>NC_052018.1:93159500-93511166 GCF_015832195.1 Motacilla alba alba
TACACTTTCTTATATTGAAAGTAAGTGATAAGTTGCAGTAAAGCCAACAAGATAAAGTACATGCTTAAAGATAAACAAGTACTTCATAGATTTATTGGATCACTGCCACATTGATTATTTGGGTATTTTAGTCAAAAACATCCTTATGTAAGGATTTGGCTAAACTGTGCTTTCTAAACAAAGTCATTTCCAGCAAAGTGCTCCTAAATGCAGGTGCTCCAATCAGAAACATGAAAAAATTGAAGAAATTAATAACAATTCCGTTCTTCTACTGAAGAAGATTTAAAAAAATCTTTAAATAATACAAATTTGTAGCAACCTGTATCATGTCCCAAACAGTTGCAATAGCTGTATTATGTCTTTAGCTTTTTCTTTATAATGTGTTATATAAACATATGGCACAGAAAACCTTTTTCATACCTATTTTTCTAAATATTATTTTACACCACCCTATGGTATTTTCAGACATATTTACTAATAACTTAATAAACAAAGACTCTGCTATCATATAAGTGACACCAAACCATAGAATAGCATAATAATATTGGGAAAAGTACCAGCATACATATTACTAAAACCCTGAAATTTAAATTTAATAGCAGTGCGTTGAGATGAGAAATATTCAGTGTTGAACATTTCCATTTATTTATAAGACATTTACAAGGGCCAACACATTTCAAAATTAGCATAATTTGAATTTGTCTGAAGAATCTATTACAGGTTACACTAGCCCTTAATAAACCATTTTTTTCCCTCTTTAGAGACAAAACAGCCAAACAATTAGAACAGACAAAAGCAGTATCTTGAGATAAGAAGAGATTAAAATGCAGCTTTTCCTTATTTACTTAACAATTTGCATCTCACTTAAAAACAAATCATAGTCATGGAAAAAAAGTCAAACAAAAACTACCTACACTGAACAAAACCAAGTTTTTGAAATAGAATAATTGCTAATGCTCTCATAATTAATTAAGATCTTCAGAGCCACCTTCAGGAATATAAGGTGGACAAATTCCATATTTAGGGGAATATCACATGATGTTCCTTGATCGATTAGGGCACATTAAGCACAAGATCAGCAACAAAAATAACTGGAAGCATATCAGTTTACTGTGCTGGGAAATGTTTCTCATACTATTTAGAGTAGAGGCAAAACATTAAGTTTCTCTTTTTTTTTTTTTTTTTTCTTTTTTTAAGTGTTGGATTTACTCTGTAATAGATATGAAAATCTTTTTTTTTTTTTTTTTAATGAAATGAAGATCCAGAGCTTTAACTTCCTGGCAGCACTTAGGTGAGCCTAAATCAAGATGTACTTCAATTCCTGTGATTAGAGATGGATCTCTGGCTCTGGAAAACAGTTTGTATACTGATCATGCAGATGAGTATCAGCTACAGCAACCCCTTTGAATTGTTCCAAAAGCCAAGTTACGAGTCTGTAGCTCAGTGGAGATGTCAAAAAAGACTGCTAAAAATATTTTTTAATTGTAACCACTGGTGCTCTCTTCTGTCCCTTTTGATGCCTATTTGACAGGACAGTAGTACTGAAAACTTACATATTTCATCTGTATGCAAAGTTTGGTAATGAGTGGTCTTAAGCATCACTACCAACACAATGGATTAGGTTCTTGCACATCAAGTACCTTAAAACAAGGTTTGCTTTTGGGGTATATGTGAAGTTGTTAAAAATGTACAAGAAAAACTGGCAAAAAGCCATTCAAGCTTTTAAGAGTAAATATTCTTCAAAGTAGAGCAAGCTATAAAATGTTTAATGGTTATAAAGTCCAGTTGTCTTCTGCAGAGAGAAAACATTACTGGCATTTGAACGAAAGCAATCTTGTAAATAATACTGGAAATGTGACTAACAAATTACATCATAAAATAAAACCTGGAAGTTCTTTCCTGATGAAAAATAAATTGTGATAGAAAAAAACAGAAAAACACAAAACCTTCCCAAACCTCTTTTTTCTTTCCCCCTTTTTTTTTTACCAAATTTAGAAGCCTAAAAATAAAGCAGAATAAAACAAAAAGTTAAATTCCAGAATTAACACAGGCCTCTTTCTCAGTTATGCTTGAAAACAAAACCAAGCACACTAGATATGATTCTAGTTATTCATCAGCTATGGTATGAAATCATACTAGATTTATCAGTTCAGCTATATGTCCAAAAACATTTAACAAAATAAAAAAAAGCCTCAGGAGGTCTGTTTTTAACAAATTTGTCAAATTTAATATTCCTGTATTCTCAAATCCTAAAAAAATGAGGTGTTACACAAGACTGCTAAAATCTGTCCAGTACAATATTTTGATCACATACTTCCATTTTCAAAAGATTTACGAATTACCATATTTTTCTTGCTCCTGTTGCCACTTCTGGCTTCTGCAATTCTCAAATTAACTTTAGTCCTTTCGGTCCAGCAGCTAGAAATTTGCTCATTACTGGAACAGTAATTCTTTCTTTATATACATCCTTGTAAATCTGGTTAAAGCACACCTGCACCTTTCAAACATATTAACTCAATTTAATTTCAATAATGTGTGTTTCAGCCTCTGTTTTTGTCTTCTTTCACTGCACCTATGTTCTACTTTGGAATGGTGCCTAACAATGACCTATCGAATCTTTAGCAGCTCTTCAACAGGATTTTTTTTTAAATGTCACATTTTGCCAGATGGGTTAGTACTGCTCAGAGTGAATCATCACCATTTACTCTGATATTCACTGTCATCTGACATTTATTACATTCCCAGAATGTAAATTAAGGTACTCACCAGTGGACCTAAAGCACAACCTTTTGCAGTACATGCCTGGACTCTGAAGGAATGCAGACTCCAAGGAGCAAGCCCATAAGCATAACAACTTAGCTGTGATGAATTTTGCAGCAGAACACCATCCATGTACAATCCATAGCTAGTAATAATACCTATAAAACAATATTAGAGCACTCAGTAACCAAAAAGCTACAGAATTTAGAAAAAACTTAATGCTACAGACACCAAGGCAGTAGTAGTAGCATTTCAAACTGTTTACAATTGAGCAGATACTGTTTAGCATGACTGGGCAGGTAAAACTCAAAAGAAACATACTCTCCCATCTTTAACTGTTGAAAAACCCACAAGTGCACTACATCTCTTTAAACAATTAAACTATTAATTTAAACTATTCCAAAGATTACCCCTTAACAAACTTGTTTCTCAGTGGCAGCCAACACCACCTTGGAATGAGGGAAACTGAGGCATATGGCTTTTCAACTTTTTTCTACTCTGCACATGGCTTTTCAAACAACGCAGAAAACCATCCCACATCTTAACAGCTTCAGACTTAAAAACAAAATCTCCAATTGAAGTGTGGAAGGACAACTCAGAGCAGTGCTATAACTACAATGAATCAATAACAAGTAATTTTGTCACATAAAAAATCTTTTTCATACTCATTCTTTATAACAATTACTTCAGATTTTCAGTGCTTTGCCAACAATCTACATACTTCATTAATTTGGGGTAGGAGTGGGGTGGTTGCAAAATTTTACTTTTCTTCATGAAATCACGAAAGAGTAATGATTACTGTTTCTTTCTCAATATGCTGTAGAAAAATTCCTCAAGTAAACTATTCCTTGCCTATTCAATCTACAGAAAGAAAACGTATTTGGAAACTCAAACATTAGCAATATTTTTAGACAGAGGAAAGAATGGTCCTTCTTGTATAACTGGCTAATACTAAATAAATTGCAAATGATTGCTTTCTGCATTTGTAAGGAATTCTAAAACCTTGTTCTTCCAAAGGTACATGGTAGGATAACAAATCCTTTACAGTGTTTTGAATTTAATGAACTAAAAACTTAGTTTTACAGATTTGCTTAGACTTTAGAAACTGAGTTTGCAAAGGAGTACTTTTTCTCAGGGCTATTCTGCCATCTTTATCACTTCTGAATAATCTCCCTTTTAAAAAGTTATTTCAATGAGAAATCTTAAGCCAAAAAAATGCAAAGTTATAGGATTCATTTGAAGTGATTTTAGTTCAGAGGATGCCTTCTAATCCTTCCATTATAAAACCAAATTCTATTGTAAAACTATACTCAGTTCACCATTCCTTCCCTTAAAATTAATTTTTTGAAACTACATTGAGGAAGATTCGATGTGAAATTGAAAAAAAAATATTTTCCCCTCCACAAAATGGAGAATTGCTTCATAAATAAAAGTGTACATACAACTGTTTCAGTCAAAAGATTTATATGCTAAAGATCTGAGTATGGTGAAATGATTCACACGCTCCTCAATTCTTTTCTCTTCTAGAAAAGTGAGAGGCTAAACTCAACTCAGACAGCAGAGATGTGTAGGAAGAGGTCCTGGAAAATCTCACATTATCAATCTTACCACATTTGACAGGCTTTCTAAAACAAAAATCCCTTGTGGTTCTGTGTCTAGTTTGCATTCATGTTATTGCTTGTGAAGCAATAACATGAATGGTTGATATTCTTCCTACATTAAATAAACAAATCTTATATATATGGGTATATACTTGAAAATATTTTGTTTATCTCAGAGGAAAAATGTGAATGCTGGCATTAAGGATGTGTTTTACATGGAAAAAATGCCGAACACTGAGATAACTCTAAGCACCTACTATGCCTGTAGCACTAACACATTTAAAGTATCATAGAATAGAATCTTAAAACTACCTGTGCTGGAAGGGACCAACAGGACAACCCCAAGAATCACACCATGTGCCTGAGAGCATTGTCCAAACACTTCCTGAACTCTGTCAGGCTGGTGCCGTGACCGCTTCTCTGGGGAGTCTGTTCCAGTGCCCAAATACCCTCTAGGCAAGGAACCTTCTCCTGATATCCAACTTAAATCTCCCAACACATCTTTATGCCGTTTCCTGAGGTCCTGTCACTGGTCACCAGAGAGCCAGATCAGTGCCTAATAAATCATTATTAATTCATTTGATAGTTATGGTAACAGCATGAATCATAATCAGGTCACTTGGCATTAATGCTTTAGAGAGCTCCTAAAGCCACAGCACTGTGCAGCATCCCCATTTGAGGAGCGGCTTGCTGCTCAACTCTGTGAGCTTTTGTTAGTTCTCCCAGTACAGTCAGAGAACAATTGTCTCCAAAAATCTGATCCGTTACCTCTTGATTTTACTTCTGCCTTTGCCTTGTAGGACACTGATGGAGAAAACTACAGTATGAAAAGAAAGGGAAAAAAGTACGTTTCAGAAGAAAAGGGCTAATAGTCCATTTTTGAGATATGAAGACATTTTTCTAAATTAGGCAGTAACTATTTTTACCAGGGATAAGTAACTCTGCCTCTCTATTTCACCAGTATAGGCTTCCAAAACATACAGAGAAAAAGTTTAAAGTTGGCCCAAAGTTAACGAACTTCTTGAGACTTGCTAGATACTGCTGAAGTTTACCATGCATAAAATATTTAAGACTATAGGACATTTTTGTGATTTACAAGGCTTCCTGAGCAACATGTGGTCACTATGAAAAGATGCAGTTTCTTCATAGTTTTGACGTCTAGACCGCTAGGTCAAACCTTGATTTCACAGAAGACAAAATCCCTATTGTATATAGTACAATTATGTTTCAGCATTGAAAAGAAATCCAAGAATGCAAATTAAACTTAAACTGAAGAAAGTTATAAAATCTTCTTCTTGCTCATTTCCCCCCTCTGGGTGAGACCATATAATGTGTCAATAATATTCAAGATATTAAAGAGGTTTTGAATCCAAAGTACCACAAGCACTTTACTCTTAAAGTACAATCTACAGGTCAAATCTTAAGCAAACATACTTTTACCTACATCAATTTCATTGACTACAAATTCCAGTCGTCTCTCATAAGCACAAGGATTTGCAAGAACAAGTACTGGTTTAGCTCACTGAATAATTTCATAAATCGGTTTCTACTATATCTAATATTTTCCATTAAAATTCCACATGGCCTTGGAAGATACAGTCCTGATTTAGACTTGGTTTTATCTATGACATGACCACAAAGTGAAGCTTTTGAGAATTGACCAGAAAAATTTTCAGTGGAAAATTTTCAAGGATTTTAAAAGAGCAGATCTCAAACTATATGGCAAGATTATACTGGATGTGCTCTGAAGAAGAGATCATTGTTTATTAAGGCCACTAGAATAATGAAAGGTCAAAGCAAAATATCTGATGACACATGATTTCACAAGCCTCTCCATACATTGTCCTCATCTAAATGGTCAATATTGCCTGAACTACCTATTATATGCATACAGATGTGATATGTATGTGTAGAGTGGCAGAATGTGGGCCATGTCCCATCAACCATTTTATTGCTGGATTGAAAATAAGACAAAATAAAATGTTGATATTTCAAAAATATTCAACATGCCATCTTCCAGAAGTCTTTTTTCTACTTGATACATAAATTATATTTCTGAAGCAACTTTCAACAAAGAATTAGGTGTATAATTTCCCATTTTTCTATGAAATACTTTTCCCCTTTATATAATGTAAATAAGCCTTAAATTCAATAAAAAACTGTAGCCCCAAATTTCGATATCTACATCTGGACAACATGGGCCTAGGTGTTCCTGCACCCCAAAACTTGTTCCCCCTCATTGTGCCATCTTTATGAAGAAGCCATGTAGCCTTTAATCATTTTTGCCACCTCTGACCTCCAGGGTAGCATTTTAATTCTCCTTAATTTTTTTCTAATTCACAGCAAGCAGCTGGACCCCATATATATCACGAGAGGATAGCAGTCTGTGCTGTCCAAACCCCAGCCAGCCCACACCCATTAGAAGCCAATAAGCCTCCTCAGCCCATGGAAATAAGCAGTAGCATCTGTCAAGCAATAGCAAACGAAAGGAGGCAGGAGAGAAAGGAATGGCCCCAGAGATCTAATAAGGAGATGACAATCTATGATATGCAAATCTTTGCAATTCTGAGGTTTCCACCTGAAACAAAGCCAAGCTCAGTATTTTTGAAAAGCACTGCTTAGCTGCCTGAAACACACGAAGTTTGAACCAACTCAGTTCAAAGCAGGAAACAGTTTCTAAGCTTTTGGAAAAAAAAAAAAAAAAAAAAACAAACAGAAAAATCAAGAATGCACAAGTAGAATGCTGAAGAAAGTACCTAAGTACATTCTACTGGTCTTTTTCAAATTTTATTCTTCTCAACGATGATGTTTTTCAGCCTCTTACACAGTTTTGAAACACTGACACAACCATTATAAATGATGTGGCCACAAAGCAGCCCAAAAGATGAGTTGAGAATGAGCAAAACAAAGTCACTGAACAATGTGAACCTTCCTGAATAAGCACTCGCTCAGTCAAAACTTTTAGAGCTTATTTGTTGTTGGGTTTTTTTAAAAAGTCTTTTCAAGAAAATGGGGAAAGGATGGACATAGAAAATTGGAGAATGTGAAAAATGTTCCTAGATAAATCACAGAATCATTTAGGTTGGAAAGGACCTTGAAGATCATTGCGTCCAACTGTTAACCCAGCACTGCTAAACCCACCCCTAAACCATGTACCAAAGTGCCACATCTTTGCATCTTCTTAATACCTTCAGGGATGGTGACTCAACTGCTTCCCTGGGCATCCTGTTCCAATGCTTGGGAACCCTTTCCATGAAAGAACTTTTCCTTATACACAATCTGAACCTCTGTGGCACAACTTGAGGCCATTTCCTCTTGTCCTATTGTTTGTTACTTGGGCGAAGAGACTGACCCCCATCTGGCCACACCCTCCTTTCAGGCAGTTGTAGAGAGGGATAAGATCTCCCCCCAGCCTCCTTTCCTCCAGGCTAAACACCCCCAGCTGCTCCTCATCTGACTTGTGCTCCAGCATCTTTCCCAGCCCCATTACCCTTCTCTGGACTCAGTCTACCACCTCAATGTCTTTTTTTTTATAGTGAGAGGTCTGGAACTAAAGACAGGATTGGAGGTGTGGCCTCACCAGTGCTGAGTATAGGAGAACAATCACCACCCTGGTCCTGCTGGACATACATTTGATGATCCAGGCCAGGATGCCGTTGGCTTTCTTGGCCACCTGGGAACACACTGGCTCTTGCAGTTCAGCCTCTCTTGACCAGCACCCCCAGGTGCTTTTCCACTCAGCAGCTTTCCAGCCTGTGGCACTGCCTGGTGTTGTTGTCACCCAAGGGCAGCACCCAGACTGGGCCTTGTTGAACCTCACACCACTGGCCTCAGCCCACTGATCCAGCCTGTCCAAATCCCTCTGCAGAGCCTTTCTTTTCTGCACTCCCACCCAATTTGGAAACATCTGCACACTTGCTGAGGGTGCACCAACACCCTCAGCGGTTCCCTGGCAAGCTGTTTATTGTAGTTAACAAGAGAGCCAAGCTGTACGTAGTAAATGCTGTATTAACAAGCTACAACACCCAAATTTAGTCATGCATCCTAGCTTTTAGTTGTTTTAAAGGAAGCTTGTGGAAATTTATTTCTTAAACTCTAGTTCTTCATCGTGTGCTGTTGATATGCATGTATAAATAACTATATGGACATATATATTTATATTTATTTGATTAGTTAAACCACTCTAAATGATTTGGATTTTTTTCCATAATGCAAGGATAACAGGATCAAATCCTGAAACTAACTATAAAAAATGGCTATTTCAGGGAAAATTATTCAGACTTTAGCACTAAGCCACATACATGACTGTCCTCGCCATTTCCTCCCCTCCCATCCCTTACCCTCCCTTCCCCTTTCTCCTGCCTCCTTGCCTTTGCCAAACGTGCTGATGAGATTTCAGAAACAGGGTTAGAAAGTTTTTAAGGGGCTAGGAAGCAAAATCTTCCACAATTACTTCCATACGAAGAACCATAAATTATCAAATACATTATTTAACAGGTGACATATTCTTATTTCTTTCTAAATTTAATGTAAGACCTTACAGAATACAATCACCACCTCTGGGGGAATAATTTAAAATGTCTTTAGTGAAGTTGAACAAGTACGATGTGCTTTATCACAACTGAAAGTGGGAAAAAAACTTGCAGGAAAAAATGAAATTAATGTGAAACCACTGGGAGAAATAATTCTATATATTGAAATATCATGAGCCAATAAAGAAAAACATTTCTGATACTTCAAATTTAGTGATTCCTACATAGCATCACTCCAATTTTATTATCATGCACATAGCAGTGATTTAAAGTGCTAAAATCAGAACAATTTCCAAGGCAAATGATACTGTGCAACCCAACTCGAAAAGTAACATTTGTCTAGAAGTTTTACACATAGGCATTTCGAAATGGAAAACATTTCTAAACAAAAGAAAGTATATTGTTGAACTTTCACAGCCATAGAAATGTACAACTATATGATGAGTATGCAGAACAAATCTAATTATTATTACATATCAATTAATGTAAAAGAAATTAATGTTTTATTGGAGGGTGAAATTAACATCCTAGACTGGTATTCTTCAATAATGCCTATTCCTCAGCTCAGTTGTCCTGGAAAATATTGAATAATGCGATGCAGTACACAAGAACTATCAAAAGGGAGCACTTTTGAGCCACTGAAATGGCACGCTGGGCAGAAAACCACAATCTCCCAGCTGCAGACAATGATACTATCTCAGGTATTTTATGTGCTAAAATGATCATTAAAAATTAAGCACCACATATAAGCTGCCATTTAGAATATTAATTTACCTTTACTAATCATCTTTTTAACTTGAGGCTAAAAGAGTTCACTTACCATTCGGATACTCAGGCTTAGTCCATGAGACGTTAAAGGAGTCAGATGCATGTGACTGGGCTTTTGGAGCAGGAACCCCTTCTGGCGTACTCTCATCTGTTATAGCTGTGCTGGCTTCGCTTACAGAACACCCACCTCCAGTGCAAGCCTTAAAATATTAATCAGAACAAATAAACACCTTTCAATGTAGTACCAATAATTTCAGCAATTTTTTTTGCCTAAGTCTTATTATTCTTCCACATCTAAACTTAGTAAGCCTGTGATTTTCAGGTAAGACCCTTTTCTTAGCATAGATTTGTTTACCTGTTTTCTTAAATAACAAGAAGATGTAAAATAACTTATGATACTTAGTTTTTAGGCATACTATAGCTAAAACATTCTTCTGCACTTCACAACAGCACCCAGAGCATGTGCAATTTTAATAGTGAAAAACCACCCTATTATAAACTAGCGTGTATTAGTTGTTATTATTACATGTTTATGGAAAATAAAGTAAAATAATTTGTATTTCAGTTGCCAGGGAACAAAATGTTAACCACATAATTTTTATAATTTGTTTGGAATATGAAATAATACAATGTGCAGGCAAAAGTGCATATCACTCCATATAACAGGCTTTTAAAGTTTTACATGTACACAGCTATGGTCCGTGTAATGTTTTGCCAAATATTTGCACTAACACTGATAACAAGACTACACATGTTAAAAACCATACATGTTTATATGTATATATCGGTATATATGTATATATATATGTGTATGTATATATGCGTATATATATATATGTATATATCAGTACTGGATTGAAAAATTTTTGTGCTAGGTTATTGCTTATTTTTAGGGTTTTGTTTAATAATAAAATTAATAAAAACCTGAATTTAACAAATATTTACATTTGGACATACATCAAACTTATGGGACTACCTGTGTTTTTCTAAGTTGACCATGTACTAAAGTGGACAAGTGGATCACCAGCAAACAAAGAATCTTGCTCTCCAGATCTCAAGGAATTAAATGTTTCTCTCAATCTATTATATTTTACTTGAAAGGATTAGCTTCAGTTTCCCATTTCCCATTGTTTTTCAAATCAGAGAGAAGTCAAGCATATTCCCTAGGCCCTCCAAAACTATATATTGACCCCAAGGGTAAAAAAAAATTATTGTTTGTAAATAAAAATGATTTTGATATCACTGGAAATTACATTCCCAATACAACTAAGGAATGACTCCATGTTCATTCTGAACAACCAAGTAAAGATGAAAGAATGCAATCTCAGTTTTGAGAACATCCAAGAAATAGTATTTATTCTAAACATGATAATGTTTATTAAAAAACCCCAAAACCAGCATCAGTTCAGATGGATGCTCAGGTAGCTATTAGCATTTTGCTAAGTAAAATATTTAAGAAAATTATCCTTCCAGGAGAAGCAGAGTAATCTTTGAATGATTCAATTTCCACTGGCTTCATAAAGAAGCCAAAAAGAGCAGTTCTGGAAGGCCTCTTTCTCATTTATTCCTTACTGACTAGCTAATTAATTTCCACCAGGTCTACTTCAGCAATGGAGAGTGTTTCATTTAAGGGCTTTCCATCCATTTATTTCTTGAATTTCACATAGCTCAATTTTTCTCTCTCTGAAATTTGCTGGGACGTGAAGTTTCTGGTTCCTCTAATGAATATCAGCAAAAGAGAGCTCATCTGCATTTTAGGTAGGGTGATTTTAGATTAGTGTATCCAAATGGCCTGGACATCTGGCTATCATATCTAGTGACGCTCAAAGCCGTGAAAACCTCCACCCAGACTGAGTTCCCATTTTGTCACTCTGAGAAACAGATTTTAGGTGAAATTTGCAAAAAATACCACAGGAACTGGACAGCCAAAGGACAGATGCAAACCCCATGAGATGACACCACATAGCAACACTCCACACAGGCCCTGTGCCAGCTTACCCACACTGCAGCATCCTGAGGAGATATTGGCTTAACAGTTCAATCACTTCAGTCATACAAAGAGTGACACCCTGGCTACTAAAGACAACCTTTCAACTTTCCATTTGCTTTCAGACTGGCCTGGCTCACACTCATCCAACTTAGAACATGAACAGAACAAAAACAAGTTCCTTTGCACTAATCCATGGAGACGTGACCCTATGTCTTCTTGGCTGACTTTAGGAAAGAAGCATTAGACTTGCTTACCAAACCTGTTGTACTCATTTATGAATAAAATTGCTCCATATTAAATGGCAGTAATCAATTCTGAAAATTGGTAACAGCATGCAAAAATAAACATTTTCTAACTCTCTTCAATGTAGCAACACTAACCTTTCACACAAAAGTTAAAGACAACAGCCTGTGAGGTGCTGAAAGTTCTGCTCGTGAGGCTCCTGCTTCCTGTGTTCAAGCTGCAGTTTTTGATAACTCAACACAGAAACCAAAACCAATTTTTGAATGGATACAAACCAAAGTTAATAGTAACTGTGAAACAAGGAAAAGAAAAAGGTTCTAGCTGATAGAAATATTTCACTCTAACAAAAACAAAAAAAAAAAAGGAACAATTTAGTTACGTCTTCTACAGTTGATGGTTGTTTGGAGCATTTTTATTCTTAAGTTTTATTGAAATTCAGTTAAATAATATATGAAATATTAAACATTTATTTTTTCCAGGTGTGTATGCTTGAATTTTTTGTGGATTTAGTTTTTGTTGGTTTTTTTTTTTTTTTTGTATTTGGAGTTCCTTTCATAAACAAGTAACATTTGGCCATGTTTAATATTCATAATTTGTAAACCTGTAATAGAATATTCCTCTCAAACCAGTCTAACTAGCACTATATATGATGGACCCAAATGTTTTAAGAAAGCTATCACACCTCAAAGATATTGAGCTTTTCATGCACTTATATCATTTTCAAGGCTGCAAGGACATTTAGATCTTCTAACTCACCTATCACAGACCACTGCATTTTATCCAGGTAAATCTGGTTATCTTTGTCACTAGAAGAAATTATCTTTTCCTACTTTCTGATTAAATGCAAATATTAAGGGAGATAAAAAATTTACAAAGAAATGAGAAATAAAATATAGAGAGCAAAGGGCTCCTAAAAATTTATTTGGTAACTTCTAGGAAATCTGCGCATGCTAATGAAGCAAAACCAATATCCACACAACACCTCCTCCCATATCCCAAGGCAGAGCCACCAAAAGAAGCAGTCCCAGGTGCTCTCCAGATTGTATCTGTTAATTCTTCCCTGATGCTCTCTCCTTGTGCCCCCATGCACAGAGGGTGGGCAGGAGCAGAGAAAAGCTGTGGCATAGTGAAGGACAGCACAAATTCTTATGTAAAGAATAAATAAAAAAATCAAGGCATAAAATGCTTGTTGAAGTAGTGTCTTAGTTTTGGACATGGCGCTATTATATATGCTAAGCAATTTACTATGCTGAAATATCTAGGCACAAATGAATTAATTTCAACATGAATCTAAGATTTAATTAGACTGAATATTCTTGTTTTTTTCAGTTTCAAGTCAGATCCTTATCATTACCTGAAGGTAGATTATTTTTTGTGTTATAATATTTAGAACATTCAAGAGCATGTTAAGAAAAAATGAATGCATATCCATTCTACATAAATGTAAATTTATTCATAATCAAGAGCAGAATATTTTTCTATGGCATTTATCAAAGCAAATATCCTTATATAGGTATTGTTATAAAATGAACAATGTGCTTAAAACAAGAGACAATCCTCTCCTTTTATCCACATATTTTCAGGGTTTGTTAGTGAAGAAGCTGTTCTATTTCATCAGAAAACAAAACCAATGATGAAGAAATGCAATGAAAACACTAATGTCTTTTAAAATGGTTTGAATACACAAACTGCTGCTCTACACTGAACTCTTCTTCTCTGCTATTTCCTTCTACATACAGAAGGAAAGGATGAAAGAACAAATTACCATGGTACAAAATATGAAAGGTTGACACTTTTAAAAACCTTCAATGTCTTCTTGTAAGTTGGGTCCAAGGAAACATTTTAAAGGCATTTCATAAATTTCTGCTCAATTCTTTATTAGTTATCCAACTTAGCCTTTAAGAAAACCTGTATTTAAATTACATACACATTTTTATGAATCTGTTTTGAAACAAAAATCCTACTTTTGTTCAGGATGGCTCACCCACCTTAGCTTCAAAAAGAAGAGGTTAAACAAAGTGGACACAAGAACCATTAAATATTAAGATGCTAACAAAGTCAGAATCATTTTCACCATTTCATACCTCTACTACACATCTTTAAAACTTACAGCTAGCTTTATGAGGTATTCAGTACCCGGGAAAAGCTGTGGAATAGTAAAATCCAGAAAAAGTTCTGTGCTGTTGTAGATTACATTCCACTTTGTAAAATTCTGCTCATTGGTGGTCATATAAATTATATAGCGATCTAGGATTCCGTTTACTTCAACTGGTTCTTTCCATCTGCAAATTAAAGCAAAATATGATTAAGACCAGATCAAATAAAGATTCAGACCATGCTGAAAAATGTAAGGCTTTGTTTAGAGGACTTCATGGGGTTTATTTTGAGAATTTGAAAACCCAGTTGTGCAATCATAAAAATAAATCTAAGCCATACCTCTAATGCAGTATTTGTACTCAGTAGATAAATGATTACACACAAAGCAGGGGCTACAAAAGGGGCATATCACCAGAACATTTCCTGCACTGAAGTTTGCAGAGGCTATACCCATATGTAGGTTATACTGATTGCGTAAAGACAAAATGGAAATTAAGTTGGCAAGTGATAATCAGAAGGTTCACAGAACCACTAAACTAATCACTTCTATGCATTTAATCATAATAAATTTAATTTTATGTCACAAACCCTTCCCCTGATTGAACTCACTGGAATTCTTGAATAAACTGATGCACTATTGTGTTGTCAGGAAAGAAGGAATCCTTACTTACTGTACATATATTGTTCTAGAATCCAAAACTGTCAGGACCGGGGCATCTACGTGAGATGGTGGCAGCTGTGCTGTAAACAAGGTGACCTGGGAACTGTTTGTACAGCCAGCAAGCGTGCACGCAGTGAGCAGGAACTGGTGCGGTGCAAAAACCGCCAAATCTAGGGCAAAAAAAGAATAGGAATTTATGTGGTGTATTCATTTTAACTTGTTTTCCTATAGCTTTCAAACACTAGTGAGTTCAGAAAATCAAGAGGAAAGGGGACCTTTGTCTCTGAAATGTTTCAGGTTTGCCCCAGAGGAATGAATAGGTACTGGTTCTTTAGTAGTAGACAAATACAAATTTTGACTATCCATAGATCTATGGGGTGTGCTTTGGCTGAGATAACCCCACTCTACTCAATTTACACCAGAATGTACACCAACCAACCAAAAAAAAAGGAAATTAAATTTTCAGATGCTACATACTACATCAATTTGTTACAGTGGCAAATGAACACCTTTGAGATTATTAAATCAAATCAAATTAAATTAAAGGAAAAACAAGTACAGGTTCATTAACATAGCTGCATTATATATATTTTTAAATGTGCTGTATGAAACAAGAATGACAAGCATCAAAACATACAACAATTCACTCCGTGCAGATTTCCCTACAAGCATGAACACAAAGGAAGCTCATAGTTGCCACTACTCATAGTGATCTGTTCTCTCTTTGCCTGTTTGTCTTCAGCTACAAGAACACCAAACACAGACAACCCACTAATGCTATAGCAAAACAACTGTTCAGTGCTTAATAATTCTGAAGCTATCTTGAGTTTCAATTACTGCAGAAAATGGTGAATAAAATGTATCATTTTTGCCAAATAAATATTCTAAAAGATCATATAGTCTTCCCTATATTAATAAAGGAATGTTTGATAGAAAAATAATAGCATGAAAGTAATGCAGACATAATTTTCTAGCAATTTCCGATCTCTTTTTTCATTGAAATACAAATCTTAGACTTAAACAAGCAAATTTTCCTTTAAAGAAGGAATTTACAGTTGAAGTTTTGGCAACAGCATAAGGTATGCAGGTAACACATTTGTTCAATAGACAGATTTTCAATATGTCAGAGAAGTTTTGGTTTTTTGTAAGACATAATAAATAGTAGTGTTTTCAGAACCCAATAGTATCAAACTATATTTTTTACAACATATTTCTGAGCACAACTTTAAAAATTCTGGTTGGATAACAAAGACATCACCAAAGCAGAAATGTTAAAGACCCAACTTCTCTCTCATTAGTTTTCCCCTTATATAACACCTTCAGTCCCTGCAGGAATGAAATTTCTTCTGATTTGCTCCACTCTGTGTAAGGAGACAATGAACTTGCGCATTTTTATTGAAAATACTGTATCACTCAGTGGTATTGTTCTGTGGAGCGCATGGCAAAGTATGAGTTAAAAAAAAAATGCAGCAGCTAAAAAAAAATCATCAAGTGAATGCCTGTAACAGTGACATGTTTAATCAACATAATGGGACTGATTCTACCAGGGTTAAGCAGTGCTTAAGTCAGTGAGAGGGGGAAAGCACACTCCAGAGCAGGTGCTCAAGCTGGCTCAGCATGCAGGGAAACTCCATGTACTGCACTGGCTGCATTGCCTTCATTATTGTACACCTTCCTGGGTCTCTTATTCCCTGCAGCTGCCATAAGAGAAGCCACAAAAAGTTCAGATGGAGCTCAAAGTCTGTGACACAAGTATTATATATTCTATGTTGTGGGTGGGCAAACAAGTGTCCAGAAGGATTTTATTTTCAGCAATCCTAAAATGAATTGATGAAAGCAAGTCATGGAACCTGTATAATTCATAACCTCCTAGATACTGACTATGCATTCTTCTCTCAAAGTTGAAAGTATATGGTAGGGCTTCACCAAGAAGAGTGAATATAACCCAAGGGAAGGGAAAAGAAAAAGTTGTTTTCTCTTTTTCCATTTGTTTATTGTGGATCACTCTTTTCCTTGTCAGTGTGGGGTTTGATGCAGACTGTAGCTGATGAGACTACTGGCAGGCATATGTTTGTGGAAATACCTTGTGTAATTTGAAGAGGGAAGAAATTTTTCAAGGATTAAGAGAATGGAAGATGGGAAAATGTTTTATTTCCCTCCCTGAAAAAAACAATTGACTATAAGTTACCTTGTGTGTCTCAGTACCAAGAAGAAAACACAGGGAAACATGTAAAGTTTAAAAAAAAAAAAAAAAGCAAGGAATGGAAACACAGCACATATGAGCACAGTGATCATTTGAGATCAGATGATAAACATACTGAAAGGGGAGGAAAGGACAGAGTTTAAAAAATAGCTGAAAAATAAAATATGTTTAAAAATCATTATGTCACCAGATACAAAGAAAATCTTTATTCCTCATCTTGATTTACTAACACCAAAGTATTCTGACTACTAAACAGAAAGTTTCAATGGAATCTCAAAGATTTAGGTAGGATAAAGGCTAAAAAGAAAAATTTTGTTTGTGTAAGCAGGAGAAGAAAACAAAGAAATTCAAGGCTTAGCACTGTCATTCAAGGTAGGAGCTTTGCCAGAGCCAGCAAATATAGGGAAGGCAGTATTTCTAAGAGGTTAGAAGCAGAAACTGACAAACTGAACAATAAAAATCATATTACATCATAATCACTAAAATTATTAATCACAACCTAATTTGGTAGATATTTTCCTATTTCAGGTTCAAAGTATTTCATAACAGATCACTGGATTCAAACAGCTATGGATACAAACATGAATTTGAAAGAGGGAGGGGGTTCTTAAAACTACAAAGCCACTGTTTGTCAAGGTCCTCTAGCAACAATGCCTTGCTTTCCATTTGCTTGATTGCATGATTTGCATAAGATCAAATGTAGGCAATTGTGGACATGAAAAACAGATCGCTCTCAAACACATTAGAAACAGATCCACAAGCATTATGTGGAACTGTGTTACAAGGAAATGCACCCCAGTGCATGGAAAACTCAGTGATTAATGTCAAACAAAGTATAATTTACAATACAGGGTGTGAATTATATGTTATTTTACAATTGATTTCATGTTGTTGTGGGACAAATTTCATTGATCTCAATTTACAAGATGAACCCAGTAAGGACACAATTGCTCTGTTTAAACCTACAGCAAAACCTGATTTTTTTTTTCTTAAAAATTTGCTTGATCAGGTTATATTCCTATCGGTTCCACAAATACAGTTCCCTGATTTTAATTTAAAGATCAAATGTTTCTTATTTCAATATTTCAATAACTACTCACTGAAAACACTTATTTCTTACCAATACAAAGCTAAGCCTAGAAACTACAGAACTTCACAAATGGAAAAAACCCTAAATTCAGGATTTGGTCTTGTTCTCATTTCTAGACTCAGAAGAGCGAAAAACACAAAAAGACAAATAAAAAGATCCTTTTTTGAGGGTACAGGATTCCCTCAAGTCATCACATTAACGTAGAAGGTAGACAGAAAAATAATTCTGCATTTTTCATGCTAAAACAGAACAAAGGAAGAAAACGAAAATAAAATCCCACATATCTGTTTTAAATCCATTACTTACTTTCCCCAAAGAAAAAGGTGGAGCAGAGGGAGAGGAAGGATCAACCTGCCTTTTCATCTCTCTGACCCCAGAGGCAACACAAACAAACTAAATCATTTTCTAGCTCACATGTCAGCAAGAGAATTGTCAACTGTAGTGACTATCATTAAAATCAGTATGTGCATACCGCTACAATTATTAGATATGTGGGGTGGTTGGAACTTCCCACACTAACCAATTATATTGGTTGGTATCCCTCCAGTTTCTAATTACCACCTGCATAAGTCTTGAGAGCACAATCAATGCATGAGACAGAAAGAATAAAGAATGACCCCGTTTGCATGGTCAATAAGAGCACTCACTTGCTTTGATCAAATTTAATGGGTAGTCATTGAAAGATAATATGCAACACTACAGTGCTACTTTTAGCATGAAAGTTGAGAGATGTTACCAAAAAAAGTACAAAATCATAATTAGTACAGTCAAAAAAAAAACAAAAACCCAACCAAAATTAAAGATTTAACAAAACATAAGCTTTCCCATTTAGCTGTCAGAATACATCCCAGTTCAAAAATAACACAGTAGTAATAGCCGCAATTTTTTATTTTATCTGTAACTATCTTAACGCTCTTATTAAATTCAGATTTACTACAAGAGAGCCACACACCCTTCTTGTTCCCCTCTTCCTCCCTATTTCCACTCTCCCTGGTTTCAGGCAGTTACTGTAAGGACCAGAAATGACAACGTCCTGTCTTGGTAAGCACTCACATGTCTTAGGCAAGGAACCTCACATGGTTTCTCAGGAAAATAATTCAGACAATAGTTATCCCATTGCTGTACTCAAAGGAAAATGATCCAACAACATTGTAGCAAGGGATTGTAAGCAGCACAACAACAAAAACCTGCTGAGAGAGTCTGAAAATTAAAAACTTCCAAAGAATTCCAATCACCACATGGTTTATGTAGGTACACTATACAAACACTTCAGCTCATTACTTACCTCCTTACTCTGTTCTCTCATCTTCTTTCTCACAATCTGGTTTACTAACTCATAGTAACTTAATATCTAATTAGAAGATAAACTCCTTGAGACCATAAATTTTCACCACCAAATACAACCATGTCCCCTTCTGATTTCTGTACACCACCAAAAAATCCGAAACATCTAATTCATATGCTAAGTGTCAAGATTGCATTATCAGGCTTGTTCCATCAGACATGACTAGCACTTCTCTGCCTACCACCATTTCCTGAAAGCAAGCAACAACTCATATTCAACTTTCAATACAGTATATTCTGCTCTCTTTATTTATAAATTATATTGACTTAATTATATTGACACTCAAAGAGCCATCACTAATGTACAACTTTCTCTGGAAGGGTATTATACTAATGCTGCATCATTTCATAGATTTGCAAACCCCACACCACACTCATCACTTACTTAAAAATATTTCAGAAAAAAAATACGCCACACATGACACCCCTTAGGTACTTCAGGCAACTCAACCAAGACAAAGAAAGTGGTAATGTACCTAATTGTGTAAATTAGCAATGGATGGCCTTCCACACGTGCAACTGGCCCTTTAGTAGAAGAAAACATCTATTTTTCAAGATAGCAGCAAATTCTAACATATTAATTAATAACTAAGAATGTACATGTGATTCAGTAATGTTGAGAGTGACAAAATTTAAATAATTTTGTGACACCATTACAAACAAGTGCAAGTAATAAAAAGCAACAAAGAAACCCAGGATCATATATAACTCTTTTCAGGAAGGACTGTAAGCTGTTGTTCTGCTCTAAGAACAGCAGCAAAGACTTTGACATAATGGCACATGGACAAAATAACTTGGCTTCCAGCTGGGCAACAAATGCTGATGTGTTTTAGAAACTATTTGTTCAGCAGTAAATAACTCTGGTTTTCCAAATTACTTATAAAGGAAAAAATTCTTTACTGGGAGGGTGGTGAGACACTGGAACTGGTTGCCCAGAGAAGTTGTGAATACTCCAATCCTGAAGTGCTCAAAGGCCAGGGTGGACAGAGCTGTGAGCAACTTCGTCCAGTGAAAGGTGACCCTGTCCACAGCAGGTCCCTTCCAACCCAGGATATTCCATGAAATCCTCATTCCTTTTGAGACTTATGCACTTTAGAAGAATTCAAGGAACTTCCAGGTTCCATCTTGGGAAATAAAAGAGTGTAGCACAAAACCATTTAACTTATGGGAGCATGAAAACATAACAGTTATTAGACTGTGTAGGAAAGTTTTCTTCTATGTAGAAGAAAAGCCCTTTGACACAAATGTGAAACAAAAGAATCTTTCATCATTTCAGTTTCCAATGATTTCAAGAAATTACTATATATTTTACAACCCTGAAAATGGTTCCATTTTTGGAAAACGGACAGCTCCGAAGCACATTAAGGCTTTTAAAGATAATTATGTTTTAACAGCAAAGATTACCAAGTTTATTTGCCTTCACATTTAATAACAGTGTCTCTTGGTTATGCTCTTACACCCTTAATTGTTGCACAGTAAAACTTTTTGCTGTTTATTGTCCCAAAGTCTCATAATTCTTTGAGCCAAAACTCATTCCTCAAAGTTAGGTTTCATCCTGACCAATTCACAAGGCCACATAAACATCCATTCCTGATTAATGGGTTTCATTGTTCCTTTTTATTTTAGTAAAACTATTTTAATTTTAACCTTCCTTAGTTAGGTACACATTTTTTATTTACACATTGTTCCTATGCCTATTATTCATATCTCATTGTAAAAGCTGGAGAGCAAGGATTCCAGTCTTTCATTGTAAAGCCACATGCCTGAGATAGCTACTATCTAGGCTACTAGATAGCTACTATCAGGCTGTTCTTACTCCCCAGTTAGGACACACTAGCTTGAAATCCCAAAGGTGCTCAGCTGAAGAAAACACAAATCATGTGGAGTGCCCCACACCACATGGTTTAGAAAAAACAGAAGGGACACATTTGAGAAGAACATTTAAACTTCTCTTCAGACTTCAGCACTTCCACCTAAATTGCTCCGTGACTCTAAGGACATTTCATGTCACTGACCACAGAAGAATCACAGTGTTCCTTGGAATCCTCCTTCCCATAACATCCCTGATATGTTTTCCTCTGACCAACCAGCATTAGCCACCATGAGAAAAATATGGAGGCATTTTGGAAGGTTTTTTGAAAGCTTCTCTTGCTGCCAAAATGATATAGAGCCAGTCAGTCAGTGCAAACATTCAACATCAAATGAACCTACCGAACTTCCAAGTTACTTCTTTGCTGACTAGAAGTAAAAACATTCACTGTGTCCCTAGTTTCCTTCAACTATAAAAGCTGGACAAATAAAATTAGTTTGAAGGTCAGAGGTGGGGGGAATCAGAAACAAGACAAAGCACATTAATTTTTACCAGGCACATGGAGAGAAGTAATTGTTGTCAATAATCTTAGTCAATAATTGTTGTCAACTATCTTAGTTTGACATCCCTCTTCTTCATTTCTTTACACATCATAAGGAATGAAGATTTTAAGATTTAAATGAAGACTTCCATTCACTAATGCTTCCAATCCATTCACTGTATTTCTTATTCCAGCTTAAACAGAGATTAGTTGCTAGTATAAATCATAAGAACCATAATGTCTCAGTCAATGTTTAGCCCAAAAAGTGAAAAAGGAAAAAAAGCACGGTTTGACCATTTTATCGCTGTATTACTTCAGCTTTATATTCACAACTGGAAAATATATTTGCAGTTGGCAAATACACTGCAAATTTGAAACTCAGATACCTGTGTCTATAAAAATGGAACTGCTCTGGATTCACATTAGTATGACCAAGAACCCTTTGGCTCACCAGCAGAAGTACATCCTGTATTCCCCAGTAATTCCAATCTTGCTGCAGAGGGAGAAACAAAATTCAAACCTACCTAACATTTGGTGCTGAGGTAATTGTATGAAGTGCCAGGCTGCCATTTTTACAACCCACAGAACAGCACATGCGAATGTGCCACTGCGGCAAGTAAGATGTGGTTATATATGAATATATGGTAAGCAACAGCAACTATTACTATCCATTTTACATAAATCAATCATGCAGTCTCATCTGGAGCAGCATATATTACAGAGTGCAGAAATAAAGTCTGTCTGGAAAACAGCAGTGAGAGAGTGAAGACTTACAAACACTTTCTTAGGAAGAGAGGCTACAAAGAAACAACCTCAGAGAAGGAAACAAAGAAGACACACCAAAGAGGGGTATAGGATAGTAAGTGCTACATAGAAAAGCAATTAGGATGCTCTGCTCCCTTGAATTCCGTTTCAATACTAGAAGGGGGGTGGGTGGAGGAAGGGAAGGGAAAAGGACTTGCAATAAATTCAGAAAGTGGAATTTTCAGAGACACTCACCCTACCTAAAATTGCAGCACATCTAATGCTGACAAGATGATTCAAGGTTATCTTTGTAAATCTAACTTGAGGGGAGAAACATTAAGCATCAATATAATATTTTTTTAATTACTTATGTAAGCATCACTGTAATTTGCAAATCTGTCCAACATTACTGCTAGATTTCTATACTTCTCTTTCTGTATGTGAAACAACTTTGAACTCTTTAACACTGTATTTAATTTTATATAGGTTTTTTCTGCCAAGCAAAGAAAAAGAGGGATGGGATCAAAGAAATTAATTTCCAAAGTAAATATTTTGACAAAATTTAGACAATTTTATTTGTATATTTTTCTTACTATATTTTAATATGCATACTAAATTACAAAATACCATTTTAATGCCAAAAAATTGTCTTAATCAACAAAAGCCAATTCATTAAACAAGTAGAAGCTTGAGAAAGCACACTCAACACTAGAAATTGGAACCTAAACAATAAAACTACAACAAGGCCTCTTTGAACTGCCATCAACTACAGGTTGATTAAATTAAGGATTTATAGGTTGTGAGTTTTATTTAGCAATATCTGCATTTTACACCCATGATGAGTAATTTTTTTCACCATTTTGTACAGACCCAGGCATGTTTAGGGAACAATTCTCACCATCCAGGCAAGCCATCATGTGATTTAAGAGTTTCTGTAGAAGAGATAGTATCACCTTCCTAGGACCAGAACAGCTCTGTACCCCTGAATTATAGTCAGAGGATAAAGGAGTTTGCCAAAACATTACTGGAATGCTGGAACAAGGATAGTGGGAGGACTCAGCTTCTCAGCACTGCTCCTAAACAAGACAATTTATAGCAAGTTAAATCTGTTGCAAGACTACAAAAGCTGAGCTAGTTTTCCACTGACCACAAAATAAGCAGCACAGTAAAATACACTGTATTTCTATCTGCTCTTCTCTCTCCTTAGTAGAAAAAGCAGCCCAAGCTGCAGAGTCATTAATATGGTCAACATGCAGTTGGGCAAAATTAATTGGATCCCTTATTTTTTTGGTTTTGGGGGTTTTTTGCTTGGATTTTTTTGTTGTTTGTTTATTTGTCTTTGTTTTGGGATTTTGTTTTGTTTAATTTAATTTCATATTTACTTTCAAAACACACACACAAAAACAAAGGGGAAAAAAAGAAAAGCCCAAAGTTTTTTTTCAAGCTGACATGTTGCACTACCCAGTTATGGCATGTAGTGTCAGTAATGCCATCAGATAACAATACTGCCACAATCTGATGTGATGCATTAAACTGGGATTACCAGAATAAATCACGTTTGTGGGTGCACAGATCACAGGTGGTGCAGTCAGCTGCTCTGTATTATGGCATATCTATAGGATGTGCAGATTAGGATATAATGTCCAGAAGCTTGCTCTCATCTGTGAAGTGCTTTGCAACCATAAGTCAATAGTAAGGAGCCACAAAACAGTTATAATGGCATAAACCATCATCAGGGAAAAATACAAATCGATCAGTGCCAGCAATATAAAAGGAAGAGCTTGCATCTGTCCCAGCCTCATAAATTCAGTAGTTGTTGCAGGCTTTTCCTCTGTCCCACATGTACTTTATTAACAACAGTAACTATCATAAATAACAATAATGCAGAGTAGTTTATTTCAAGATGAATGCTCTTCTTATTATCTGTTGATCTTATACTTTATTTCTTACATCGTGTCTGTGTTCCTCCTGTTAATGGGAGGGGAGAGCTAGCTAAATTTATTGCTTGAAGTTTATGCCTTTTAATTGGCAACAGGGTGTTATGCCCAGAAAGTTGTCTATGTAGGCTCACTGAAATATCTGCATACCTTAACCAGCATGTTAAGCCTCTACAAAGGAGGCACAGAATTTACATTCTACTGTGTGCTATAAATAAGTAATAAGAACAGATTAGAATTATGCCTTTACGCCTACTAGTGAGAGTGAGATGCATAATTCACAAGTGGCAAACCCTTAAGAGGCTTTCATATTTCACCCCACCCCTCTCCCTGCTCCAGTCTTGCCTGTGTAGAACCCACTACATTGTTCAGTCCTGCTGTTTCATAATTTTAATTTTTCTTTTTCAGGATAAGTGGTTTAAGTTTTATAATTACTACTCCTTTCTTGCAGGAGAACAACTGACACTATGTCAGTAGTCAGTGCTGGGTATATGCCCACATTATGTTACATTATTGGCGTCATCTTCATGAGTTTTCTTGTGAAACTCAGGGACACAACTAAGATAACACATGACTTGCAACTGAAACTTCCCTATGCTTCCCTAGCACTGTCCGTTGGAGCAGGTCCAAAGCAGGGCCAACAAATTGATTAGTGGGATGGAGCACTTCATTTATGAGCAAAGGCTAAGAGAATTGAGATTGTTCAGCCGGAAAAGACAAGGATTTGGGGTGATCTATTTGAAGCCTTCCAGTACCTGAAGGAAGCCTGCAGAAAGACAGAGAGCACATAGTGACAAGAGGGGACGGATTCAAACTGGAAGAGAGTCAGTTTAGATTACATTTTTTATGAGGAAGTTCTTTACTCTGAGGGTGGTTGAGGCACTAGAACAGGTTCCCCAGAGAAGCTGTGGCTACTCCCTCCCTGGGAGTGTTCAAGGCCAGGTTGGATGGGGCTCCAAGAAACCTGGTCTAGTGGAAGGTGTTCCTGCCCATGGCAGGGGGTTTGAACAAGATGATCTTAAAGGTCCCTTCCCACTCAGGCCATTCTGTGATTCACAGTTACCATGACATACTGCTGCTCTAGTAGGACCTCCTGGAGTTACAGACTAATCTCCATGGCGATTCACATCCTCAGCTTCTCTGCTGAGCCTGAAAGTACCTGTTGTGACCACAGTTTGTAAGATAGCACATGAAGGCCACAGATTTTGCAAAAACTGTGGCTTTTCCCCACAGCAGTTCTACCTCCAAAAACTCTGTTACCTGGAGACAAGGTGTAGAAACCAGGATCTATTTCAGTCTAGCTGCTTTACTGTTTTTTTTGGTTCTGTGGCTGCAGCACAAAAATTTTGGTTCATGTAACTCCCAGAGAAGCATAACTAAGGAAAGGCTCTTTGATGAAGAAGTTTCCTTGTAATCTCTCTCAGCTGTTTTGAACTTAGACTATTTATCTTCCTGGATTTTCCCTTTTTCCTGCATACAAATATTTTAAATTATTTTCTAGTTCTATTTACCATTTGTTTATTTTGCCTTGATCTCTGCCACACAACTTCTTTTCATATTTAAGCAAGACTTGTACCTCTCTTTTATGCTAACATTTCTAATTTATTAATCTTTTTATCTATTCAGTGTATCTCACTTTGGTTTTAGTTTTACTTGACAAGCTTTCTTTGCAGTTTTCTCTGCCTGTAAACATAGGAGAAAGACTTAAATTGCACATGTATTTTAATTCCCAGTACAATTTAACAGCTTAAAAATTGTTATGTGACATTGCAACAATGATATTAAATCCCAAGAGTCATACCTCAAAACATTCAAAACACATTAGTTGAAATGTTTAATCTAACATCTTTGAGCTGATGAAAAGGTTAGCGTATCAGCTCATGATATTTAAAAATGCTTGTCAATTGGATTCAATTTTTGTTCCTTGATCAGAACAAAAATTACTAGCACTATTAAAACTAAGTGACCATAAATAGCTCCAAATCTGAAGTTAATGTGAAATTCAGCTTTCAAAAGGAAGCTATTGACATACAGCGTCAACATGGGTAACTTTCCATTGTTGATAATTTCCTTAATTTTCAGCATTTCTCCTAGAATAGACTGAAAATGTCACTTATGCATCCTTTGTGTGAACTCCCCCTGTCTAGCCAATGATCCTGGATAGGTGAGACACAAGGATCCAGAACGTCCTAATAAACCAGATTCTCTGGTCACCTCTGAAAAACCTTACATAACCATATAAATACCCAGACATGCAAAAAAAGAAAAATAAATCAAGATATGCAGACTGGAAACATGATTTAAATGTACCTCTGTAATCATGGAACCTGGCATGTCCAAAGCAGCCAACACAGAAATAACAATGTTTATCACTCAGCTTTCTATCCATCTTAGGACCACAAGTCTAAGCCTTACTTAAAGCACACTAATCTGATGTTCTTCTTCAATGTTTAGCTTTATGTTCACTTGAATATTTTTTCCCACTAGTTAATTTCCTGGTAACCCATCGCTTTAATGTGTCACTCGATTTATACAATAAAACCCATGGAAATGAAAGAAAGAAAAAGAAGAAAATCCCCAGCAGTTTTCAGAGTCCAACTACAATATATGTAGAATGCTTCAATCAGAAATAAATCATCATAAAAAGACATATTCCATGGAAGACTAGTGAAAAGCATGATGGAGTTCAGTTTTGGCTAAAAAAGGCTATTAAGCTTTATGTAAACAATTTAAGCAATCAGTGTAGAAGACTAAGTTACATTGTACTCAGAAAAGCCTGTACTTACATTAATTCGTGAAGTATTTTAGAAATGGAAGTTCTAAGGAAGTTTCTCAGGCTTATTGAAATTATAAGTCCGAAACACCTGCAAAAATCAAGGATTGCCCTTTACCATAAATCTGCCTCCTTACAACTTTCTGGTTTTTCAATAAATAACATGCTGAAAATATGTCAGTAATGGTGAATGACTGAACACCCTCATGGTCATGGATTTAGTAAAAGCAAAGGAAATGGGAAACCCTAGAAGTTCTGCTGTGGTGTTACTTGCCTGTACATTTTCATAATTTATCAATATTCCAAGGTTAAAGGAATGCTGGGGTATACCAGGCAGAGACAGAACGGTCTGTGTCTAGCGCTAGCCAAAAAAGAATACATGTACTGCTCTGTCAAATTATCACAGCTGATAAACCAACACACTTTTTAATGCAGAAGCGTGGAATAAAATACCTATTTCAAATTAAATATTCATCAGCTGTTCAGTAGTTCAGGAGACCAAATGTTCCTAAATTAATAAGGAGAACTATGAGTATCTTTTCCAGGGCATAAGGAAAAGCTGGAAATATCAAGAGGGCTGCCTCACTCTATCCAAGCCTATTAAGTTATGGCTAAGTAAGGTGTGTCCTTGTAAATGGATACCTAGAGATTCAAGCAGAAGCATCAAGTTTGGGCTTAGTCCATCTGTGCAATAGGTGTCATATCTTTATTTACCTGAGACCAGTATTACCTAAAACTAAGCATAAATCATTTACCAAGTATCTCAGAATGATCCCGGCAAAACAAAAAAAAAATATTTTCTAAAAGGGGAGATGTTTTTCCTGATCTATTAATATATTATTTATAATTGCAACACAAAACCTTGCACAGTTTCTGGTGTTTTCTAAAGCATTTAATGAGACTGTGACTGGATGAAAACTTGTTTTAAACAATAAGCTTATGTGTCCACTTTATCAGAAAAATTAAAACCTGAACAGAAGCCACCTTTTTGTTTTACCAGCTTCAGGCAAACCATAATTACCAGGCATACTGCTAAAAATAAGATTCCAAAAAAAGTACTTCAGGCTATGAGCACAACATGGCCAAGAAAGCATATCCTAGTTCCTGCAAATCTTAAAGAGTTTGCATTATATTTAGTAACAAAAACTGGTCACCATTAGGCAACAGCTCACAAAAACAAACTATGGCACTTGATGTGAAGCTATCTAAAGACAAAAGACAAAATGGAGAGAAATAGATTAGCCCTTCAGAAAAATCCAAGAGCAAAGCAGACAAGATTTGGCCAGTTTACCCAAGAGAGGTTCACACACACAACGTTACAAGAACTTGATCTCAGAAAGTAGCAAAATAAGAATATGCTATCTAATTGCACAGAGGGTATCCAGGAGAAGACCTACAAATCCACATGCCAGTGCAGAATACCTGCAAGGCAATTATATGTGGACATTAAGAAGCAAGCCCAGCTGATGGATTAAAAAAAAAGAAAAAGGGCTATAAGGTTGTAAATTCACATTTTACAAATTGAACTCAATGAACTCTTCATTTAAATGTGTCCTTCTCTGTAGACACTGTCTTCTGAAGATATCTTAGCATCTTTAAATCTGCTTACCAACCTAGATATTGAAGGAGAAAATACAGAACAAAAAGCTTACAGATGCCTAATTCTGACAAATATTTTGAAGTAATATCACAGAAATAAATAATCTGTGAGTTTTACATTTTTAGGGGCTTTCTTTTCTTATCATGGAATTTAGACAAGCCAGGAAATCAATGCCTTTCTTCTCTTTGTTTAGAAAACAGAGTCCATAGCCAAAATAATTCTTATGTGCCAGAAGGGAAAGGATAGAATAAACACTCTCCCTGTTCTACAGCTATTAGCTCTGGAGAAGCTATTTTGCTCCAATTCACTTTGGTACATGTAGAAGATTGGAAGGTCCCAATCACTCTCATTTTATAATTTGTGTTGCATTTTAATTTTTAGAAAGTGGTACTCAAGTAACCTGATAGCTCAGCAATTCCAGCAGGGTTAGCGTGAGTTCTCTCCTGGCTTGCTGTGTTACCCAAATCTGATCAAAGGACAAGGACTCCAGAAGCTTGTCCAGCTGTGGCTTTATAATGACACCATTAGGTTTTGCTCTATAATCAAGGTCCCTAAAAGTCTGTGTAGCTTCAGGCTTAATATCTGCGACAAGGTTAACTGAAATCTGCAGCAAGGATAACTACTTTAGCAGATTGTATCAGCAGGAAATATTTAAACACTATTTAAAAGGATTTTAAATAAGCAGATTTTATTTAACACTGCACTAATACACTGCAATAGAAAATGATACAACAGAGCTGCTACAAATAAACATAATGCTTTTACCCTTCCCCTGCCCCCCTCCCCTCTAAATTCCCCAGATGTGTATTATTAAGTCCAACGAGTGCACCAGATCTCTCTGTCTGAGTTTGAAATACTGGAACGCCAGGCTCAGACAGCCCATTTGCCCTTTGGTTTTGTGCCTGCTGAATCTGCATTCTGGGTCTGTGGAATTAATTACAACAGCGCCAGTCACCAGCAATGTCAGTGTTGCCACTTCAGGTGTATCAAATGTGCCTCCTTACATGCCTAGAACTTTCAGAGGAAGGCAGCTTCTCCTGTAAGGCTGGTGTACCCTGCCCTCTAGTGCCAGGTGCACCTCTAGATGTTCACTTAAATGCATGCCAGGGCCAGAATAAAGCCTAGAGCAGCAGGCATTCTTCATAAGCCATCCTGTATGACTTACCAGCTGCATATGTCGGCCTGGCACTGTTGCACAGTAATGCAAGACCCTAAAATAAGGGTGAGACACTGGGCCATGTCTCATTGGGTCATGTGCAAGATGTTCCAGATAACCAATTCTAACTGCAAAGAAGTGAAGACTGACTTTTACTGCTCACCATGGTGCTAAAGAAGTCTCTGTTCCACAAAAAAATGAGGAATTGTGACATTCAGGGTTCTAATATCTATAAATCTAGCACTAACATTGTATTTGATAGCAAACAACTCTTTCAAAAACCTGTAGTAAAAGAACAGACTGATTACATTCAGTAGTTATAATATTTCACTGCCACCTGAAGATGGAAAATAAATTCATACCAGAGGACTACAGAATTTCTTTATTGTTTGTCCTTTTAATGCAAAAGCTGCCTGTCATCCTTGAGCAGCACCTAAAACAAAGGAAGGCAAATCCTTAGGGTTAGAAACTGTTGTTCTTAAACACGGCTATAGCTGAAAACTGTGAAAAGTAACAAAGAGAACCCCTTAAAAATAAGATAAGGATTTTCTTCTGAGTGGTTCAGCGTCTTGCAGTGATACATCTTACTGCAATTATCTTTTACATGCAACTTTGTGGATTTTCTTGCTCAAATTGTTTCACTTGGCAATCAGTGCAATACTGATATTATGATGGACTCTGCTTTTATTATCATGAGCTCTCATTTAAAATGAGCACTAGCATTCCTGGGGTATAAAGGACCAAAAACTTTGCCAATTTTTCAGTAAAAGGTAGTCATTGCACATGGCTCTGCATGATGTGTACTGTAATCACTACTGGTTTAGAGCAACATAAAACATACAGGTACTAATTTGGGATTCTCCCATTTTTTAAGTTCAAATATGTTAAGCCCTGATTGAACAGATGTCAAACATCTGTCTCTTCTTCACAATAAAACAAGGTTGCCATTCTAACCTGGTTTTGTGAGATCAGCCTTTCCACACTCTGGTCAAATAACAATTTGAATAAGCTAAAACTTAGTTCATGCTCTTAGGAAAAAAAAATTGTGAAGACAGCTCTTCTTCACCTTGTCCAAGGCTCTCCTTAATATTTTGCCCACAAACCGGGTACAAAGTACTCTGTCACATTTTTTTATAAACTCTTGGACATGCAATTTAGGATAACTCTGCACTCATTCAACTCAGTTGAGGTTCTGCCCTTGTAACATAGGTGACATGATTTCTTTCCTGAAAAACTGGAAACACTTTCAGGTTGGCAGAGAAAAATAAGTTTCATACAGCTGAGTCTTAATAAGAATATCTTCCTTTTAAAGATTCATGATGAGAACCATTAGATTCTGCTAGGAAAATTATATTAACACAATTTGTTAACATTGTCAAGTACCTAGTGCTGCAGAAAATGCAGACATACGTCCTCAATGCCAAGCTCAGAGCTAAGATAGATTCGTACTTTGTCTTGTTTTGTTTTCTAATGTATCCACAAAGTCATTTCCCTTTGTAAACATGTTAGACAATGAACACCATTTCTCAGTCCATCAAATGTTCAGCTTTTAAGAACACAGGAACATTTTGCTCTAACCTTTTTTCTAAAGATTCTTCACATCAATAAGGTTCACCACCCACAACCAAAAACAACAACAACAACAAAAACAAAACAAAAAAGCCAAAACAAACAAAAAAACCAAAACCAAAAAGAAACCAAACCACCAAAACCCTGAGCACTAGGGTCACATCTGATCATCTCTGCTTATGCTATAACATTCTGCATTTATTAGATCACCCTTCTGTTGGTGGTATTGGCACCACCAGCTCAGGCCACTGCAGTCTAGTACTTTTCAGGATAAAATCCACCCTATTGCCCCTTTCATCTAAGACAGGTAGAAAATTTCTGAGACTAAACAAAAGAGAAAACAAGAAGCGATACCTTGCATAAATTTTAAAATATCTTTAAAATAATTATATTAAGAATTCTTCACATTTCAAAGTAGAAACTTTGGTTTTGACTGTGAGTGCTTGAATGAGAAGAATATTTTCCTGTTGCCAGGGAAAACCAACTCAAATTTTCCTAAAATCAAAAGCCTTTTTAAGATCAATATGTTAGGAGTTCTGAAGATAACTGTACAAGCTTGTCCAGCTCCTCACAGCTGGTAGTCATCTACAGATGACTGAAGGTCTGGGGAGCAGAATCCTATTGCTACTGTTCTCCTCAGCTGCAGATGATGGTCTTGGCCACAGGAACTTCTGCACTCACACACACAGCAACTGAAAGCATAAATACACGGGCATGGATTCACACACCTGAAGTTCAACCTGCAGCCTGGGACTATTTCCTCCAGGCTCATCCCTTGAAGAGATTAGGCTTTCACTGGAATATAGGATGTGAAATACAACCCAGATTGCATGAGCAGGTAGAACATACACCACATAAAGCAAATGCGTAAAGGTGGGAGGCAGAAAAATCACAGGCAGACAGTTAATACAGGTGTTGCAGTAGAGGGGCTGGCTCATTACAGTGTTTCATTACTCACAACACAGAAACCAAATTTGTCAATATGGAGGAAATATTTAAAGGCACTAATGGATGATGGATGCCTAATGGGTCTCCTTTTTCAGTGTGGTAAAGTGTACATTTGCCATATGCGCTTTTAAAGGGTTTCCCTTTTAATTACAGCTCAGCCCCTAGAGAAAACAAACACTTGAATTTCCATGAAAATCAATGAGTATTTCAAGCCCTCAACAACTGTCAAGATCAGAAATTAATCTAACAATATATATGCTATTATGGTGTTGAGAAAACATATCCCGCCTCAAGTTATGGATTGATTAGCCTAAACTGATTACAATTTCCATGGTCTGAAATGGAAGTCAGTAAAGTACTAATTTTTAAACAGAATTTATGTCTTCTTAAAAAGAAAGGTTTAGAAAACCATCACATTTCCACTGATACAGCACTTCAAAAACACAGAAAGAATCTATGACTTTCTCGTATAGACTACTGGCCAGGAATGAAGTCATATAGTTCCTAAATGAGGAAAATTATTTTGGTGAGTAAATAGGAAGTAGATATCAGAGACAATGAACTTTGTCTCTCTGTTTAGGTTCAATAGTATATTATGTTGTGGTAATAAGACACCAAAATTACTAGCATAAATGCTGAAAATAAAAGGATAATTATATGGAAAAAGCCAAGACATGTATAAAGTAATACTCCAAAACCAAAACCTCCAACTTTTCAAACATAAAACTGCAGCCCTTGGGGAAATAAAAAAGAAGATCGTGTTACACCTCTTTTAAATCTAGCCGACAAAGTAGTAAATCTTGGGCTCTGAAAGGAAGGTCAAATTAAAGATATACACAGATCTAAGCACAATCTTGAATAAACTCGATTCACAAGGACTGGGATTTCTAGTGACCCAAATCCCAGCCTGCTGGCTCACATTGCCACTCCTCCCTCAGGTAGAGGGAGAAATTGGCAGCTACAAAAATGGACCCAAAGTAAACAGACTGATCTCCAAACCACGTAGAAAAGAGTGGGTCTTGCGGTGTACAGCTTATGGCAACATGATCTGATCCAGCCTTCTCCTTGGAATAAGTTAGGACTTTCTGCTTTCTTTAGATCCATGTCTTAGGTTAATTGAAATCAGTCATTAAATGCTCAACAGGATCAATAATACAAAAATTTCTAGTAAAATACAAACAAATATTTTCTACATAAAAGCACCAAGAGGTTCACTAGAAAACTTATGAACCAGATGAGATTTCGTCTGACCACTTCAGCTGAATGTATTCTAACATATCACTCAAGATTTAAGGGTAGAAGCCTTCTGCTTTTCTATATTTTCAAAGAAGAATTACAAAAATTACTTGACCATAATTTCTATCAATAAGCATTCATTTTGGCTATAATTCAGACTGCAAGCAGACATGAATCTAAACCAACCAACCAACATTATGGTGAACATTTCCACAAATGTTTTATATCACTTGCCCATTTATAACCAGGTTGCAGATGAACATTTTGGTTAAATGATGGACCTATGATGAAATTTCAGTAATGATTTTAGTAAGATAGGAAGCACAACTATTTGCACTTCAAAAAATTTAAGAACAGTGCTATGATATGGCAATGAGAGATTAATGGAAATCTTGCAAAAAAAAAAAAATATAAATAGCACTGCAAGAATACCAGAAAACTGAGGAGATGGGGAAGAAATTAATTGAACTTACACTTTTGATAAATATTTATTTTTTGCAGAAGAAAAATGCACACTAGTTTGAGCTGTCATTATGCTAACCTATATCCTATTTTTCATATTATTAGTAATACATAATGTGGTAGTTTATATTCAAAAATAAAACCAGAATGTATATACCTCATGTATTTATCCAGAAATACACTAAGGTTACTATGGTTACGAAAAATCCATTACCTTTGAATACAGAATGAAAAAGTTTGACTTAAAGTGTGCACTATTTATTATAGCGATCATCAACAGCCTTCAGGAGGTTCTCTAACTGGATTCATTTTTCAGTGTCAAAACTGACCCACCACACCAGTACCTTATGGCCTGTGCAAGGCAAAGAAATTTGAACTATATGAATTTTTAAATATGTTTTATACTGACTCAAGATGCAGAAATGGCTTTGAATTTTAAGGCCTTACACTAAAAAGAAAGTAGGGCCTTGGTACCCTTTTCCCCCCAAGCTGTCCAATATGAAATGCTTTCTTTTCTCTCGTATGTACCAAGATACACAAATTCTGATGGGTCCACAATAGCGCTTATGCTGTGGCATGGCACTTCTAGCTCTGTGTTTTCTTTTCTGTTTTTTGATTGTTTGGGGAGTTTTTTGTTTGGTTTCTTTTGTTGTTGTTGATGTTGTTGGAGTTTTTCTTGTTCTGGTTTGGTTTTTTTATTATTATTTTTGTTGTTGCTGTTTGCACAATGTCTGAACAAGTAATTTGAATAATTCATTAAATTACACCAATTACATTAAAATAGAAAGTCAGATTACCATGCTTCACTGCATTGCCAAGTAACAGGCACTTAACTTCAGTGTAACAGTTTAAGAGTATTGATATAATTTGGCTATTGGCACAGACACAACTATTATCAGAAGAAAACAGATTATTTGTTTATATTTTTCATAAATGATTTAGAGGCTATTCAGGTAAGCAATATGGTATCTCTCTAATTAAGAATATTTAAGCAAGGCTGTAAGAAAAACTATTAAACCTGTATATAATTTCTTCAACAGTTAGCAGTTTACTTGCTTTGAGAACTGGATGGTATGAGATCGAAATGTTGTAAAACCATTAAAAACATGACTCAGATCCTGTGAAAGAGGCACAAGATTTAGCTACACCATCCATGGTGGTGTCAATTTCTAGGAGTCCAAACAAAGAGTAAGATGCTTTAAAATATTAAACCCATCAGGGTTTAAAGTGCATCCAGCCAATTTTAGAATTATTTTTCTTTTCTCTGAAATAAGAAAGTGTCAATCACACAATTGTTCATTGCAACCATGAGATATCCATGTGACATGCTACCTAGCAGAGAACTCACCTTTTACAACATACTTAGTTCCATTTCCAGAGTAAATTGGTATCCCATTCATATATAAAGTATATTTTGTAATAATACCATTTGGTGTTTTGGGTGGACTCCAACTCATCAGCAGGAAGGTGGGAAAAGATATTGCTGTGGGTGATTGCACATCTTCAGGGGCTGGTGAAAAAATGTATTAAGTTATACTATATTGTCTTTCCACAAATAATAAAGAATTTCAATGAGAAGCTACTACCAGAATGATTTTTGGTAAAGCTGAAATTTCAGAAAAGATTTTATATCTGCAACACACCAAAATTTTGAGAAGTCTCCTATATTATGTGAGGATTTCTAGCCAAACAGAAACTTCTGTGAAAGACAGCAACATACTCTTTGCTTTAAGAAGAATAATTATGCTTCTATAATTTCATCTTTCCAACTTGGTAACACTGATCCAGGTGAGAGGTACAGGATTTAGTGCAGTCCTTTTTTAATACAAATTATTTTCTCTTCTTTTATGGCTTTTATTCCTAACTAGGAAGGGATCATTCTAACCACCAATGCAGGTGATGTGTTCTTAGACACTACCCCTTGTTTCAAACTTTTCATAATTCAATACACTTAGTAATGTTTGTTTAATGTAGATTTTATGTATATAATATACTGGAAGTTGGCAATGGAAAATAATTTGAGAGTCAAGTTCTTCCACTGTTCCAATGAGTTATACATTAGAAGCATAAGGAATCCCAGTGAATATTGCAAGGGGAGCAGAGCTGAGGCCTTAGTCTGGGAGAAATATCTTATAATTTACAAGCTCTGTGCTAGCAATTTAAAACAATAACTAGCAGTGCCTGGCAATATGAAAACAATATAAAGTAACAAATGTTTCAATAGGGAAACAGGGATAGCTGGAGGGTGTGATATGGTGTCTGTCTTTTGTATCACCAATTTATTGTTTCTAAGAGCATGCAACAAGCGCATGCAAAAATAGAAATTCCACTCACTAGCTTTTTGTTCAATTCTTCTGAGGGATAAAACACATGTTCCCCATGGCTTTATTCAATCTCTGGGGAAAAAAAAATCTACTCTTGCCTAAACCACTCCATTATGACAGGTAAGGATTTTTGCTTTATTCAACTAAGCTGAGAAAATAGGACATAAGCAATTTATTTTTAATTACTATGTCACAGCAGAAAGAAATACACAAATATTGAAATAATATGTTTCATGTTTATATCACAGGGTCCATTAAGTATTTGGCTGTCAGAGGCTGCACCCTTCATGGACAATGCCACCAGACAATCTCAGTCAGTTTATCTTGAGCATCCAAGAGGCAGTAACTGAATTTTGGTTTGATTGGTGCTGCTGGCAGTTACTAACATGGTCATGCCAAAACTCTGTTCTAGCAATGTTAGGCTGCAATCCTCAGCACTGTCCTCATCACAACAACACCTTGCACAACAACCTGCCTTGGCAGCAGTTAAATACTTCAGCATCCTTTTAATTATTACGGCTATAATTCATATGACTTCATGCCAAAATTCTACTTTCTTTATTGGTACTGTATTACAACCTAGTTTACATGAGAAGATAAAACAAAGAACTGTGGGAGGGAGGGAATTTTGAAAACTACTTTGCATCATGGAAGATTAACTACTGTCCAATAAATACATGTCGAAGTCTTCATAATTCTAGTGGTGTAGATTTGGAGTAACTGATTATTTTAACTGGATTAATACGGCTTTAGGAAGACAGAACCAGGAGATGTGAACTTTATGTTTAATTGAGAATGAAGTTGGATATGTCACTGATATTTTTGGGGCATTTGTTCTAGTAATTGATGTGCAATACCTATCAGCCTAGACTCTAAAGTCAGAACTGAATGCATTTTTTCTTTCTTTGTGCCCTAGCTCTCAATGCAAGCATAGGATGTCTTAATTTACACTCACAACCTTTATGTTTGAGCACAACAACACGTAAAAGTGTTTAGGAAAAAAAAAGGGAAAATCTGAACAGCAATTAATAAATAACTCAATTGGCATTTGGCAGTTTCATCACACTGAAATAATTGTTGCCTATTGCTGGTGTTTAGTGGTTAAAAGAAACCATGGAAATCAACCGTTTGATTCTCAATTTCATACTGTGCCATACAATCAATTCTTTTTAGTCAGACTGTCTCTAGATTTACTTCTGAGCCCTAGTAAAATGAGGAAGCTTTCATTAATCTTTCAGATGCTTCATATTAATGACAAGGCTCTTGCATGAACAATGTAACAGCAATTAAAAAGCCCATTAATCTGCATTACAGCTATTAAAGATGCATGTCATTAAAGGGTATGGAGTTTGATTCATTTTCGCACCCCCCAAAAAATGGAGCAATTATGGTCTGGCAATGCACTTTGTCATCAAATTAGGTTGGGGTTTTCCAGCAAATGGCTTTGCAGCGTTTAGCTCTTCTCCTGTTTTATTATTCATGACTGAAATGTGGAAGTCAAGACCTTTGAAATTACTTTACCTTCTTGTGGAGTGGAGATGTTCAATGCATGCAAGCTCTCAGTACAGCCAGCCAAAGTGCAAGCAGTTAGGGTTACAGCATAGTTTGTGAAGGGATGCAAGCCCCTCAATACGCCTGCAATACAAGAAAACAAGGTGTTATGCATGTACAGTGTACAGACTGACTGCATGCAGACACATGCAGAGGGAAAACAAACTTCTGTATTATGGGCTACCACTGTTACAGGTGGAAAAGAAAAATTATTTAAGGTTTCATTCCTACTATCCATGACTTAAATTTTACAAAATAATTTAACAGCAAAATATATTTCATTCAATTTTCAGTACTAAATATGCACCTGTGTTTCTTTAGTCGTGCTCACTGACATAGTTACTACTTCAAAACCGAGGTGTATATTTTAATGTGACAATGAAGGAGTTTTTTCCTTAATCCCTGTCTCAAAATTTTTTCAGTTTTTAATTTTATTTTTCCAAGGAATTTTCATTGTCTCTCAGAACAAGTTTTTTTTTTTTTAATGAGTCCTCTCCAATGATGTCCCTATTCATCCATAAATTGAAATCTCTTTTTTATTAAACATCCCACTTGTCTTCCATTCAGTAGCAGCATATAGACCACACATTTGCTATGCTAACAATAGTAACATAATTCAGGTGACAGGGTACCCAAGGGTTTACAAGAATAAAAGATCTAGAGCCTTATTCTATTTCAGGTTCTGCTTATGTTAGTGAAGTTACTAAATTCTCACACATCAATCAGCTCCACGTTATAACAAATAATAATCACTGCTTACCACTTCAGGAAGTTTTGCAACGTTTTGAACTATTGTATACAGAAGGATTACAAGGGGAAAAATTTAGTTTAGAGTCATTTAAAGAAACATTGGCAGTTCCCACTTCAAAGTAAGTCCAACAAAAAAGTAATATAAAATGTAAATACAGAAGTAATTAAAAGAAGGTCAATTCATGCCAAGTTTTATTTCAAACCATGTTCTCACCTTGACTATCAAAGCTCCAGCAAAATCAATGTGGTGCTTCATTAAAACAATAAAATTTACAGCAAACTATGTTATTTCAAAACTGCCCAACACTGGGATTTTGCAAATCAGCTTAAAAAACAACAGCACGTTAAAGAACTGTAATTTCTGGCCAGTTGTCCTACAGTAGAAGTCTGTGTACATGTAATGCTGAGGGGATTTTCAATCAGGTAGACAAAATTAGTCCTTATTAATACTCTTCACTGGGTTACTACACTAACAGAATGCAACATAATTGCATTTCATTAAAAAAGTATTTTTTCATCTCATAAGCCCTTTATAATCACAAAAAGGCCATGGAGAATTTTATGTTGTAAATTACCAGCTACAGCAAGAAATTATTATTTTCTGAGTAGAACCATCAGTCTGTACAAGTTTATATTGTGTTTAGTAAAAGGTGTGTTCATGTGGAAAATATGAGATTAGCTTTCACTGAATTAGTAACATTTATGCTTTTCTTGCAATCAATCAAAAATTTCAAAAGTTGGAATAGCAATGGTCTTTCTATTTGAATTCTCTGGGGTGCATTTCTACTCATACAAATGGAGAGATATTCAGAAGTAATCACTTTTTACATCAGAGTATTGTTAAAATAAAACCAGTTGACCAGCATCTGTTTGCTCTGATTATAGTTTTGATTTTGCAAATCCCCAGTGAACAGTGGAGAGCTCTACTGACATCCAATCTAAGTGTGACAGGAAAGAAAAATGCTGTGTCGGTCACCACCAAAGAAATGTCCCTGTAATCTTCCTGTGATGGTCAGAGAATAGTTTTAAGAGCCATCAAAAAGATAGGAAATAATGTTTTCATAGAATGGTCTGAGTTGAAAGGGACCATAAAGATCATCTGGTTCCAGCCCCCTGCCATGGGCAGGGACACTTCCCCCTAGACCAGGTTGCTCAGAGTCCCATGCAGCCTGACCTTGAACACTTCCAGGGACAGGACATCCACAACTTCTCTGGGCAACCTGTGCACTGCCTCAACATGCCCACAGTAAAAAATTTCTTCCCAATATCTAATCTAAACCTAAACTCTTTCAGATTAAAGACATTACTCCTTGTACTTTCACTACATTCCCTTGCAAGAAGTTCCTTTTCAGCTTTCTCATATGGCCTCCCTTTAGGCATTATACTATGCCTATAAAGTATTGGAAACTACATGAAATTGTGCATCACAGAAATGCCATTACTCAAAACACCATCTTTTTACACAAGACAGTATTGTCGCTTATTTCCAGATCATAGAGGGTTAAACCCAGGAAACTATAAAATGTGCTTGGGGAATTACCTCCACAAATAAATACAAGTAGGAACCAAATCCTCTAACTGTGACATTTGCAAGTTCCTGGCCAAGAGGAGCATGGCATCATATACACACCATCTCCCTATTCACTCTGCGGTGCTTTGGGAAGCAATTTAGTTTGATTTGTACATTTAGCACTTGTAGCATTTGTTTCTTATGAAGCAGTGAATTAATGCTCTTTGCATTTCCTCACAGAAGACATTTCATGGAAGACATCCTGTAGGGTTACCAATGGCTTCAAGCACTGAGAGCTGCAGAATATCAGACATCCAAAAAGATGCCAGGACGTGTAGAAGGTTTGGATTGGACTGTTTGGTTTACTTTTGACAAAGTAGGGAGGTTTTATATGAAGCACCTGTAGCACAACAGACTTCCCATTGCATAGGTAGGTTTGTGAAAGACAGAGAATTTGCATGGAAAAAAAAGCAAACAAATAAGCCCTTTTGCTACAGGAGGTTTCTGTTTAAAAAATTCATTCAGCAAAGGCAGCAACTTAAAAAATATTTTTTCATTTCCTAATTAATGTTTTTCCTTCACGTGTACTCTTGCACTATTTTTTTCAATAAAGAAACAGATGTGCATAGGTAGGCAATAGAAAGTGCACAGATTCTATTTACGTACTTCAGCAAACTACTTTTTTCTCAGCTGCCATCCTATCTGTTTGGCCAGCATCCACTATAATCTGTTCTCCTTCATTATGTTAATCTGTGGGCGGAAAGATTTCTGTCATCTTCAAATCGCTTGTACAGCAATGGTAAACACCTTGGCCTGTCTGTAATTGGACAGGTGTCTGCATTGGTGTCACCCAGTTTTTAATTCAATTAAAGAACTGGCTGCTCTGCTCTCATTACCCACTCATTTCCCCTGCACTTTCAGTCAGTCAATGAAATTTACACTCAGCACCTGACTATGCTGAAATACAAAGTCAGCAGTCCCACAGCAAAGACCATCACTGATACACATGAATTAATTTAAAGAACAGCAAAATAAATTTTGCAGTAAAAAATAGCCTATGATCCAATGAAGTTGGCTGACAGCTTTAAAAAAACTTTCCCTAACTCCTCAATTATCACACTCTCAGACTGGCATCTCTTGTCTATACCCAATATTGCTGATCTGATAAGAGTCCATCAGGCTTTCCAAGATGGGGTGCTAACAAAGCAACATTTGGCCACACTTGCATGCATTCTATTAATGCTAACAGAAGAGAGGTGGATAAATTGTCACTTTGATCAGGAGATAGAATTAGAGACATCATCAATATTTAAGAAGAGGGTCGGCCTCACACATTTGGGATATAGATCCCACGCATTCAGTCTGCCACTACAGAGCAGCTGAATCTGCCTAAACTCAAAATTTACATCATAGACTACATTCAAAGCCTTGAAATCCACATGGGGAAGTGGAGATGCTAAATCATTTTAACACACCACTCCTATCTGCCCAAAGAACCTTTGGAAATAAATTAAAGTTCTAACACAGACATTTTGACACAGTGACCCCATGAAACTGAATAATGTCATTTGTTAAATATGAATGTAAAGTTAACAGTCTAAAAGAGTGATCTGGAATCACACCTAGAACATTAAGCCCACTTTATATGCAAAACCAGTATTTAATTGTCTATACTTTTATTTAAATGGTCTTTAATTATTTGCAATATCAAAAGTCAAGGTTTAGAGTTGTGCAAGAGAGAAAATGCTGGGTTCATTCTAATAGTGAAGAGATAACAACATGGATATAGACAATAGCAAAGGGGTTTAACAATGAATTTATGGTAAAATGGGTGTGCAGGCTAGTCAGACATAATTGCATATTTAGGTTGCCTCCATTCAATGTTTTAATGCATATAGTATATAGGAATATTACATATGCAGCTTTTTTTCCCTTCACTTCTCCATAAGACAGATATTTCTTTTGTTCAGTACCTCTCAAAGGGAGTTCTCATACATTTAGACAATACAGCCATATTCCACATATTCCATTTTGAGTGGAAAACTAGTATTTCTCACCAAAACAAAAAAAGAAAGAAGAAAAAAAAAGAGTTACCACTCCAGTATGAGGGCTAATATTTATACTGTTCATAAAAATGAGCATATGATTTTGCCAAAGGGACCTTTCTTTGACAGATTTTTTCATTGTTTCATCCTTAACATGCTCTTTCATGAGGACCTATTTTGAAATACACCTACTGCAATTGAAACAACACTTGACTTTTAGATTTACCTTAATTCTTGTTTAAGTTTTAAAAACAAAAATTACCAAATCTCTCCTCCCCAAACCCAGATTATTTAGTTAACTTCAATGCCTGAGGTCAAACAGCATCTGTCCAACAAAGTCACTTGTGTGTCGAGATGCATCATTGCCACAGTACACTTAATCACAGTCCACTGATCAGAAGAGGAAGTCCTCAACTGACTTTGTTTTTGACAGATTGCAGCAAAAACTGTTTAAGTACATGTGTCTTCCACATATGCAATTCTGAACCAAAAGCCTGTGCACATCAATCTGTCACATATATCTGTATTTTTAAAGCATCTTCTAAATAAGTATAATATGAGTCTTAAAATGAAGAGCTACTCAACAGGAGGGCACCTATTCCAAGTCTTTGCTTATAAGAACAAACAAAAGTTTCACTTTAATTATTGCATTTAGGTGGTTTAAAAGACCCTTTTTTTCCTAACAGAAATGCTTCATAACAAACCATATGCCAAACAAGTGCCACTGTCTTTGAAGATGCAATTCAGTTTGCAGTGGTTCAAGGAAACCTGTTACATTCCCCATAGCACAGAGAACTCTCCAGCTGTTTTTTTTCGCAGGAAACCTTAACCGAGCAGTGCAATTTTGCACCAAGAGTTACTTAACCACAGAGAGAACTGGTTTTGTAATATCTATCACTGTTTAACCCTCAATCATTCCAAATCACTTAATCATTGCTTATTTTCTACTGTATGATTATCTTTAAAAGTTTGTAGAGAAACAAAGCAATACTGTTACTTTTTCACAGATTTTTAATATGTCTATAAAAACATAATAATCCTTTCTATCCCAAAAACATTAAGAAATTTACTTCTTTTTACTACTAAAAATATGGGTATGTATCTAAGAGTTGATGTAATTTTGATAAAATGCTCAGATTTATTTAACCACAGAATTTACATTTTGTAGGAATAAATTTATACAACAGCATTGGACTGTAAACAAGATTCATTTAGGGCTAAACTCAATCAAGTTTGAATCTTAATATTGTAGAACATTAATATAATTAGTTTTAAAATTCATATATTGAAAAATATGCCACTAGTCTACTAAAGCCAGCTAAATGAAAGGAGAAGGGAACCTACATTCTGCCATTCTGACTTAGAGTCACTAGGAGCTCAAGCATCACTTGACAAGTCACAGAAACCTAATGGGCACAGACAGATCTATCAGCTACTCCTTGCTGCAGTAGCTGCCCCAGTCAAACATTTTTATCTACATATGAAGTTTTACAACTTTAGAAATTTGTCTCAGCTTGGAGTAGGGATGTGGGAGTCCTCCTAGCACTCTGGCCTTACATACATTTTATCTTAGTTGGTTTACAATAATCCCTTTCTATAAATTTTAAAAATCTCATTAACTGCAGTATATGAATGCTTTGAGTGTGAAATATTTGTGCAAACCAAGAGCTTTCAAGTCATTTCAAGTGCATGACAATATTGCCCAAGCAATTCACCAACAGCTTCACACAGCAAACTTTCCGTTGCTGGTAAACTGCTCATTTAATCCCAGACAGATGAAATAAGCCTGAGAGAAACCACATTTTCTAATATCCATCTCGGACAAGGACCCCCAAATCCCATCAGAGGGACTAGTTAGGGTTCAGAGGCCAGTCCCAAAACCACAGGCTGCTTAGGTGGGGGACTGGCAGAGCTTTCCCTCAGAGGGACAGTCTCTCAGCTGACAGCATTTCCCAGAGCAGGGGCATTCGCCAAGCTGGCAGCGAGCTTCCCCCAGAGCTATGGTCCCACTATCCAGCCCTGGCTGATCTGTCACTGGCAGGTGGCCCTGTCTCCTCTTCTGAGAGACTCCAGCTACAGAGCTTTCAAAACCACAGCACAGCTCAGAAACTTTGATTAACCATACTAAATCATTAAATTAACTTTTCCTGAGATATTCATCTGCCAAGCATAAAAGACTAAAAGGTGAAAAGTAATTACAAACACGTGTCATGGGAAGGAGGGAATGGCAGCTGTCGACCACAATTTTCTCATTACCACGTGTGCAGCCGCACCATCAGCCCTTGGCTATTGCAGCAATGACAGAGGTGGGATGAACTGCAAAGTCATACAAACTTGAAAGACAAATCTTTAAGAGGAATAAATACCAATTGTGTGTGAATTCTTTTGCAGCACATTTCATTTAATTACTATTTGTAGGTATCATTAGAGCCCACAGTATAGAGGCTGGTCAATCTCCTGAATTCTACAGTGAGAGAAATCTGAATTATAAAATGGGGATTTTCACGTGCTTAACAAGAGAAGCATCAGAGGATTGTGATCAGTGGCACAAAACACAGAGGCAAGACAGCTGGGTTGTATCCCAGGGTTCTGGGATACTGTTTAACACCTTCATCAATGACTTCGATGATGGGTGAGGTTTGCACTCTCAGCAAGTCTAGATGATACAAAAAGGGCCACTAAGATTGTAAAACGACTGAGCACATCTCTTCTGAGAGAGCATGAGAAAGCTGGGACTGATCATCTTAGGAAAGACAAGGCTCAGGGTGATCTATCAAAATGTATAAATACCTTATGGGAGGGAACAAAGCAGCAGCCAGAGTATTCTAAGTAGTGCCCAGCAACAGGACAAGAGTCAATGGACACAAATTGAAATACACGAATCACAGTATCAGAGACTATCCTGAGTTGGAAGGGACCCACAAGTATCACAGGTCACAGTGATCTTAGAGGTCTTTTCCAACCTAAATGATTCTGTGATCGCTGAGTCCAACTCCTGCCTCTTCACAGGACAACCCCAAGAATAACACCATGTGTCTGAGAGCCCAAACACTTCTTGAACTCTGGCAGGTTTGGTGTTGTGACCACTTCCCTGGGGAGAAAATTAAATTCCAACTGAACATAGGAAATTACTTTTTACTGCAAGGGTGACCAAACCTGGAACAGACTTCTCCTAGAGAAGTATCTCCATTTATGGAGATATTTAAAACTCAGCTAGACATGGCTCTGGGAAACCTGCTCCAGTCAACCTCGCTTGAGCTGGGGCAACGGACTAGATAATCCTTCCAACCCAAATGACCCTGTGGTATGGATTCCAAAGGAAAGTAGAAGCAAAACCTGATCACAGACCACACTTCAACTGTGTTCTAAAGCTTCTTCCATTTGTTTAAATACTGACTCTAACTTATATTCTAAATTTTGGCGTCAGCATGGGGGATGCACCAGAATACAGAAGAAAGCAATCCAGCCTTTAGGAAAAAACTTCGTACATGCAGTGACTCAGTACTTCCTTTATTACTTTGCATCAATGTTACTACATCCTTCTCTGAAGGCAAGATGGGCAAGCAAGGTACTTTTCAAATCCCAAAAACTTACACTCTATACTCTCATCCTAGAATACAGATACTGAACACTATGTTGAAATATATAACCTTATCCAATAAACTCCTAGTTCAACAGTCAGAACCTCATTTAAAGGATTTAAATCTGATGAATATTCCTTTCTTGGATGAAAATGAAAAAACAGTTTGACATTTTGGAAGACTACAAGGGTCAGATTTTGAAGGATTTTGCTTTCTGAGGAGTCAGAAACAGCCCTCTGAGACTGTGAGATTATGGTCATTTAAAGACCTATTTTACTTTTAATATTTAGCTCAGCTTTTCTTCTTCTTGACAAGGGTACAAGAGGTTCTTCTGAATGTGACACACACAGTACAGCCTTCTGAGAAATGGATAATGCTCTTAACTTTTTGTTACTGTGCTCCAGTTATGACTCAGGACCCTACTGTAATTGTTCAAAAGAATTTACAGTGTAAGTATAAACCAAAACACAACAGATGGGCGTAAAAAGCTGCAAGGAAAAAAATAAGACAGAGGGTTGTCAGTGCCCTCAGATACATTTCAAGCAGCAGATAAGCAGTGGCTAGGCTTGACAGGGAATGAAAATTTTAAGGAGGGCGTGGAAAAATGCCATAGATTCTTCATCAATGATCCCACAAAGAGCTGTGGTGCCTTTCTGCTGTTACATTAGCAAGTCTGGCTGTTTGGGTTACTGCAGCATTTTCTCATGGAATGCAACAGAAGAATTTCTAAAGAAATGTCCCTGAAATTAGGGAGAGAACAAGCAAAAATTTTCATTCAGAGCAAACTGAAAAGTAAGCAAAGACAGCACTGTCTGGGGGGTTCTATGTTTATGATAACTTTTGACTAACTAGGAAAGATAATTCATCAGGGAAAGATACACTGTCTCCTGGGAGTCTCATATTTGTGGGTAGCTAGTTCTCAATATCCACTGACTTGCTCACCTGTGTAGTCTTCACTGAAATCAACAGACTGAAGTAGAATTACTTTGGGTAGGTGATTTAATTTACACCTGTCTCAGCTCTGACCTCACTATGAGGACATGAATTATATATTTCATACAACGTCAAAACTGGAAAATACATAACTAAACTATTGGGCAAGAGTTATAAATAACAAGAGGAAGCACATCTTACACACACAAAACTGAACTGGAGCAATTACTCCCACAACAGTTACAGAAAAAGAAAGAATAAATGTATTGAAAAATAAAGACAATTCTACCATAGACCATTAAGCAGGATGGTCCAGATGCAGCTTTCAACTGAAGAACTCCACAGCCAACCAGCTGAATTTGTACTAACAGGAAGATTCATTCTAGGCTTAGCACATTTCTTACACATTCTTCCTGAACATCTAGAGAATCATAGAATAGTCTGAGTTGGAAGAGACCCACAAGACTCATAGAGTCCAACTCTAAGGTGAATGGCCTAAACAGAGATTGATCGCACAACATTGGTGTTATTAGCACCATGCTCCAATCGAAGGGTCATAATCTGACATATATCAATATTTGAATACAGACATTCTTACGTTCTTAGGGTCATATGAGTGGCCAGTGTGCTGCTGTGACAAACAAAGCCAACAGGATGCTGGATTACATCAACAAGGACATCTCCAGCAGAGATAAAGAAGTCATTATTCCCCTCTACTTAATTCTTGTCAGGCCACACCCAGAACACTGTGTTTGATTTCCCCTGTTGCGTGAAAAAGATGTGGACAGGCTGGAGAGAGACCAGAGAAGGGTGACAAAGATGATCAAAGTATTGGGTAGCCTGTCAAATAGGGAAAGACTGAGAAAATTGGGTTTGCTCATCCTCAAGAAAAGAAGGATCAGTAGAGATCTTATCACCTGGTTCCAGTATTACAAGAGTGGCTACAAGGAAGATGGAGTCTCCCTTTTTGCAAGGAGTCACATGGAAAAGACGAGAGGTAATGGGCACAAGTCACTATTGGGGAGAATCCAACTGGACACAAGACAAAAAATTTCACAATGACCACAATCAGCCACTGGAATAATGTTCCCAGGAAGTGGTGGATTCCCCAGCTCTGGACACTTTAAGATTCAGCTGGAAAGGCTGCTGGGCCATCTTGTCTAGACTATACTTTTGAGAAAGATTGGATCAGATGATCCTTGAGCTCCCTTTCAACATGGTATTCTACAACTCCATAATTTTATTTTACATTATTTGACAGCTCTCTACAACTCCCTGACGGAAGGTTGTAGTGAGGTGGGGGAACGGTCTCTTCTTCTGTGCCTACAGTGAGAGGACAAGAGAAAATGGCCACAAACTAAGAAAAGGGAGATTCAGATTAGATAACAGAAACAAGTTTCACTGTTTGGGTGGACAGGCATAGGAGTGGGCTGCCCAGGGACGTGGTGGAATCACCGTCCCTGGAGGTGTCCAAGAGATGTCTGGATCTGGTGATAGGTGATGTGGTTTACAGGTGTAGGGGTTACTGTGGTGGTGCTGGGTTCATGATGGGCCTTGATGATATTACAGGTCTCTTTCAACCTTGATGATTCTATGATTCTATCTGCTGTAATAGGCTGAAGAACCAGGGTCCATTTACTGTCTTCATTTAATGTAAAGGTATGTTGCTTCTTCTACCTCCTGTAAGCTGCAGGCAGATAACCTCTTACCTGCCCAGCCTGGTGCAAGCATTTTCATAACCCTGACAGACAATGATGGCAAAATGCCAAACAAGTTAAACAACATTTTGGTTCTGACCATCAGCTGTGAGCAAGTTACCTAATCCATATGTCTCAGTCTTTAATTTCTACTGGTATAATCTATATTGTCTTGTCACATAGATAAAGAATGTTGAAATCAACAAGGTCATTGAAGAAATCACAGTAAGGATAGAAAGCCCATGTAGCTCTTGTAAGGTCACTACTCACAAATAGTTAAGATATTTCAAACTGAAGAAAATAAAATTTTTCCCTTGAAAATGTACACGTAGGTTACGGCAGAGAAACAACACAAACCATACATACTTATGTAAAAACTATTACCTGGACTTCAGGAAATAACACACTGCCTGAAGGTTAACACACTTTCCAAGACTGCTGTACTGCCCAAACCTAAGCCAAACCAAAGCACTAACTTAGAGCATTGCATCATTACCACTTTTTGAATTGTTATTAATTACAGAATTGATGTTAGAGATCATAAAAATGAATCTATTGGTCTATTTGCCCTATTGCCCCATTTAGTCATCACATAACATAATCCAGATTCTTGTCTGTAATGCGCTTCTTTCCCAGGGAACGTTGCAGCAGCCAGAAAAGGCAGTTTGTTCACAGAGAACAGAAAGCCAGATCCATGCTGTCCTGGCAGGAAGAAATGTTCCAAAAGTCTCTCTATAACATTCTCACCCCATAAACAGGAAGCCACGAATTTCTTAATTCCATAATAACCTACCTCCACATCCCAGTGGCATCAATCACAGCATCTGATTAACACAAATCTATGCTAGTTCCCACTGAAATCAGTTAGGTTTATATGATCAAATTTAGGCAGCTATATCAAGTGCTTTCATACATCAGGTCAAACAGTATCATATGGGACCCACAGAATAATTTAGGTGAACTGAATGGAAAAATAGGAAAGGGGTTAAAAAAATCACATATATTAAGCAAATACAAGCAAACAAAAAAAAGCATTTTCCCCCCAGATCATAAATAGTTTGGGAATTGCTTTTTAGTATTTGTGCTGTATCTTAATTTCTATTGTTCTTTGAAATCAGTAAATCGCTACAGGGATGCTGACACAAATAATTACCTTTCCAAATGTTATCTATGCTGTGTATACACAAAAACAGACAAGTAGTATTTTATAGATCAACAAAAGGAGGGATAAGCATCCTGTGTTATTAGATATGCCTAAAAAATGGTACTTAACAACATTTACCTGTGAGCATACCAGCATCAGCAAGCTCAGCACTGGTGATGGGTACAGTGGGACCATCCGCTTCATATGCTTTCAAAATGTACTTCTCAATTACACCTATGACCCCAGCTGGTTTGTCCCAGGTGACCTCAATGCTGTAACCATTTATACTGTGAGCTCTTGAGGGAGTTGGCACATTTTGTGGAACTGTAGAAGGATAAAATAGAAAATAGAGAAAATGGCAGTTCTAAGGAGACTATTGCCCCTATTCTTCACTTTTAATGGCTGCAGTAAATCAGACTCAACCATTAGCATAAATACAATTTATTAGAGTTGTAACTTTTCAGCATTGATTTAATATGACTGCACATCTTGAGCTATTCAGTTTAAGCTATATTTCAAAACCATCAAAACTCCATCTACATAACATTCTTTCTTGTCTCGTTGCAATTTTCCAAAAACATTTCATGTATCAAACATATTTAAGCATCACTCACAAAGAGAGGAGGTAGATTGCATGTAGCTAACAAGCACAAGCATTGTAAAAATACAACTGAATGAAACAAAGCAGTACTGCAACAGAGAAGACTTTGATATTTATCAGTTGGGTATCTAAGCCACAGAACGACACAACTCTGAAATGTTTTTAAAAATTTCCATTCTATTTTACAGAAGCCCTTCAAAAAATTAAAGCTCTTTCATTTGTTTTCCACATGCATATTTTATTTCCTCAATGCCATGCACCTTTCTTGGGGCAAAGCAGAGATTTTTCAGGCCTTTTTGCAAAATTCGTTGCTTCTGATCATTCCATATTACAAAAGAAAAAAAAAAGATAATTTAAATGTTTTAAAGAACTGGAAAACCAAGATCATATATGCATAGAGTTGCTAATAAAAAGAAATCATTCCATTTCCTATAACCTTTAACTATTTATGGGATATTACTATGCCAAGTAAAGGTCTGGTCAGTAACAGCTTCATCACAGATGACTGCACAAGGGATGCAGAGGAAAGACCCAAGGAACACTACGGCAGGATGATGGATGATGAGTTTGCTGTAGATGCATGTGGACTCCCTCGCCCTGCTGATAATCACTCGCTTTTCTCACCATCAAATAGCCTATTTTTTGGTAATTTTACTGTTTAGTTTCAATAAATATGAATGCAGACTTGTTTTTTATAAGAAGGGCACCAACATCAAAAGCATAAAAATAACTGGAAGTTTTGATTCTTCTGTAAAGAATATGATACTCTGAGAAAGCTACAGCAATATATTGATTTCATTAGTTACGAAGTGTATCACAGGGTGAGGTAAGATACTGTACAGCAGATGGTCTTCTCATAAGGGATATAACAAAACCAACTCAAAAATAATTAAATAGTGCAATTATTGTCCAACCCCAGGGAACACGGACTGCTCAGTGCTGTGGTCAGCTTCCAAACATAAATTTGTGGCAAACCTTACAAGTTGTCAGATGGTTGACATGAAAATATGCACATATTTTGTCCTTTCTAGGTGGCACACAAAGTATAGGTTGTATTAGAATATATCTGCAAGTCCAATATTTATGCACCTATCACATAATTTTTTAAGGTGATACACTGGATGACACATCAAAAGAATGCTCTGCACTGATGGAATGCAATTGGGCTTCAATTTTAAGAAGAGGGAAAGTTAGTTAAGTAAAATACACAGAACTGTAAATCTTCAAAATCTTACTGGCTTGATAAAAGTTTGCAAAAGCACTGACCAGAAATTTTTTAATAAATTTTCTTCATAAGATATATGAAAAATTTGATCTTTAATGTATCATCTTCCTACCCTGCAACCTTCTCCACAAACCATGTCCTTCTGTTCTAGTAAATATTGCCACATTTTCACACACAATCTACAGACTACTCATTGAATGAATCCTCATTCAGCAGCATTGAGTAGCACACCCATGTGCAGGTCATTGAAAAAAACAACTTTCACAAGACCTCCTTGTCCCTAGCAGATACATGCCCTCTTATTTTCCACAGCTTGTGCCTGGTCCCCCAGTTTCACCCTCCTCTACACCTGATTTTGTAGCACTAAATTATATGTAGGAAAATATAACTTTATTTACTCCAGCCTACTCATGTAATGTGACATTAGATGGGCACATATGAACACAAATAAATGGTTGCTCTTACTCAGTTAATGCAGCTCAATCCTTTAGTGTCCTTAATTAAATAGCCTAATAAATATTTGGAAAATACCTTGAGTTATGAGAAAAAAATATTTGCCTGAACACTTTACAGCTGATGACTGTAATCTGGTACCTGTTCAAAGCATTAAGCAGTCTCACCCTCTCAGAAACACTATGCAAGGTTCACTAACAAAAACTGTTTTGGTTGGATTATCCCCACACAATCACAGAACGAATCAGATTGGAAGGGACCACAGTGGGTCATCTGGTCCAACCTCCCCAGTCAAGCAGGGTCATCCTAGAGCACAGGGCAGGGGATTGTGTCCAGGCAGCTCTTGAACACCTTCAACCTGACATTAAATATCTTGTGAAAAATAAGAACAAGTAAACCTTGAAATTTTATTTACCTGATTCTCTTGTTCGAGCGTGGGTCCACGCACTAGATACTGATCCTCCTTCATTTAAGGCAACCACCCTATAGAGGTATTCTTCAAAGGACATCGAGAAGGATAGAGAAGGTAAAAGATTTAAAAAAAAAATACTGAACACAGTAATACATTAGTAAAGAATGGAATGAAAATTATGCATTTTGTTTAAGGAACCAATGCACTACCTGTAAATGGTTGTAGAGCACTCTCATAAACACTCTGCTCTTTTCCTCGGTACACAAGGATGGAGTCATTTCCCCTGCAGTTAACAGCACTGTCAGTTGATAGGCATCCATCCAGATTGACTCTGACAGCACTGCTGGACACAGATGCCAAGTTAACGACAGCACCTCGTGTAAATTTAACATCCTTCATGCAACCACCGAAACCTAGCAAACAGTAAGGGATTAGTAGCACATAAAGAGCTTCAGTCATTAAGAAAAACTTCTGTTCCTTTCAATTCTATATCTTCAATATTAACGACTGTAATGTGAATATGTTGACTTCCAACATGACATTCTATCTCCACTTTCAAAACACTAAGCTGGTAAATTCCTGCCTTACTGATCTACACTTTCACTGTTAGCAATTCCATTCCACAAGGAAATACCTTTCCATTTTCTCTTTCATCATTTCCCACTTTGAAATTATTAACATAAAAGTGATTCTCTGACTTTTAAAATCAGCTTTCTGCTGCTTGCCACCATTTTGTTAAATATACATACTCCCTCAAACTGAAAAGACTATCTAGATTAAAATTACAATTAACTTTAGGAGATCAGATGGAGGGATATCAGTTTTGTCTAACAGTGACATAACTCATGTGCTGTTTATAAACATACTCCAGAAACATAACCCCAAACTACTTGTTTATGATAAAAAATTTAGGAAGCTTAATTTTATATTTATTTCTATATATCCATATATTTCTCTGCATGTGTGACATTCCTATCAAAATTTCAAATATGTTAAATCAGTTACTTGCACTTACAACACAACTACAAAATTCAGAATGCAGTTGTTAAAACTTACACATTTACTAAAAATTAATAAATTGATATATAAAATGGGTCTCAAATCTGAATAGCGGTTGGTGCTTAACACAAAGCCTGAGTAAACAGCAACCAAACTGAAGACTTCAATTAATTTAAGAATTAAATCTGTGAAATAAAAATCCGCCTCTCACAGATCAGGGCTTCTCTTTAGCTTTGTGAAAGCTAAAGTATTTATATCTTATTTATATCTTACGTACTTTTATTGTCTTTATTATTGAAAGGTGAGAGATCAGAGTAGTATTTTCCTTAGCCACCTGAACTGAAAATCTAATGTCCATACAGATTTCATGCAAAAAGGGGTAATGAAGGTGAACATCCATTTTGAATCATCCTCTAAAACACCTTCTCTCTCCACAACACAAAGAATTTGGCCAAACTGCTCCTTAAAATGAATACATCCTAATTTAATTTCAACTCCTAGTCCACAGTGACTGGCTCAGTTTCTTACTCTGTCACAGAAGAAAGAATTAGTCCCAGTCCACCCAGTCATAAGATAAAATGAAGTTGTTTGATTTGCAGTGAGATGCATTCTCTACAATCTATTTAATACATCATTTTTAGTATCTTTATAGCTACATTTATCACTATTTGAAGATTCCTCACTGACATCAGACAAGCAATACTGTCTACTCTCAAGTAGCTGCAGAATAAGTAAAGATAGTACAAATTTTCACAAACATTCCTGCCAGGTAGCTTCTTTTTGAACCTCCCAGGATGCATGTGATGGGTCATGCAAAGGTTCACAGACTGCAGCTAAAATTTCTTGAAGTTGTAACTCGCATAGAGATGAGGCAGGAGGAGAATAATATTTATCACTTATTTGCTGTGGGCAAAACAACATTCTTTTATTGAAAAATTAACTCTCAAGCAGCCATAAATTGAGAAAACTTTTTCTAAACATTTATTAAATGGAAAGATCTCTATATTCTACCATCTTACCACTACATCATTGTAGTCCTAAACAAAACTATGTTTTAAGCTATAATATTTAATCTTGCTCATCTGAACCTACATTTAGGAGCACATAAGATAATATTTACCTTCAGACACTCTAAATATAAATTCACGGCTACCATCTTACGTTGTGGCATGCTAAGGAGGTTTGGTGGGAAAGAAATATTTATTGATGTGCCTTGATATGCATTTCAGCCATTCACTTTATATGCAATTTTGCCCTAGATTCTTTGTTCACAGATCTCTTTGCTGCAGGAGTTGCGAATGCATCCACTCACGAGGCTACACCATCTGCTACCAGGCAACACTGACAGGGTATGACTGGCCAGCTCTTTTAGGCCATAAATATTATGCACACAGAACCTGAAGGAAGATTATATTATATGTGATACCTAGAGCTTGAAGAGTACCTAAAAAAATACTCTTGGACAATTCCATAGCCATGAAATTAAAAGGCTCCAATACAGTTCACTTGAATGTGCACATTCAGTGTGAGTTCATGCATGTGAAGCCACTCACTGGATTCCCCACTAATCACTTACTGACTGATACACATTTGTCCACAGTAGCTGAAAAACACCCCATGACTGATGAACAGCTTCACAAGTAATGAAAAAAGACACCCAAACAGAGCCAGTTTAGTAGACACTTCTTGACTAGGCTTCCTACAGTAGATCCTGTGGAGGCCATTAGTATCAGGATGCAATTAATGCTTCTCTCTTTTCCCTATAAATTTGACCTGTTCCACAATAGAAGGGTCACGGGGATGGCTAAATATATGATCGTCTTCCTTCCTTCTGATAATGAGGAAAACATCATGGCAATTGTAGCCAAAACCCAGTTTTGTTCAGGTGTTTATACTCGCTTCATTTTTTGAATAAGAATCAGTATTGCCCAAAAAAGACTAAGAAACTCTGCTTTTCCATGGGACTGCACCCAGATTCATTACAGTGATTTAAGGTACGTTTACTGTCTCCCACTGGTTTTGCGTTCCAGATTTGCAAGTGACACAAGTTGATCAAGTAAAACAGGTTTCTGTGAACTGGCATTCTCAGATGAAGGTCTCAGATCATCTGGTTGGGCCTCTCACTTCACCATTTCCTACACTCCAGGTCCTCTGTCATCAGTCAGATTACCTCAGGTATCACTGGAAGAATTTTTATAGCACCACAAAAGGATCAGGTCTAAGTAAGGCTAGATGGGTAGGGATAACTGGTAGAGTCACAATGGGCGGGAGGAAAAATTCATGTTACACATCCATGAATTTAGACTATCAGCAGCAGAATGTCCACCCGGTGCATGACACCAGTTTTTGAAAATGTATGTTGTTCTTGGTGTCATTTTACCTTGTTCTAACCCCAGTTCTCTATAAAAACTCTGAATCTCAGGTGGGATTCCTCCTATGAAGACAGGCGAGTTTACTTTCAGCTGCTGGACACGGGGCTCGAGCACCTGCTCTCTCAGTTCATTCATAGTGGCAGAAATCACAGAGCCCTCCTTGCTCACGGTGACTTCATTCCACTTTCCATCACAATAGGACAGTCCCAACCAGAGGTCCACTTGTGTAAAGACAACGCCAGTTCTTAAGAATATGTTTAATATTCCACTTTTCAGCTCAATCTGTACATTTTGAAACAGAAAAAAAATATTTTGAAGGAGACATCAAACACACAACTATGACAGAAAGCTATTTTAAAAAACATAATTAAGGGAGTTATGAATAAGATCAAAAAAAGGAATTTTTTATCTTCAGGTTAATACTGTTTACATACAACATGCTAAATACAGTGTATCAGTTAATTCAGAATGTAGGATTTATTTTTTTTTTGACAACTGACTTTGGCACTAATGTATCTAAAAATAAAAGACAATGAACAAGACTGTTTTGCTTTTTTTTTTTGAGAATAAGAAAACAGTACTTTATCTATCGATTCATTTTTCAGAGGAATGTAACAAGATAATAAGGAAATGAAATGTCAGACCTGATTAAGGTCTTTTTAATTGGCTGGTGAACTCAATTTCAAATTTTTCCAGCATACGTTGATTCTTACATTCATACATTTCATCCTTATTCTTCTAAATCTTGTAAGAAAATAATTGGTTTTGTATGTGCTTTTTGAGATTAATGTGCCAATTCTCTAATAGAAATACATTTTACTTAAATTTTTCACTGCAGAAGTTTCCAAATGCTTTACTGCAAGACTCTTTATCCTGACTGACTCAAACAGAAGTAGGCTGAGATTGTAAATTGGCATGTACAGAACACAAAACACTTTGGAGATGAACTGGAGGTTGAAAAATATTAATATTTCACAAAAAGAAATTTCTGCTTCTATGCAGAAACCTTATTAAGTGAAAGAAATTAAGTGCAGATTTAATATAAATTCTTATCACTATTGCTGAAAAACTGACATATTTAGTTTACTGATAATATTAATACAGTGTTTGTAATTGGATCATATTTACTTAATGGGAAATACAAGAAACACCCCAAATGATGAAAGAACTCTGCGCTTGAATGCCATGGGGAATGTGGGTCCTACTCCCCACTGCACACTGACTTCTTGGTCCTGAGACAGGGATTTTCCTTATTTGTTTCTTTGGGACCACAACTTTTGCTATTTCCATAAGTTGAGACCTATTTACAGCTAAGGACTGCACAATACAGGTGAAGGACTGATCATGGCACCAATGCTGATGAGAACAGCTGGAAAAGGCAGCCCATTGGACAAGTCTCTGCTTTTCTTCACTGGTGAGAATTAATATGGAGCACACTGCGCTGGTGGGAAGAAAGCATTCCAGAAGCATTAGCACAGCAGCATGCCAGCAAACCTGCCAGACCTGGGAGCCAGAGAGAGGGCAGGGCGTTTGACCCAGGGTCACTATTCAGCACAACCCTCCTCCAATTTACTCATCTTGGCATAGTTTTAAAGCAGGCAGTGAATGATGCTTGTGCTTTTTGTGTTGACCTGGACTGACATTTTAAAGGCCCGAGTGCAGCTAAAGATAGAGGAGCACTGCTCACTTTCAACTCTTCTGCGTGGTGAAAATAGAAAAAAACCCTAGGTTCTGCATAGATCTGAGCACAGGTACTGAGCACAGATTTATAAAATCAACAGATAAATAGTTTGCTTTACAAAGAATTCTGGGACCACTTTCAAAAAAATTATTTTTAATCATTATGATTTTTCATCTCTCCTTGGAAAATATATTATGACTTGAAACCAAAAATGCATGAAGATCATATTATTCTGTCAGGTACCTCAGTAGCCACCTCTCAACAGAACCAGACCTTTTATCACATCTCTAAAGCTGAGCAGGTTTCACTTTAATTCTTAAAAGCATGCTTGCTTTTCAGAATTTGGGTTACAGAATTTCATTAGTGCTTTTCTCTATGCACACAATTCTCATTTTCATCTACCTAAGCATGTAAGATTGGAACTAGGAAAGCCAAAGCTTAGCCTGAATCTGGAAGACAAGAGCAGCAAGAAAGATTTTTCCACAGTCCCACCAGCAGGTTGTGGTATCTCTCTGAGACTGATACAGGGATCAACTCTAATTAATAATGTTATTAATGACCTGGGCAGTAGGATAAGGTATACTCAGCTGGTAGCAAAGGGAGCTGCCATTGGTATCCTAGACATATAAAACAGCTTTGAAGAACAGTACTGAGTGAGATGGCTGAACACTGGCCACCAGTGTACCTTCAAAATGATAAGAACAAACTAGCACTGGGCTAGGTTAGAAAAAAGGTGGGCAGGGGCTCCTAGGAGATGATTCTTCCACTCCAGTGGTCATGTGTAAGATCACATCTGGACCACTGTATCCAGTTGTGGACACTTTGTAAATGAAAGACATTGCAGGACACCAGAGTGAATCCAGTGGAGGGACACGAAACTGGTCAGTGGTTGGAGCACCTTGCATACAAGCTGAAGCTGAAAGGAGAAGGTTTGTACAGTCTAAGAGCAAGTGAGAAGAGAACTTAACTGTTCCTCTGCCCTATGCAAGGATACAGAGAAGAGAGCCCCAAGACTTTTCTCAGAGGCTCATTGTGAAAGGATGAGAGGCAAAAGACAAGTTGTAACAAGAAATAGTAAGAGATCAGGGCAGGTTTCTTTGGGTGTTTTTAGGTTTTTTTCCTATAATGACGATGGTCAAAGATTGTAGAATTTGGAAAGCTGTGGCCTGTCCACCTGTAGAGAGATGCACACTACTCAAAGAGAAAATGCCTGGAGCAACTTCATCAAACATAAGATGCCTCCACTTTTAGCAGAGATCTGGAATAAATTACTCCAAAAGGTCCTTTCAACTTAAATGATTTTGTGGTTCTGTATTGCACTTCTCTGCAGGAGCCAGTCCCTGCCTCACTCAATCTGCTTATAAACATGATTTTGAAGATGAAAGGAATATCCAGACATAGCTCTGAGAAACAAAACAGGTATGATAGGGACTGCATTAGAGGCTGAATGACACTTTGCTAAACCTGCCATACAAAACAGACTCAAGCAATGTAGAACTAGAGGAGTGATCATGGCTTTAGCTCCTTTGAATTGCAAAGTCTTCCTGAGATTCAGAAATATCAGCAGAGACAAGCAATGGACTTGAAAAAACTTGTCAAGGACAGGCAATCTTTGAGCCCTGTGAAAGAAAAAGTACATGGCACCTCTGCTGATATGCAGCCAATCACTCCAGTTCAAAATCTACCACAGTTCAGACCTGCTAGCTAGAGAGCAAAGGCCCAAACACAGATTCCTCAATAGCCCCCTAACAGTCAGTCACTCTAATAGAAAAGAAATGAAAATGTTTTCCTGATACCTAGCAGAGAGAAATTACTGCTAACCAATAGGAATATCACCCTCACTCTCGTGTGAGTACCAGACACTTCTTTGCTAGATTTTCCAATTTGAGTTCTCAAAATTTCACATTCCTCCTTAGCTCCATCACAGGTAACACTTTCATCTTGCACTTTTTATTTTACTTCATGCAGCTATTGAAAAGTACAACTCTTTGGAAAAAGTTCTTGCAAGACTTTTTTCCTAGTTGCAGCTTTGCAAAACCAAATCATCAGCTACAACGTCTCAGGAACCAGTTATTGGTATTGCATAGAAATCTGATATATTGCTTTTGTTGCTAGTGAAGTGGTCAGCATCAAATCAGTCATGCAAACTTTATCAGCAGTCGCAAAATCTTTTTGTCAAATACACTCATGAGGAATCACATGCCAGAGTGAGAGCTAGTGATTCATAGTAGTAGAGCTGGTCACAGTTTGCTTGTAATTATTATGCCTGGATCCAAAGATAATCAGATTGACCTCACTAGCTTGAGTTAATTCTCAGGGCAAGGAAGTCATGGAAGAAGTGACCTTTATGTACAGCACCTTTCCAAGACATCATTTTGTTCTTGGGCAGAAGAGGAGAAAGTCTTTGGCTGTTCAGTAGCAGTCCAGCTGTGTGTGTAGCTGCAGTCATTCCCAAACTATAAAGCTAATAAGAGAGTTGTGACCTATGCAAAGGGAAGGGTCAGGGAATACCTGGCACTCAGGCTAAGTGGTATAGCTCATAATCTGTTTTGCTGTGCAAGTGTCTCCTGACCAAAGATCCTAACAAAGACATCGTAGCTCATGCGCAACAAGCTACACCCCTCATTTTCACTTTCTATTAACCTCCTCTTGTGAGATCAAGTGTACAGAGAAGCCTTCTGTCATCATTATCTATGAGCAAAACACAAAGCTGAGAGACTTGGAAAAGCGTGCAGATACTCATCCTCTCTAAAACTCCTCGACTTAAGGCTATGGAGATGATGAGGTCATGATTAAAGTTAGATAAAAGAAATTTACCTGACTTAGGACAAATGCTAAGAAAATTATCCAATTTTCAGAGCTACAAATACTGTAAATATAAAACTGCCAAAAATCTATAAGTTTGAAAAGAAAAGAAAATTATTTTGTCTAACTATTTTGTGCTTTTGACTCCACTTTCGATTTAGTCCCCTTTTTTCCTTCATAGTCAGAATCTATTTTCTCATATTTCACAGAGCAAGAGAGAGGGAACAAGACTCATCTACTACCAGAACCCAGAAGAACCCTGTGAATACTCTTCACATAAATAGTGCCCCTGTGCCGCAAATTACACACATACAACCCTTTTTTAGGGTGGGACAGTAGCCTGCATGTAATATCTTATGCTATTAGCTCATGATCTCGGTCATTACTTGAGGGCAAAATTAAAGTAATAACTCTAATTAGCAAGACTTGCTATAGGAAGTCATGATAATTTTTTAACTAAGGCTGCTTTTAAAAGAAGAAGCAGTAAGTTCTAGCAGAATTCAAAACCCAGGAGAAAATTATCTGCTGACAAAGCCAGTAGTATAAAAAGTAAATATGGAGTAAGTTATAATTGACCTGAAAAGGAGGAAAATATATTTATATGGTTTAGGTCAGAAGTTTAAAAGAGAAGGCCCATTAGACATAATGCCACACAATAAAACAGGTTGTGACATGACAGCCATTAGCAAAACAGCTGCATAATAAGAAATAAATAAATAAATTAAATTCAATAAAAGTGCAGAAAGAGCAGATTGGGTCATAAAGAATAACAATGCTCTCAAAAATATCTAAAAATAAATTATTGCTTCCTGGAACAACTGAAAAAAATGTACTTTTTTTCCACGTCATCCTCTGTAAATACCTACTAGTTGGTGCAACTATATTTGACCCACTAAGCTGTGGTGACCATAGTCTAATTATACTCAAAATCCTTGGGAAAGAAAAGTATGAAAATTCAGAGTCACACAGCTAATAAAAGAATTTGAAAAGCTAAACCAAACACATTAAAACTGAAACAACATACTGGAAATGATAGAAGCACAAATAATTCTGAGCATAAACAGTCTTATTTAACAGACACCAAAAAGAAGGTTCATAGGCACTACCTCACAAATTTGCCTGGTACGGGATTTGTGAAACTTGCTCTACAGTGTCGCGAAAATGGCGACAGAGATGAGATGGAATTAAGCTGAAACTAACTAATTTCTGTGTGTTTCAAGTCAAAAGAAACAAAAAAAAATATTGATTATAAAAATAACCATATACCCTAAAGAGAAAGTTTTATTAGAAGACCAGACAATTTCCATCACCACCTTTTTGATTTATAATTTAATTGATTTTGTTTTAGTATGAGAACTGGGAAAATAGATAATCTAAGCTTTCCTAGAGTATCTATTTCTTTCCTAGAAATTAAGTGAAAGCTTTTAATACCTGTATTTTATTCTCTTTTCTGATCACTTCTAATGCAGTGAAGACAATAATTTTGCTTTTCACACATTGATATCTTTCTTATTTATGACATAAATAACAACAGTAACTTAACACTTAGCATCTGTTAAAGAATTTTGGCTCCATTATAGTGTGCTGTGCAAAGCATTTCAGAACTAGTAAGACGTGAAAATAACTTAAGGTTTGAAATTTCTTTCAGTGGTAGTTTTGCTTCTGTGGAGAAAACTTACAGGTCATGTTTGAATAGAGTTAATTGTATTTTTGAACTTACTGAAAGATAATCTGGGCCATCTTTATTGTAAACAAACAAAAGCAACCCATTCAGTTGATCTGTTCTGAATTTGAATGAGATCTCAAATTCCAGTCCACCACTGAAAACACCTGAATGCAGCTCCAGGAAACCTTGAAAGAAGGTGAATGCATACATAAGTTAATCAAATAAGTAAATTGGTTCAAGAAATCAAAAGTAAAAATCTAGGTGCTACTTTATACTCTGACATGAAGAACCCAGGCTTCAAAATTACAGTTCACAACTTTATCACTCAGCTTTGAGGACAGTTATCAGTAATGTACTGCAAGAAACCAAACCAGTAAAATAACCTACATTTTTTTACCTAGCTTTTTTTTTTTTGATAGGCACCTTTTATGTCCCTACAAAAGTTAAAATTCACCTTTCAGACACACATGCAATCTGCATATAGTTACAGCAGCACTATCTGCAATTCCTCTTCCATGCAGCAGCCTTCTGTCAACCAAGAGACACAATTTTAAACCAACAGTAATAATCCCATATAGCTAAATCTGCCTTGAAAAGCAGATCACTGCAACACTTTTGACACAACCACCTTCTCTATTATCTCAATAACATATTTGGATAGGCAATAGCACAGCAAACTACCTCTGCCAAGAAAATGTGCTCCTTTTGAAAGTCCAATGGGGCATCCTTCCCAAACATGGTAGACATTGTTTTGCTCTTCAGCATTCTGCCAGTTCAAAGATTCCCAGTTCTCATAGGGAGTATGCACTTTTTTCAAAAATATGTCACTGAGACAGCCCACAAATCTTTTCTGGACTATCCTCTTCATCCCTGCAAAAAAAAAAGGAAAATATTTTTTTAAGTCAAACACCTGCAACTAAACATAGGAATTAAATTATATGTTTTCTACATGCTGTCCCTATCATATATGTCCATGTGTGCATAGAAAACCAGACACCAATCAGTTCATAAAGCTGGCCTCCAAGCTAAATCCAGATTTCTGAATGGGTCTAATCACTAAAGACAGCACCTACTGCTATGTAGCTGAAAAATATTAAATTTCTTGAGATTTTTGCATACAGGTACTTTCAAATCAATAGCATAAATCTACTCTGTGAAGATCCAAAAAAGCCTTCCTTAAACAAAACAACAATTCTGAAGAAAGGCACGCAAGTGCTGAGTAGGAAGCAATAGGCAAGGCAGAGAAATACAGGTTTAGAAGCTTCATCAAGAAGTTTTTCTGTCCTTTTTTGTATAAAGCAAAAAACCAAAATCAATGACATATAGCTGCTATCCCTTCTTTATTACTGGGGGCAAAAATTCAAACCTGTTTTTATAGGTGCCCTTCTCTTAAATGGTATTTATATTCAGTCTCATTTTGAATATATAGCTTGGGTTTTTGAGAGAGGCATCCTGGATTACTTTGTGAACCCATGCTTTAGAAGAACAGATGCATGCATTTCTGGTTTTAGTGCAGTGAAATAAAGAGGAAGCTGAACTCTAGTGTACCCCATATCAAGTCAATTAGATTTCACGCCACAGGCAGAAACACAAACTTAATAAACAATTTTGCTTTCAGATTTATATGAAAACAACCAAAATTCTAGATATGAATTTACTGAGAACAGCTGGTTGTGTACTTATATACACAGTCACCTCTGTCATCTGATGGCAGTTTACACATTTGGCATATATACCAAGTTTATAAATGAAAACTCATGTTTATTGATTCTTCAAGAAGCCAGCTATGATCCTGCTCCTCATAAATTCTATAGCTGTAAAATACAGGTATATTCATACACCTCTGAGCTCAATGCAAAACTTCTGAAGGATACAAACTCATACCTAAAAAGGCCAGCATGCTGTATTCCTGCATCAAACAAGGATGCATAACCATGTGCTTAAACTAATACAAACAATTTACATTGGTATTTTGGAATGAATTTGTGAAACTGTATGTAAAACATACCCATAAGTTTCACACTCATACCAGTTCTGTGTACAAAATCCACTGAAATGTACACAGACCTCATAAGCTGCTTTAATGCTGATGAAATCAGATATATAGACATTTCAGTCTATCCCAAAAGATAAAATTTTAGAAACTGTACAGACTTATTTATTATATTTACCTTCATCCTTTCTTACAATAGTATAATCCTGTGGAAGTCCTCCAACAAAAACTCCCGTGTTCTCTCCAATAATGGTACTGCCACTAGTTGCTAAGGAAGAACCTGAACAAAATCATTTATTATTCACATATTCGATGCTTCCAACAGATTTTCAACTCAGTAACAAAATACTGGTGTTTTATAAAGAGGTTAATGTGACACAATCGTCTAAGAGTTTCATAATACACACCCAGGAAATATTTACAGCTCTATTTTACAAAAGGAGATCAACACAATTATAGATTCACAAGCACAAAAAAGACTATGTATTCAATTATCAAAGACTCACAGTGGAAAGATCCCTCAGATGAACAGACAAACCAGTAATGACAAAACAGTCAAAATATTGAGTGAATTTTTTTTCTTCTGTATGGGTGAACATAGGTAGTGAACAAGCAAGTGAGCAATACCCTTAGTAATACCAAAGTTATTTAAATGAATTGATTACCTGTGTACTGCCCATCCACTGTGATGTTTCCCAGAGCTTGAATTCTTGTAGCAATTAGTTGGTGCCAACTGTTATCATTATACACTTTTCCACCATCATTAGTTGGAGTGACTGCTACTGCAGATCCCTTTTTATTAACAGAAGAATCTGATTTAGAATATTTTGAAGCTAACATTTAGAATAATATCTTACTTTTTTATGACAATTCATAGCATATTACAGTATATATAAAAATAAAGACAGCAGTTCTATGTTTAACTTCCTTTGCATTGCTGAATGATGTTTAGGACTTATTTAACCTTCGAAATTTAAACACTAAATTTAACCTTCTCAAATAATAAATGAAGGATCAAGCATCCAGTTCAGTGTCCATTAAAAATAGAAAATCCTGTGTAGTTCCCCTGATAAAGACAAAGATGAGGCACAAATTATTGAGAGTCATGTCACTCAGATTTTATATTTTTTATTCTTTTTTTTTATGTCTCTATTTAACTACTTCAAGGATTGCTGTGGCTGTGAAGTTTGATGGCCATGGTTCAATGTGCCATCCATGGAGAGCAGCTGCATATCAGGATTGTTAATTGCAGCACCTGTCCACATGAAGGGATCCAAAAGAGGAGTGCATGTGTAGCACGGTAGATGCAGTTTCTCTACATGTTAACCTGGCATCAAAAGGACTAAAATCTCTAGGTGAGAAAGTATCATACATTTATGGGGATAAAAGATCATACCAAGGAGTTCAGCAAAACAAAACAAAGCAAAAACACTCTCAAAACAAAACAAAACCTTAAAAAAAAATCCAAACAAATAAACAAACCAAACTAAATAAGAAAAACCCCAAAAGGTAGTTTTTCTTGGTATTTCTATCCAAATAATCATCTAACTTCTTAATAATTCCTATAAGATTGCCTCAGGACTTTATATCATTCTTAAACTACCTGGGAACTCGATATTATTCTGCTGAATTCACAAAAGAGAATTGTCTTGTACAGTAGGCAACTACTGATAGAAAAATGTCTCTTTATGTAGGTATTGTGCTATAATCTCAACCACTGCAGTTACTTTATGGCTTCAAAAAACAATTTCCAAAAAGTACATAAATAAAATATTTGGTTCCTTATAATTTGCGGGGCCAGCTTACAACTTTGCAGCAGCAAGCCAGAGAGTTCAACAATTTTTGAACTTCTAGTTTTCCAGATCTTCTAGTATTATTTTTGGTCCAGGGATCTTAGAGTTACGCACATGGAGAAAGGCTGTTGATAAAAACTACCACCTATTTTGATTAATACTAAAACCCTCTTATTAAAATTAAATATTCTAAATTCTTTAGTGATGTTCATCCATTAGAAATTGCATTTTGGCACACAGACTTATGAACCCAGAACACATTTAACATTTAGCATCAGGGACTGTCACTGTGTGTCCTATGCATCAAAATATATATGCAATGTGCACATCTGTACACAGTTAAAGAAAAAAATATTTCCTGTGAATATTTACAAAATGTTTCCAGCTCCATTCAGCCAACATCCTGGAACTGAGGAGGTTTGGAGAGCAGTCCCTCTGCCCCATAATATGAATACAAAGCTATATATCCTTACATACTAATGGCACTTTTTCATATACTATTTTTTATTGTCTTCTCTCCTATTTCAACATTTTAATATTTTACAAACACACACATTTCATTATCGTAGTTTAATAATTAAAACCAGAACTGGTGTCATGCCCAATTAATGTGCCCTGGTAGCATGCCCATTAGTTTTTCCATTAGTGAATTCAACAATACTAATGGGATTACTAGCATGGGATGCTAATTGGGCGTGACATAAGAAACTGGCTTACTTCTTAGCATACCCTTGCTAATGATGAAATTAATGAGCATTTTATTAAATGCTGTCTCATCAAAGTGTACTTAGTTAGCGTTAAAATTGTTACAAACGATGCTGCATTCTAAAGATCAGGTGCCTGAATAAGTGGTTCTTCATATTATGTTTGGCAACAGTCTAGAGCATTAGCAGTTTTATACATCAGAAACCACATTTATTTGTAACCAATTCAATCTGGGACCACACAAGCATACGTGCTAAACTGTGCTTAATTTTGGAAGGAAGGAAGGCAGAAGACAAAAAAAAAGTGTTCAGGGTTCAGCATGTGCTGCACTGGAGAGGCCTTTTTACACTTTTACCAGAACTACCGGAGTCACTCTGGGATCAGACTCAAACAGCCTGCTGCAAGATGGCTTGTCATGGGTTTTTGAAATCACATCTTTTGAAATCTGGATTATTTTGCTATGCCATACAGTAAGTCTTAATATTTGGTTGCTGTTAGTAATAACTGAGTAAATACAAATTATTCTGTCATACTGATGTTTACATTGAAAATACAGAAAAGCATCACAAATATGAATCTTCAGAGATACTGTCTCAGGTGCCAAAGTCTGAATGCAACAACACTTTTCCCAGCCAAGTTCTTTCAATGCTTCAACTCCTACTACTAAGAAGGTGAACAAGTACTGAAGTTTTGCCAGAGCCAAGGAGGAAGGTCTAGTTGGGACACATAGCCAGGTATTGTGCATCTTCCTTCCTTTTATTTTATGGAATAAAAATCTCACCCTCAGACTGTGCCTAATACTTTGGTCTCTCCATGACAAGAACAACAAACAAGGCAACACACACAAGAAAAGTATCTGGTGTTCCTCCTTTTGTAAAATTTAGTAAATTAATCATCTTCTAAAATGGAAGAGCTGGATACAATTCCCTCCATCCTGTAAGAAGAATCTCAGTCTATCCTCAGGCTGTCCTAATCACTTAGGAAAAAAGGTGCTTCATGTTTGGCTTATATTTCCACTGTAACTGATTTCACTTGGTATAAGATATTCAGTGCTTCCCTGGCAAAAAAAGAAATTACCTGTAGCCACTGAAAGATAACCATAAATTTAGCTGGAGTTGATTGTATAATTTAGGCATAGATGTATAGACATCACAATAAAAAAAAAAAAAAAAAAACACAGACAGCTGAAGCTTTACAGACACTCTGAGTTTGGAGGAAGCTCTATGGAAAAATTTGATTGTTCCAAAAATACTAAGGAAGACATCTGTTTGCAAAAAAACCTCATGCTTCCTGGACCATGGGTAGAAACCCACAAAGAATGGCAGTAAAACAATTAGGAAGGAAAAAAGAGCAGTTGCACAGCAAAAAAAAGGAGACAAAAAGGAATGGTCAGACAACAGCCAGATGAATGGTGGTGTACATGGAGCTCAGAGAAGTATGAATGGACACGAAGAAAAGGATTTGAAATTAACACTTAGTGAAGGAAGAAGCAAGGCTGCTGAAGACTCCCCACCAGGAGGACTTGGCAGGACCATCCCCAGAGCAGACACAACAAAGAGAGAACACGCGGCTAATCATGAGCAAAGATACAGCCCAGCATCACGAAAGGGACTGAAGGTACAAATAATTAACCTGCGACAGGTCACAGCTGGAAGGGAGCACAGAATATTACACCACACTGCTGCAGATAAAAAGCTGCAGAGACACAATTGTCATCAAAAAGAATGTTGGCAATTTCTCAGAGAAGAGCATAAAGGAAGGGTCATAAATGTTTACTGTATATGTCATGACTATAATTAGAGACAACAATGCCTATAACCTGGCAAAGACACCACATGATGTTAATAAGAAGTAATTAAGGCATTTGCACACTAATGCAGACTGTGATGCACAAATGAAAGATGAAGAAATGCTGCTATAGTACAGGATATCTGACACTGTAGGAAAGGAATAGCAAATCATGGCAAAAGAAAAAAGAAACAAACTACGACAAAAACAAAAAAACCAATGTAATGACAGTAAGGTAACACAGCACATTAGGGATACAGAAGACTGAAAATTTTTGATAACTGAATTTTCAGAGGTAAAAGAAAAGGTTTCTACACAAAGCACTTTGATGTAGGCCACTGTACCCTACTTTTGAATCTGAGAATGTACAGGAATCTCTTCCACATCATTAATGACAAATTAGAAAGTATTAACTTGCAAGACAATAAATCAACTATTAAGACCTACACTGTTCCTGGATGCCTTGAATGACAGTTTTGGTTTTTTTTCCTCTAAACAGCAATTGAAGCACTGAAGCAGCACCATAGGCTATTTTACAAGAGGAAACTATTGAAGTGATGAGCCTAAAAATCAGCATGGAACAGTTGCCAGATTCAAATGAAACAAAAAGATAAAGAAAGATACATTAATAAAGAAGTGATCAGTTAAAATACAAGACAGTAACTGTTGAAAACATTACATTAACTGAGAAGCTCTAAGGACTGAATATGAGACCTGCTGGGTTTTTTTACGGTTAAGAGACAGGTGAAAAAGGGGGGGGGGGGCGGAAATTAAAGCCCCAAAGCAGCCACTCTTCCATCTCTCCCCCTTCCCATTCCCCCGATACTGTGGATCCAAACAAATAAAATATCTTCTAGGGAATGATCTAAACAAGCGGACATAAAGCTACTTTAAAAGAAGCAAATCTGTAAGAAGGACAAGGAATACTATTTGAAGCATTAAAATGTCAGTTGAAAGACATCCACTCCAAGTAGCCATCCAACAACAACAAAAAAAGCTAAATAAACTTCAGAAGATCTTGCAAAGGAAATAAAACTTCCCTTTCAGTTAAAAGAATGTATAAGTGTAAGAGAGCAAAAATAGAACTAGTTCCTATTAAAATGTTTATGAGGACAATATTAACAACATTAAGCCGAGCTCCAAAATCTGAAGTACACAATAAGATAATGGCTGTGTGTAAATGCTGTAGAGTTAATAGAAATGTGTATCTTGGGCTTAGAAGCAGATTTAACATTTTCTAGCATGGGGATCACATACAAGCCTGCCCTGTGCAGCACCTTACTTCTTCTATAGGTGCTCCAAAGCTTAAGGGGATTTTCACTACTGCACAACACCTCCACATGGTCACAGAGTGACTGTGGCAGAGCTCAGGAGCCAAAGGTTAACAGTGGGTGAGAAAATCTGATAATTATTTAGAGTTTCTTGCATATTTATGAAATATAAGTGAGGCGATAATGTTCTTTAATTCCATAAGGAGATCCCCTTTTGGGGGCCCAGAAAACAAGAAATACCCAAACAGAATGCAAGACATTGTGGCCTTATTTTTTTATTTTGTTGCTTCTTCCCTCATTATTTACATTTTTGCATAATGGTGACATGCTGATCTCTATAGGAGAACAGTCTTGGGAGGCTTAAAAATAATTGACTAACATTATATAAACTTACTAACTATTTCGAAACTTAGTTCTGCATAACTTTGAAGTCTTGTTAGTTTAAGCTGTAGTGGTGTTTAGTGGCATTGACAAAAAAACCCCTCATAAAAATGCAAAAAAAAAAGTCTTATATTGTGGTATACACAACTAAAAGAGCGCAAAGATTTAATATTTCAGTTTTTGTCTCCTTAAAATCTCTATAATTACCTATGGGTTCTGAGAAGCAAGTTAGCATGTATCAATTAAATTTACAAAACAAACAAACAAAAACCAAGCCAAAAACAAAACAAAAAAAAAAACCCCAAGGATAAGCATGTAAAAAGTAAAGTAAAGGCAAATGATATAAGCTATTTTTATAGGATCCTGTCTTTTGCTGTACCTGTGGATCAAAAAGAAAGTAAGGACGCCCACTCCTCAGCTGCAGTGCAATGTACTCCTCCTGATTGCCAGGTGATGCAGAGAAAAAAATCAAACCATCAGGCTCCTGGGTTCTAAATTTCACTTTAATACCTGGTTAGAAAAAAGCAAGTAGATGGTTAACACCAAAAGTGGTTCTTGTAAGTTATAACAAAATTTACAAATAAAATATCATTTTAAAAAACAGCAGCAACATCGCAAAGCAAAATCATGGAAGTTCTGTTCACCTAAAACCCTCGCTAGACATTGCAGGAGAAATTCTACTAACCCAGACTGAGGCAACCCTTGAGAGAAATTTCTATGAGCCTTTATTCATCTCTAAAAAGAGACATGCAATTGTGACTAATGTTGTTTAGTAACTTCTTTCTTAGGAAAATATAATTCAGATGTTAGCATACTACTCTAACAGTTGATGTTTTACATATGGATTTTCATTTGTCACTTAACATTTCTATAGGTAAAGCAGAAATGAGGTTTCTGAATGTAAGGTTTTGTATGAAGAATAGTAGGGTTTTGGTTCCAAAAGGTATAAGTATGTGTTTATATGTAAATTTTATATATATTCTTTTATAAACATCATATCTAAGTGCATAAAGAACACATGGAAAAGAAGTAGCTTTCCAACAAAAACTGGAAATATCCAAAGGACTAATGGATGAACTAAGCTTCATTAAGAACTATCCAGATCATTATCAATAGTCCTCCTCTTAGTTTCTGATAAAATCCCTGAGTGTATGGTAGAGCCATGCCTTTCCTACATCAATTTTTGGCAAAAGGAAATGAAAAAGCAGTAATAGCAACACCTGCCTAGTCTATACACTTCCATGACATTTCTGTATAAAGTGCTTTTACAGAACAAGGTAAGCTATCAGGTTTTACCCAACTCTATCAAACCGTCCAGTATTTTCCCTATTTTATGTCAGGCAGAACACAATAAATGACTGAAGTTTTTATTGTAGACAGCACCTATATTAAAAAAAAATAAACCTCATAAATCTGACGCACAGTCATATTAGATTATGTTTGTTAATTACCTCTACCTGAAAGGAACATCCTTTGGCCTCTCGACCTAATTGCATACAATGTTTTCATGTAAATCACATGATGGAGTCACAGACACAAAACATTCACAAAGCAATGAAAATCAGTCCTCCTATCAAAACACCTGCAAAAAGCAGTTACACACAAGTAGCCCCCTGCACATGAAAAAACTCAGCCAACAGTGTGTCCCTAGTTAAGGAAAAGCATAGCTTTGCCTGGCTCAGAAATGAGCACTTGCAATACTGTGAGGTTCCAAGTACTTCCAGCTGCAGTATCTGCTGGAGAGGCTGAGACTGATGGCCTCCAATCCCAGCAAAACAAGCTGCCAGTATTTTTATGAAGCTGACAAAAGACATTTCTGAAGACCAGAGGATCCCTCCTCACATCTGATGCAGAAGGACAAACACAAAGCAATTTAGTTCTGTAAAAGCACCATACATTCTTGTATAATATTGTGTTATATTGTACATATACATTCTTATATAATATTGTGTTAGAAAAATATAAATTAAATGGTTCATAGCAACAAAATTGCAGTAATTACATAAGTTTTCAATTGTTACACAGAAGCCTTCTTTTTCTTTGGATATTGAAGAATCCTGCTTGTAGAGAGGCTATAGCTTTATAGAAACTACTGATGAGTCAGGAGCCATTATTTTCTTCTAAATTAATTTGCCACCTATTAAAGAACTAAGAAAAGGACTTCATTCCTTAAATTTCAAGGGTCCTTGGAATTTCTCATGAGATAAGGAAGTTCAGTATTAATAATTTCTCACATTTCTAGAAGTGACTACAAGAGAGAAACCAAATATTAAGAAAACTTCTGCCCCACAGACAGTATTTTCAGTGCGCAATTAAAAACTTGTGAAATTAATATTTTTCACAAGAACATAGTAATTAATGCTGGACCTCAAGGTCAACACAAAGCATACCCAGAAGCCCATTCAGACTTGTAGCAAGTACATGCATGCCATTTTTCTGTCTTACGGCATTGAACACTGGAAATGGATTTACTTCATTTGGACAGAGAAATCTTTCCTTCCAACATCTGAGAAGTTTCACAGAACTTTAAAATCACATTGCATTACCAAAAAAATTCCCTTTTTTTTCATACCTAGGAGGAGGGTGAGGAGGGTGAGACATTTTTCAAGTTTCTCAAAGACTCATGTCTATTATTTCACAATGCATATCTAAAATCTTAATTTCAATGTTAAATATAACATATAAATAGAAACATAAATAAAGTGGTGACGTTACAATTACTTCTGTAATTTGTCATATACAGAAACTGCATCTCAGCCACACTACTCATGCTACTAAATCTTGGATGGAAAACATGACCATCTGTAGGGCATAGTAGGAAGGTACTTTTAACCAACTGAATCTTAAATTGCAATTCAAGAATTCACCTAACATGCCTGCTTGTGTGACACAAATGATTGTTCCACAAGAACTTGTTATCATTTCTGGGATAAAAACCAACAGGAAATTTTACTACAAATTAAACATTAATGTATGTCATTCAAACAAATTGTTTAATTCCTTTTCAGATCATAGTTGCAATCAGAGAAACTGTCAGAATTCCTTTAATTATAAAAAATTTATTTAATTTCTATAATTGAAATTTTTAATTATAATGGCATTGTACTAAAAATAATACAAGCATTGTATATAGTGAACACAAAAGATGAAAAGATGAAAAGATGAAGTGAACACAAAAGATGAAAAGAAGACTACAGAGTAATAAAAAGGACAAGTAAAATAAATTAGTAATTATTAGCATTAGTGTTTTCAAATATCCCAAATTGCATTAGAGCAGATTAACCTTCTGTCAGGACCTATATACTTTCAATTTATGCAGCAGCAGATTGGGACTGGATTTCTGTCCTAGTTTCAAAGATGGTACACCCATAGAATGGGAATGAGACCGTGAAACATGACCAATGCAGGCATTTTCAAAGGCATTCAACTGAGATGCAACATCAGCACATTACCCTGCGAGGGACACAGCTTTGAGAGTCCCTTTCAGGAACAGGCTGATGTTACGAGTAAAATTATATAATATTACTCTAATTTTTGATGTGCCAGAACACAGTTTTTTGTCCAATAAAGAAAACGCATATGGTGGGATTTTTCTTCCCCCTCTTTGCTTCCCTCATGTAAGTTTAGCAAGGCTCAGAACTTCAGCAGCATTTCAGATTCAGACTACCTGGATTCAGATTCTTCTAGCACACTTCAGTATGATTTACAAGACCCGCACAAAAGTATTTAAGAGGCAGGAATGTGCTCTTGAGATGCTAACTGCATTTCTGGCAAGTTTACAGAGCACATGGGATTATTTTGAGTTCAGAAGAAGCAGTTGGCAGTCAGCAGGAAAGTAATAAATTAGAGCAGCTCCTAGATTAGCATAACATATACTAATAATTTATAATTTCTACAGCAATAAAATTCATTTCTTACTAATGCAAAAACCCTTTTTTTCTCACCAAATAAAAAGTTTAAAATAGGTTTTATTTGACCAAGAAACCATTCACCCAGAATATAAAGGGTAACAACCTGCTGTAACATATCTTTCCAAATGAACTGAAATGAGTTTAGTTTTTCTAAAAACAAAAAACGGTTTTTAAAAAGTAAAAAAAAAAAATACAAAAACATTTAGAGTCCTCAAAAATTGTCTTTTGACTTTTTGGGAAAGAGTAGAGAGGAGAATGTAGGCAGGGAGGCAAGATAATTGAAACTATGTTTTGCAATAACACCTGAGAGATTTCAGCAAAGTAACCTACTTAAAAATTAATTTTATCACAACTCTTCGACAAAAAACACCTGTAAAGCACCTTTCTCTAAAACTAGATGTTCAGAGTTGAAAATAGCTAAAAAGTAGAAGTTATTATTGTCATTAAATACAAAGAAATTATCTACAAGTCTCAAAAGTCTCAAGACCCTTCACCAAAACTTATATAAAACCACATGAAAAACTCTATTCAAAAGTACTAATAGTACTTTAAGAATAGTCAAATAAACATATTTCTAACCTTGTCAATGATCAGCAAGACTAGTTTTAGCTTAATTTTCATAAATACATCAAATCCCAACCCATATGCACAAGATAGATAATAACAGGAATAATACCTCAGCATATTATGGATAATTTCCTTGCAAATTTAGGAAGAAAATAAATGAAAAAGAGCGTACATTACAAGTGGAAAAATAAAAAAAAAAAGAAGAAATCTGCCAAATACCTTGAAAATCACAAAGCAATTTCAAAAATGAGTTTTGCATAACCTGTGAAGCACACTCATTTCCAGTGAATTTTTCCCAAAATTGCACAATTGTAGAAACATAATTTGCATTTCCATTCTACTTATATTGTTATAGGAAATGCTTTCCATAATTATACAATTGCATATTCTAATGAACAGAAAATTGTTGGCAAAGAAAGTGATCACTTTATGCTCACTAAGAGCCTTATTTGTGCATAATGACAGCCAAAATGAATAGAAATTGTATATAAAATTTTTACTACAGCATTAGGCTCTCAGCAGTCCCTTCAGGATGACAAACCTTAAGTGTTTACTTAACATTAAGACTGTGTACAAATGCTCTTGTGTAAACAAAATACATTTTTCTCACAGAAATTATAAACCAAAATTTGTTTTTAACTGGGAAGGGGAGAGATGGAGAGTAAAAAATCACCATTGCTATGCACCTCAATAGCATTTTATTGCTATTCTCTCAGTGAGAGCGATACCTCATGTCACCACAACAGCTAAAAGATATTTAATTAATTTTTTTATTTATAAGAAAACACACCTGTAGGGAAAAAAATCAGAAGGAAGACTTAACAAAAACTGATCAGTTTTCAAAGCAGTTTCACTTAATGGATAGTGGAATTGGAAGAAAGGAAGAAACTCAGAGGAGACTTCCCTGGACATACTTAGGAAGATCCTCTGCTGAATACAAGGACTTCTCCGCACTTCATGTTGGCCTATAGCTTCCTGGATTTTCTTGAGAGCAGAAGACAGAAGGTGGTCTTCCCAAAGCTGTCCAAGACCTGACCTGTTGTTTGTTTTTTTTTCATACAGGATCAGCCTTCATTTTTTACTGTTACCTTAATGTGTCCAAAAACATTTTCAAAGAGCATCATCACTAAAATTACACTAAGTTAGTAATTCCATTGATGAAGTAAATCCTCTTCATTTTTAAGCTGCTTTAGTTTTTTTATTAGAAATATAAAGTATGTATTTAAAAGCTACATACATATATACATATCATATGTACACACATGTATATAAAGTTCCTAAACTTTTTCCCAAACTGTAACTGGACCCCCATGTCTTTTGTGATCACAGTAAAACCAAGAGAATCTAAAAATCCACAGTTTCTAAATAAAACTCTATAAAAGCCCTGTATTTGAAAAAGTCTAACTTTATTCAGAATGACTCAACATGAAGAATTTTTTTTTAGGTATTCTTAATACATCAAACTGTCAAAAAGCTAAATCAAACTAAAATGTTGAGCAAGCATAAACACAGAGTATGGTGAGTGAATGAAAGGAGAAAACATGCAACATTTTTTGTGGAAACCAACTGTCAAGCAAAACCCCAAATCCTCTTGATGAGATCTGAGTGTTTCTTTACACTAAAATGACTAATTTGATACCTGTTTTTTCTTATTTTGCTTGCTACCCCATTATACCCACTACTGGTAAAACAAACAGGACATTTTAGCTTTAATCTTCTTACTACATAACCCAAATAACTTCAGTCATGTTTGCATTAATGCTGCATTAATCATGTTGTTGCGTATTAATGAGTTTTCGGGCTATGCTAATTACTGTCATAGATTCTGCAGCAGCCCATTAAATATACAAATTACAGAATTAAAGAGCCAGAGCTCTTCATGATTAATCTTTAAATGGAGAAAAACTAATGATGTCTGTACAAAGTTTCCCTCCACTTTTGGCTGACTGAGCCCAATGAACAATCAATTAGATTATTTGAAGAATAAGAATACTGCTCATACTAAAAGATATGTTATGCTGTTATTCTATGCAGAAGACATACATTTAAAAGTTTTCATCCAATGCATTTCTGTAACATATTCCAGGCTTTAAGGTCTCCCAAAGTGTTGCATGGGGAAAACACTTATGGATACTCCAATGCATTACTGCATACTCATAGGAATCTGCTGGTTTCATATGAATACAGTAAATCAATCTTCTCCTTTTAGCAAGGACACAAGTCCTGCTACTCTCCAGTAGAAAAGATTTACAGCAAACCTTGGTGAAAAGAAAGCCAAGATAAGTTTAAAGTCGTTTGATAAGATTTGATGTATTAGTAGCACTTTATCCCCTCACTAACAGAGTGATGCTTTGTCAGGAATAGTGCAATACCTAGTGGTTAAATCAAGAGATTCAGGATTAGGAGACCTTGGGTCTGTACTAAGCCAATGACTGGGGACGTCACCTGAGAGCCATCACTTAAAAGACCTTCCTTCCATATTCCTCCTTCCCGAAGAACAGTGGCCAATATAGCTTGTCTAAGGTTCTATAATGCTTGAAAAATTCATTACTGTTTTGCCCTCCACAGCCTAACACAGATAAAATCAGCAAAATGCCCACATGTATTCAGAAAAGTTACCTAGAGACTAGGCATTTACTGACATTTGAGAAACACTAATACTTCCAAAAGAGAGGATTAGTTCAGCTTCCTCCAAACACTGCACACTATGCAGAACATCACAAGACTTCCCTAAAGAGCAAATTCTCAGTCTGTAGCAATATGCTGCACATCGGTAGGCACGATTCAGAATTAACTGGCTTTTCCAGACCTGTCCTATCACTTTTTTACACCATAAATAAATAAATAAATAAATAAATAAAAATACTTTATACATTAAAGGATTTACATTTATACAAAGTAATTCTTTAAGATAAAACAAACCTGCTCAGGGCAAGATTGATCAAGGTATGAGAATACTTTCATATAAATTGGAAAAGACTGGTTTACTACAATTAGTAAACAAGGAAGAGGATGTAATACAAACATTTGAGATTGCTTAGGAAAGGCTGTTAGGGAGCAGAGAAGCTGCCCGACACACACTCAACACATAAACAAGACCATTTAAGGGAAGTAAAAAGAAAGTTCAAAGCAAAAACGTGGCTTTTCACAGGTACTTTACAACTTCCTCAGTGAAAACAGAAACATAATTCAGACAACCTTCAGCATATTGGCACATGTTATCTAAGAATTTGGCAAGACCCAAAAGCGACTGGTTAGTCTGCCTGCCTAGATTTATCGAAACAAAAAAATGAGGGCCTCAGAAAAACGTAGGAGAGATCAGGGTGAAACCAGATATGAAGATGCAGGTGATGCCATTATCTGTGAGCATCCTCTGTCATTAGAGTCAACAGCCAGCTCTTTACACAGTCTTTTAAGCAATACTATCATTAAAGAAATTAGTGACCTGCCTCAAATTCATTTATTAATCCAGTCTATGAACAGAATTCATAACTGTTTTCCACCATGTACACTGGGAAAGCATACAATGAGCATGCCATCACCTCCTCAAAGCATAGCTACCAGAGCACAAATAAAACTCTAATTTTGAAACTCACAGAATCAAATGCTGCTTGGTGTGAGGATCAGCTGCAAGTTAGTTTCTGTGTTGCGCAATATTGAAGTGAAATACGAACAAAGAGGAAACATCACTCCAAATTTTACTTAATGCTTTCTTTGATGTTGATGCCCACAAAAAAAAATCTGAGAAAATTTTACTCAAGCATTACCTCTCTCAAACATTTTAAATTATTTATCTATATTTATTCATTTTTGAAGCCTAGAAAAGTTCAAAAGACTCTGATCTTGTTAGAAAATGAAGAAAATAGTTTCTAGGAATAAGAATCCTTTATGAGCAATTTCATTAATTCAAAAGTTGATATTTAAAGAATGGAAACAGAGGAAAGCATTCATCTTCATTTTAACATAAATTCTTTAGAGAAAGAACTGTATTCTGTTACCAGTATGAGAATTAGTGCATAAAAAAGGTCATCTTATGCAACGAGGGTAAGGTGGGAGAGGCTTCTAGGTGTTAATGCAATGCAAATCATAATTACTAGAAATATGATGACAAGAAGAATCACTTCAAAGATTTACAACAGTGCAATCTATAAAAGGTCAACATCACAGTGAAATCAGAAATGAGCTGGAGGTCAGTAGTTGTAAATAGCACTTCAATTATAAGCCTTTAGTTACTATTTCCAGCAGTAGTACAAATGTAACACTGTACAGATAGTAACTTAACTGATCAAGGGAAAAGAGTTAGACTACAACTGAGTAAAATGTAAATACATCAAAATTGAAGTCAGTGTAATGATCTGAAACACAGCAAATGCAGACAACCACACACTAGCCACGGCAGAATCCCATCACACAGCATCTCAGAAGCTGAAAGCACAATAACATGGAAATCCTGTAGCAAGTGAGGAGCATTATTGATTAGACAGTGTACGTAAGGAACAGAATAATAACTAAAATAAGCTGATGAGGGTCTGGAGGACAAAAATGGAAATGTAAAAATAAGGGAAAAAGCCCAGAAAAACTTACAGACAGAAATACAACACCACAGAGCAAACACTCAGCAAAAAGTACAGATTAATGTTACAAACTCAGCAACAAATGCTACTCATGGTAGAACTGAGAATAAAAAAGCTAACAACATATTCAAGTTAATGCAGCAATTTAAGGTAGAGCAGCAAACTTCAACAAAACTGCCAAATTAAGAATTAACTGAAAGGATTATTTAATATTTTCATCTAGTCATATTTGCAGCAGTATTTCCCTTGAGTATTCTTCACCCTTTTCCAGAGGAAGCCTAAAAGTGGTATTATTCGTAGGGACTAAGTTCAGAAAAGGATTTCAATAGAATGATCAGGTGCAAGCTTTATGTATGGATATGTAGGTAACTGTGAGGGTTCTCTCATTGCCTTCTAAGCTATTCACCATCTAATGGAACTACACCTTGAGCGTGCAGCAGGTCCTGCTTTGGAAGTGTTAATAATGTTGCATTACATTTTGTTCTGTTACTCCTGTGCCTCTGTACCCAGGAACTGCACATCCTGTGAATTAAGTGTTTTATGAGGTTTGGCATAAAATGTTCACTGAAAACATATCCAAACACTTTGTAGCAATTACACAGAATATTTTACTTAAAATATGATGCAGAGCTACCAAATCACTGTCTGCAATACCTCAGTTTCAGTGAAAGCACAGCCCTTACAGATCAGGACAGAACAGACACAGAAAAGCTCAGTCCAACCTCTCCTGTGCTGGACACGTGGATGATGGCATTTTTCACTTTAGAATTCAGATACTAGGTGAAATCAGTTTATTCAAAACATAGTCCTGGAACATGAGAACAAAGTACATTTGCACCTTTTTAGTGTAAACTCCTTTTCATTCTAGTGTTAGGACCTTGCCTAGATTACTAGTCACTATCAAGAGTTAATTATGTCCTTAATATGAATTTCAGAATAGACCAGAGTCTGTATCTACTTAATCAGGAAAAAGACCTACTGACTTCAGTGAGAAACTTACCTGAGGCAGAGTTTATTTTACATTGCTTTGAATTGTTTAAATTCATGAGAGGAATGCAAAATAAATTCTAAAGCAGAAGACTGCTAAAATATAATCTACACAAAAAATAAGAGATGCAAGTTGGAAAGTTGTTACCAAATTCAAGTCTCAAAAGCAGGAAATTCTGCTGAAGAAGGCTAATATGCAGGATATGCAAGGGAAGCTGCAGCTGAAGGAAGTGAGAAAAGAAAAAGCCAAAGGTATACAATTTACCTTTCCTTTCACAGAATATTTCTTGTGGACCATTTAAGTCAGTACCACTTTGTGAAGTGCCACTTCATAGTTGATTCTGTAGTATTTGTAGTTGTACTTTGAACTGATTTTAGGTTATTATTTTTATCTTTGCCTTGAATGGTTTATGTCTATTTCATTACCTGGTGTGATCTGCAATTTGTACTAATACAGTTCTGCTCACATCCAGTCCACTTCCACCCTCACCTTGGTCCAAATATTTGTGCAATTTTTTGCCCCTCTGCTCTGCCCATCTCCTCTCTTCTTTGACCTTATCTACCCTCCTTTCTGCCCTTCTGGTATATTCTCTGTCCTTCCCTTTTGCACTGTTCTTTTCTCCTTCTTCCCCATTCATCTCCCCCCATCTTTTCCACTGTTCTGTCTGCCCAGCTTCGTCTGCCTTTCTTAGACCTTCTCCATCCTTCCTTGATCTCCTCCATTAGTTGTAATCCTGAAAGATAGCCTTGGCCCTGCTGTCTTTAAATGATCATGTCAAGGCAAGAAAGCCAACATACTGGGGCTGCTACTGCAAAAGTTAACTACTATGCACTATCTAGAATATAAACAGAGGCAAGTGCTGCATTGAGAAGCTAAGAAATCTAGCAATTTTCTCTTAGAAACTACTTTAACATATGTGCAATCTCTGCTTACTCTTCCTAACATTTCTCAGTGCACAGAAGGAAGATTTTGTAATGGATACAGCACTCACAATCCCTGGACTGGATTTGAAAATAGAACTGGGGAGAGAGGGAAGAACCACCTGTGAGTAGTTCTGCAGCATTGGCTGCTGTTACCATTTCCTTTTCATTTGTTGGAAAGCCATGGCCCAATATACAGCCCCAGTAATTGAACAGGGGATTTTATGTTATTTATCATATGTTAAGATCATATCCACCAAATTCACCAACATCCTCTGCTCTGCCAAGCTTCTATACAGAGTATGACATGGAAAACATGACCCAGTGCAGTGAGCCAGCTGTGGAGGTTGTGTCACCAATTAGTAGTCTGGCGTATTCCCAAGAACCAAACCCCTGCACTCACAGTAAGCATTAAACATATACAGAAGCATGAAACAGAACTAGCACGGCAATGAAATGACATTTATCTCCAGCTGAATATTCACACAGTATGAAATACTTTCAGAGTGATAAATACAACCAAAATCCTCCCTCTGCCTTGGTTTTTAAGAAAGCACTCTGGTGGTATGCAGTGGACATGGAAAAGCTACTGCGCTGCATCCAGCAATCCAGTTAATGTGGTCAATACACATTGTAGGGGACAGATATAACCAGGTACTCTGTCCTGTGTGCAGTCACCAACCTGGAAAAGCAGGGTGGTACACAAAAATGCTGGCAGTAATGGAACACAGAGGTAACACCCTCCTCCTACCCAGGTGGTGGAAATGCTCCGCAGAGGAGGATTAGAGTTGAGATTTTCACCACATGTCCAGATGCAAGTAAAAGTCAATTGGTTTGGTGTTCCAGTGTTTTTCCTTGTATGGTAAGGAGTTCATGATTTTCTCACGGCTATAATCAATACTCAAAGGAAATTAGGTTTATTACTAAATACTGAACTACACCTGTTGGAACACACCATAAGGTAGACTACTGTCAACTTTTTTCCTAATACAAAACAGACATGTAAAGATTTAACATTCATCTGATTTCATTAATATAAATAAAAAGAGATAAGGCCAATACTGAAAATCTTTTCTTTTAATTTCTTCATATAGCATGATGTCATTTAACCTTCATATATTATGATATTTTCAGGCAGGTATTGATTGAGCCTATGTCATCTTTTCAGAATTTTTAATTCCTTAAGGGATTCTTGAATTAAAGACCTCTTTGCTATAGACTGCCTTTGAGTTGACTTTTACATTATTACTTAAAACTTGAGTGATTACAGAATCCATGACTAATTCAGAATTATGGCAATAAGGAAATTGCTCCTCTTCTGCAAAACTCACTGATAAGTTTTTTCTTTCCCTCAAAATATAAGGCTTACTGCAACAGAAAAAAAAAATCATTATTGATTACAATACTGCAATAGATTAAATAAAAAAATGGATGATTGGACATATAACATTATTAGAAGTATGAGAGTTTATATTATTTTGTTTCCAGTGTGATCACTTTGCCACTTGCAATGTCTCATAGGAAGACACACATAAAAGAAAAGGAGCAATCTTTTCTCATGTGCTATAAAAAGCCACCTTTTTCCTGTCCCTTGCGTTGCCTGAGGATTCAGATGACACCAGCTTGATTAACTCACCGATTATTTTAAAGTTTTGCTTGTGATCCTACAGCAGTGTAAGGGATATGGGAAAAAAATATGTCATCTTTAACAATGCAAAACCCCTGACTTATAGATGCTCTTTAAAGCACTAAATAAAAAGAATAGTTAAAAGGCTGAATTCTGCAACTGCAGTAGCAAAGAGTGCCTAGCACAGAATGGCATAGCCACAGAGGAGGCAAAGGCTCCCAAAGAGCACGTGTGCCTCAGCTGTGTCAGAGCAGGGCTTCCACCCACAGGAACTCGGGTAATCCACACCCCAAACTGCTGGGGAAAGGCTGCAGTGGACTGACAAGGCTGCAGCCTTACAGCCAGCTCAGCCCTGTCCCACAGTGAGAGCTCTGGGGAGAGGCTGCTTGGGAGCTGTTAACGAATTTCCTCCCAAACCATGCAGTAGTAATCCTGAGGCTCTTAGGTGTAGGAAGAATTCACATCTTAAAGTAGCCTTGAGCCTGGCCATTTCTCAGGCTGGCTGTGGTTAGGGTCACTTTGCAATTCTGCAGGAGTACTGTGCTGCCCTGATTTCTACCTCTGACATTTCCCTGGCCCTTTCCTGCCTATGTGAAAGGCAGAAGGTCTGGCATAAAACCAATTATGCAGTCTTTGCTTCACCCAGGATGCCCATTCAACTTTTCAACTTGTTTTTCCCCTTAGTGCATGCAGTTCAGTAGCACAACAAAGTTTACACAAAAAAACTCTACTTTTTTTTTGAAAATTAATGAAGCTAACGTGACAATTGACATGAGTTTGGAATAAGCAGCTTGAATTGGCATATTTCAATCACTGAACTGGAACAATTTGGAAGAGAAAGTATATAAAACAAATGAAAGAAATATTAAAGAATACTAAAGGAGGAAATTAAATAGGAGAAACAACTAATTTTGAAAGCTGGAGTGCAGAGGCGGTGCTTTTATTACACACTTCATCTTTTAAAAATAATGAACAAAATCTTCAAAAAATAATAATTAAATGTAGAAATCTTTTGTAAAGGAACTCACTCTGAGCAGGGCCAAAAATTCCTGTGGAAAGGATTACTTTCAGCCCAAGACAAAACTCTCTTTTCCTTCTACAAGTCTTCTCAGTGGTAGACATTCTCAAAAAGACTTACTGCTCACACCCTCCTTGAATCTTCCCAACAAAGTTTCACCCTGGTTCTACAATTCACTTCATAATTTATTTCTGGATCAAAAAATATTACCTGGGATGGTTGCACCTCTCAATCTAGCCTTCGTTTTGTTCATCCAATTATGAGGGCTGATAGGAACAAAGACTGTAATTCCTGTAAATAGATTCCCCCTCTTCCCTCCCTGTCCATGTAGCAAGTCACTGAACAACTTGAAAATGCATAAAATAAAATCTCCCAAGGGCTAAAACTCCACTACACCAAAAATTCCCATTATTTACTACAGAAGGGAACACATTCTGTTCGTGGTAACACATCTACTGGGGAAGTTTAGTTTTTAGTAAATAAAGAAACTTTTAAAGTAAACCAGAATAAAAGAACATTATTAATCACCAAGCCTGAAAACAAAAATGAATGAAAGACAAAAACTCTGTCTTCAAATCTGATACTATTTATTATTGAACTTTTTTCCTTTATTCAGGAGAATACTTGAGGACATATTCCATTCCAAGTATTAGTTTTTATAACTCTAACCACCCTAGAATAACACTAATTAAAATTTAGGCATGTAAGCATGATCAGAAAAATAATTTAACGCAGACAGGCTTAGATATAAAGTATTCAGCAAAAACAGATTATTTCTCCTTTTTTTCTTTTTTTTTCCTCCCTGAGGTAGATAGCATGTTCTTTTCTGAACTCTGCAAGAATATCATTCTGTATAGCACCAAAGAATGCCATCAGTATAATAACCATGACTCTCTGAAAATTAAAGAATAGAACAGCAAAATATTTTTGTAGTTTGCCATCTTGTTCAGTATTGGAAAATATTTTGTTTCCTGACCAGTATTGCATAGATTTCATAGGACAGCAGAGGAAAAGTCTGTTATCATAATAAATAAAACACCCAAAGCACTCTATAAGAATATGGCCAACAATAGAAAAATCTCTTTTGCAATAGCTATAATAAGTACATTATCAGTTGCAGAAAGCACTGGAAGAATTTTGAATCATATAATGGCTTGGGTTGGAAGGGACCTTTTAAGGTCACCTTGTCAAACCCTGCCTGCAATGAGCAGGGACATCAACTAGATCAGGTTGCTCAAAGCTACATCCAAACTGACCCTCAATGTTTCCAGGGACAGGGCAACCACAGCATCTCTGGACAATCTGTGCCAGTGTTTCACCAGCCCCACTGCAAACAACTTCCTTAAAAACAGTCTACATCTACCCTCTTTTTGTCAAAAAACATTACCCACTGTCCTATATAGACCAGTAAGGAAAAGTGGAGCTGCATAGCAGAAAATGCTAGCATAGCAGAAAATGAGTTAGTGCAACCAACATATTTTTCAGGGAATAGCCTTGTTTTATAAACTAAATCATAATCAGAGAGAGCTAATAATCATTTCTTAGCAAGATAAAGATAGGACTTTAACAGCAGAACATGTAACAGGTTAGTTTAATAAATAGGATGGTGCAAAACCATAGAGCACTGTATAAGTAATGACCAATGTTTAAAATCAATGCTCTTGCAAATTGAAGCCAATGCAAAGGGGCTAACACCAGGGTAAGGTGATCCGGTTGATATATTTTGGATCTGCTGAAATAAATCCATTTATAGGAGCATTTGCAGGATGACTAAGTTAAAAGAGCACTGCAACAGTCAGGCCTGGCTAAGGGAATGCCTCCTCCTATGGTCAATATTTCAAACTGATAAGGAGCTGACCAAGTGCAATCAGCACTGTGATGAATAAAAGAAAGCTTGGGACCATTAACATTAATGGGACTTGCGTGACTAAATGCTCATATATTGTTCTGAAAATTTACCTGATGGACCAAGAGACCTTTTTTCTTTGCTTATGCTTCCCCTTTTTCCTGCAGACTGTATATGATCAGTTTAAAAATATACTGCAAAATAGTATAACCATCTAAAATAACTTCATATTATTAATATCCCATTAGTCAAAAAAAAACCCCCAAAAAACTACAGACCTCACTCTGGCTACCTGGAAAACTGGTAGAAAATAAAAATTCCAGCTTTATGCACACAGATAAAATGGGATGATCTAATATCTTTGGGCAGAGTGCCTTATCCTTGGGGCACAATGACAAAGACTCTGGCACCTGCCATCTACAATGCATATTAGAGAATGGTGAATGATCTGGCACTCTGTGAAAGCTGGCTGAACTTTTTTTGCAAGCCAGAAATTCAGACTAGTAAGTATAGCCCTAAGATTACATAGATCCAGGATATGATTTTGTTCAATATTTTTAATTTGAAACATGGCAATCTGGTTTTTGCATCATCAATTTTAAATACCAATCATATAACTAGTGCTGTATCACAAGCAGGTGGATACCTTTAATCTCAACCTCCTCCTGAAATCTGAAGAGCACCTTGTAGTAAATGGGGGAGAAAGGGAGCACCTATGGGGTTAGGGTTGTTTAGAACAATGTGCTGTTTCGTATTGGTATATATCTATAGCATAACTGGACAGAACGAAATAGCATTTTGTTCATTTACAGCTATTTAATTGTTAAAAATTTTTTAAAAGAATCTGATACGAGATTTACAACTCTGTGAAACACTAAGTGTGAAGTCATTGCTATAAAAGAAATATTTAAAGCTTTCCTATTGTCTTTTCGCTTTGCAGAGTACTTCCAAAGGTGGAGCAGCATAGAGAGACGATGTTGAGCAGGACAAAAAATTCTCCTGATGGGGAGAGAGACCTCTTTCTGGGAGGTTCCCCAGGGCAAAAAAAAAAAATAAAAAAGAATAGTAGCAGCACAAAAGATAAGTAAATGTCCTTTATGACTTCAAGGTTTATCACAGTACCACAGAATTTAACTATTTCTTCCACAGAGGAGAAAAAGTCCCCATAATTTTATCTAACATAAAATTAGGTGTCCCACTATTGAGTCCCACATTTTCATTTTTAGTTCTCAGCCATGCTAGCAGACGGGATTACATTTATTTTAGTACCTATATTTATTTTAGTACATTATTTTAAAATCAAATGCTCTATTGGAGTATGCTACTATTAATTTAGAGATAAAAGATTCCCACATGTATATCTGTCACTCCACTGTGAACACCTGCAGTCCTAAAACAGGATCATGATACACTTAAGGTAACATTTTCAAGCCTGCTGATCAGTCCCAATCTTCACTCACCATCTCATTTAGCCTTTGATGAACAGGCTGAAGAGAACAGTTTATGCGACTGAACAACAATGCTGAGACAAACCAACTGTAGTACTGCCTGCTTACACCATTAAAACTAGTAGTAATATGAAAAAAATTTAAAAAATAGAACGCTGACAGAAGAATTTTGAAATTACAAGCAAGGAGTGATTCCTAAATCCAAAATAGAACAAGTAGGAAAGAATGAAGTACTTTGTCAGTACCCAAACTAGAAAAAATATTTTAAAATAACAATTTTACATGATTTACAGAGAATGAAATCACAAAATGTGGTGAATGGGAAGAACATTGCTGTGCTTAATTATCACTTCTACTGTATCATCAACTTCTTCATGAGCAAAGTTCAAAACACCAACTTCCAGCCATTTCAGCACAGGCTGGGAGAGGCTGTAGCTTGCAAAAGCCTGTCTCCTCCCACCTGTGACCAGCAAGGAGACTGGGCCACTGCTTCTCAGGAAGGCACCTGGGCACACCTCTCACCTTCACCATCTCAAGCAAGAACAAGTTGCAGTTTTTTAGCTTACATATCAAAAATAAAAAAAATGGGGGGGGGGGGGGGGAGGGAAAAAAAGAAAAACTGGAGAATGCAGCAGTTTTATTTACACTCTCTGCCACAAGCACATCATCCCATTTGCTCTGCTCACTACATGGACTCTCCATAGAATATTAGGTCAAATGTAAGGTCCCAATATTAATCTTCATAGCCATCCATGGAAGTGGTTCAAGATATCTCAAGTGTGCCCTTTTCATTATGTTGGTGACCTCTCTGAACAACTGCTGTTAGTTTCAAGGCTCACCAGAGCAAGACTGAACTGCCTCTGCAAGAAAGATAGAGGCCCTGGAACTCGTTAGAGGAGCAGATCAAAAATTATCACAAATTTCACATATTTCTGAAGGCAGTCTGAACCCAGACCTAGTCATGCTTTTCCAAGCCTCATATATTAAAACAAAAGAGAGAAGACAGAAAAAAAAGAAAAGTAAACTCATCTAGAGAAGAATGTTAAGCAAGAGGTAAAAAAGAAAGGGGTAGATGGGAATGAGGGAAAAAAAAAAAAGAGAAAAAGTTAGCTGTGTATGTTTTGGAAGATACTCAGGTACCACTTGCAAACTATGACTAAGGTACAATATCTCAATTATTTTTTGCCTAACGCATTGACATGAATATTGGTTTAAAAATTTCATGAAATGTGCATTTTGCTTTCAAAAAAAAAAAAAAGAAAAGAAAGAATTTCAGATTGTTCTCCATCCACAAACAGAAGAACAGAAGTTTGTGACTCTGAAATCACAGTGTAAGGCAGAACTAAATAAACAACCAATGAACTAAATCTTCCTCCCAGAAATGTTGAATAGAGGTAGCAATTTTTAAAAAAACTTTAAATTCTAGACTTTTCCAAGTAAAACTATTGCAAAAAGACTATCAACTTGATACTAAAAAAAAATTAAAATCAGGTTGCTGACCTAAACTTAGTTATAACTTGAAAAAATTGCATATATAAATATGGGTTGTATAAAACAAGCTAGTTCCAATTTCTGAGAAAGATTTTTGAAGTCAAATCTTTTGCATTTTCAATTTTTTTAAACTTTGGATGCAGTATCTCTATAGAATTCTAAATTCAGCATATTCTAAAACCAAATAACTGTAGTAATATCTAATATAGTTGAAGCCAGTCTAGATAGCAATAGTTAGTGATTACCAGATCAAAGGCCTTACTTAAATCAATAAAGATAGCTCCTGTACATTGATTACCATCCAACACTATAAAAATATAATTGCTTACCTTGAGAGGAGCAGTGCAAATGAAATGAAAAGGTCATATTAGGTCAATAATTATTTAAATTAAACTTACATCTTCCTTCGTCTGATGGACCAACTGTAGCATGCACCGAAATGGTGATGATTTACCAGTTTAAATAGACATATTAACATGTCAGCAAAGGGCTTAGCAGTAATTGGGTCAGCAATTTTAAGCAGTCAAGGTTCCAGGTTGTCAGCTTCTCCATTTATGCTCCCAATTAATCTTAAGGTATTATAGATCTTAAGTCAGTAAGCACACATCTAACTGCTTCAGATCAAATCTCATTTTGGGTATATACAGAGATAGATTTTAGTTACTTTTTGTGATCTTCCTACAACACATATCAGTATATAATTCTCTATAATATATTTTAATTTTAAAAAGCCATGCAACAATTTGCTATCAAGATTGTGAATTCTCCAGTAATTTAGTTTATGACACTTCTGTCACTACATTAAAGACTCCTTAGATCAGAACAGTACTACTTGGCAGGTTTGTGTTTTCATTTTATTGGTTATCCTAAAATTTGCTTTCTGGATTCTCAGTTATTATACTGCACAATAACTCTGATGTTACTCTGTCAATATAATTGTCAATTGACAATTCTGGGGCTTTTAATTTGTTTCTAAAAGCAAGAAAAAGGAATCTTTTCTAACCATATTTTCTTCATACCAACTACTTTTCACAATTACTCTGAAGAATTAATTTACATCATTTTTGAAATTTAAAAAAAAAAAGGTTTTAAGAATTTTTTATTTCTTCTTTCTGTGGATCAGACAAGAATTTTTTAGAGAGTGGTTATCCCAAAGTAAAAAAAAAAAAAAAAGTAGAAGTCTAAATTCATCAATGTCAGGAAACTGTTCTTTGCAGGATGCTTATCTAGAGGATGACGATAAAATTCTCAAAGAAAAACTAAGTTTGCGTGGAGACTTTGCATCTTAGAAATTTAGGGGCTAAAAAGACTCTTTGATGAAATTCATCCTGGACACCAAATCCTGATGGTTCACTAAACAACAGAAAGGAAGGGAAAGAGTCTTTTCCTTGTCCTCTTAATTTTCTGCCATTTTGTGACAGGCAATATAAAAACAGAAAAAAAAAAAAAAAAAAAAAAAAAAAAGGAAGACAACATTTTGAAGGACACAGAAGGAAGACAATCCAGGAGATTACAGTGGTAAAACAAGGAGGGTAAAAGAAAGAGTGGAAGAGGGAGAAGCAAGAAGCAAATCATGGTTAGTGCAAAAACCATGGGAAAATAATTAAAAAGCAAAAGAAATCAAAAAAAGGGAGGGAAGGGTAAACAGAAATGGAGTATAGCCTATAACCACTAATAAGACCTCTCCTTATAAACCAACTGCAATACATGTTGTAGTAAACACAATGCATTGGAAAAACATTCACTCTGTCCTCCACATACAGATGGGCATCTAGTGCAGCAGTCAATGGCCCTAATAGTCCAGATCAGAGATTTTACAAATGTAAAAGGTTTCTTCCCACTGACATCTGTATTTATCAGCAATGTTCCAAATGATGGATATGTGTAGGACTCTCCTATCACACTGGAATCTTTTTAATTACTATTAAAAGTAAATTACTTGTTTTTAATTACTATTAAATTACTATTTAGTAGTAATAGTACTATTACTATTTAATTACTATTTAATTAATTACTATTACTAGTAATTAATTACTATTCAGAATAGTATTATTCTGAATACTATTCAGAATAATTTAATTACTATTTTTAATTACTATTCAGAATAACTATTTAGGCCATATTACACAGATAAAAGTAAATACTTCAAAATTAGGTAATGCAAAACCAAAACTGTCTGCAAGAACCAAAACTGAATGCATACCAAAACAGAGGATGAATAACGATATAGTCTACAATTATACAAACACATATTTCCCATAAGATATCTGCCTCAAGGATTTTATGATGTTCAGTAACTAAAACAGAATTCATGTAGCAAATAAGGATTTTGTGCACAGAAGCCCGTCTTTTTTGATGTAGTGCTCTGTGGATGTTTAATGAAAGAGGAAGGGGAGTATGAAAAGTGAATGGACAGTTTCACAGTTAGCACAGTACAATGTCACTCTGGAGAAATCTGTCCCCACCTCTGCCATGAAGCTCTTATGCAACGTGAGGTAAACTACTTAAGTCAAACTTTTCAGAGTTATTCACTTGCTGTGTACTCGTTCAGTTTCTTGAGTGCTTGCATTTAAACACCCAATGGAGATCTGTGGAAGTGTTAAGTGCTCTTAATTGGAAAAGCGTTGATGAAAACACTACTTAAAACATATGAACTAATCTGTATACTCAGCTCCTACACATGTAAAACTCATAAGTAGCATTAATTCCTCTTTTTTCCTTTTTTTTTTTACACTAAGTCCCTATTCCCAAAACAAAACTGGTAATGTAAGTGTTGTAAAAATGTATATCAATGACTACAAAGTACTCTGGTACGCCAGTGAAAACAGCACAGGAAAAAAATTAAATCTGCATACACTTAAGAATAGACATCTACAGTAAAACAGACAGAAAGCCGTATACAAAACAGAGAAAGGATTTTCACAAGGCAATAGCTGGTCCATACCATACATAGAACCTATGGAAAGATAGTGTCGAATCAAGTGGTTATATGCCATCATAACATATCAATATAGCACAGCTGAATGATGTTCATACCGCTTATTTAACTCAATTTCTTAAGCTCTAGGTGCTTAATTTTGCAAACTAATTTTTCCCATATGTACTAATGCAGACAGCTTTTTTTTTTTTTCCCTCCAAATTACCACAGTCTAATCCTGAATGATAGTTTTGCCATAATGGAATTATTCAGTCCATGATCTGATTGATTTTAGACCTTAAATACTGAATCTTAACACACATAAATTTTTAATCCTTTAATTTCTCTATTCTACCAGTAATTGATAAGGACAGTCGTACTTAGACAAGGTCTTAATTTAATCACCCTGAAAATCAATTAGAAGGTGAAAAGCTTCCTTATATTATTATTATGAAAATTTCCTGATCAAATTCACAATGCAATCATAATCAATGCATCTTTGCACCTCACACACTTTAGTCAATACATAATTCAGTAGTTACATCTTCACCCTTTAAAAACAATATGGGAAAGAATTTGTATCTCAAAAGCAGAAATAATTTAAAGGCACAGTATTAGTCAAACACAATGTCTGAAGTCATTGGACTAAATAACCCATTACAGAAATAATCTAAAAAAGGGCCAGACATGTACCGGAAAGCATTAATTTCACTTCAAGTATCTCTTCAGCTAATACAATGGTAATTGTCTCTTTCCTGCAACCTTGTTGAACGAACTTTTCATAGAATCAGAAGGAGAATTTTGGCCTGCTGTTAAGTAGGAGAGGTGAATTAGAAAGCAGCAATGGTGAAACACTTTATTCACCCTCATCTTCTCCAGCACAAAAATCAAGGTTGATGCCAACTTAGGCTCACCATCAGTAAAGGGAGAATTTGCTTGTGAACTGTTACAGGAGCTTGGTCTTTACAAATTGATGGACCTGATAATATCCACTTGAGGGAATTCCAAGAGTTTGTCGACATGGCTGTGAGGTCAGTCTCCACAGTCTTTCAGAAGCTGTGGAGATCAAGGGAAATCCCAGAAGACAGGAGGAAGGCTAATGTCACTCCTGTCTATGAGAAGGGCTTAAAGGATGATGCAGAAAACTACAGGCCCATTACTCTTACTTTAGTCCCTGGCAAAGTTATAGAATGAACCTTCCTGGGACATGCCACAAGTCAGATGAAGCTGAATTGGGAAAAGCCAGCATGGACTCACCAAGGGCAAATTGTGCATGACCAACCTGACTGCAGTCTACGACAAAGTAACTTCCTCAGTGGATGTGGCACAAGCAGTGGACCTGCTCAATTTCACCATGGCTTTCTATATAGGCTTTTTATATATTCTTTCTATAGGCTTTGCCACTACCTACTCTCAGAGAACCTGATGTGTGATGGTCCGGACAAGTGGTCAGAGGGGTGGGTGGGAACTGGCTGTCAGGCAGCACCCAGAGGAGGGTGGTAAATAGCTCCTTTTCAAACTGGTGACCTGTCACAAGAGGGGTCACTCAGAGACCAATACTGAGCCTAAAGCTGTTCAGTGTCTTTGTAAATGGTCTGGATGATGAGATCAAGTGCACCCTGATGAGATGTGATGATGACACCAAACTGAACTGGACACTTTGGAAGGGAGAGCCACCCTGCAGGAAGGCATGGATAGACTGAAAGAATGACCTAACAAGAACCTTATAAAGTTCAATGAAGACAAATATAACATCTTGCACCTGGGAAAACATAAGCCAGGAATGTAGCACAGGCAGGCATCTACCCAGCTGGGGAGCAGTTCTGTGGAAAAGGATCTGGGCATCTTGGAGACAAGCAGCTCAATATGAGTAGCCAGTGTGCTGCAGTGACAAACAAAGCCAACAGGATGCTGGATTACATCAACAAGGACATCTCCAGCAGAGATAAAGAAGTCATTATTCCCCTCTACTTAATTCTTGTCAGGCCACACCCAGAACACTGTGTTCAATTTCGGTCCCTGTTGTGTGAAAAAGATGTGGACAGGCTGGAGAGAGACCAGAGAAGGGTGACAAAGATGATCAAAGTATTGGATAGCCCGTCAAACAGGGAAAGACTGAGAAAATTGGGTTTGGTCAGCCTCAAGAAAAGAAGGATCAGTAGAGATCTTATTACCTTGTTCCAGTATTTAAAGAGTGGCTACAAGGAAGATGGAGTCTCCCTTTTTACAAGGAGTCTTTTACCTGGAAAAGACAAGGAGTAATGGGTACAAGTTACTCCTGGGGAGAATCCAACTGGACACAAGATGAAACATTTCACAATGAGCCAGCCATTGAATAATGTTTCCAAGAAGTGGTAGTTTCCCTAGGTCTGAACACCTAAGATTCAGCTGGAATCTAGGCCATCAGCTTCAGCTGATGCTTCCAGATTCAGCTGGAATCTAGGTCATCTTGTCTAGATTATGCTTTTTCCAAGAAAGGTTGGGCCAAATTATATTTTTCTTTTTGGCTATTATTTCTCATCAAAGCCCTTTTTGAACAAGTACTTTGGGTTATAAGTTTGTTATACCAGCACATAAGAATCTCACAAAAATCTTAAAAAGTACTGAAGTACTAGTATGGAAGACCCACAATTGTTCTAGCAAATGAAAACTGTTAGAAATAGTCACTTTTCTTTCACATATCTCTGCATCATCAGGTATTTGAGTTTGAGAATATCCAGAAGCATTCATACATTTGCTCCAAAAGGTAACAATCCATTGAACTACTCTTTTCTATGTTCAAACCTGCTACAAATTCTTTCTTTGATTTGTACTATTTGCTTTAACTGAAGTGAAATCAGCCTCCATTTAACACAGAGTACATGGATCTCTAGCATGCTAAGCTTTCGAGAGAGTCTTGATACCTTCCACACTCTCTTTTATTTTTATTTTTTTAATTAAATAAACATCATGCCTTTGCACAGTTTCTATCTTATAGCTGCTTCATTTTGTTTGCTATTTTCAGCAACTTTTCTTTCCCTAAATCTTCCTCAACAAGTCTCTCCATTTTGCACCCTTTCTTAGCGGTGCACAAGCACAAAAAAGAATCCCAGAAGATGTCATGCCTGAAGCAAAACAGCACTTGCATAACTGTTTCTTCTGCTAATTCATAGGTTTGACACTTGCAGAGAGAATGTCTACTACATTCCAAAGCAGTGAATCATGTTTGCACAAAATTAGCGAAAGCCCAACTAGAGTTGTAACAAAAGGGAAGAACTGCTCTTTTAAGAATTACAGTCATCTTGTGTGCTCATGATAATCAAAAGACTCAATTCTGTAAGTAGTTTTTGCACAGACTGATAAAACCATGATCTAGTCTATGAAAGGGTCTTTCCACTGGCAGATTGATATAACAATGGGAAAGCTCCTGCTTTTACAACTTCCCTTGTACAACACTACTGTGTTCTCTAAAAGCGACTAAGCACAAGCAGAAAAAACTGGTTTTAACCATGCAGTGCAGAATGCGCAACACTGGCAAAAATCTACTTCGGCACTAAAGGCATGAAGATGCAGAAAAAAACCCCAACATACTGTCCTTGTAAGCCCAAAGCTCATGCTGCATAGTTGATCTGTTAAAGTACAAGAGGTAAATATGAAAAATAATAGACAAGGTGAGATTCTTTTTTCTTCTTCTTTTCTGTGGTGGCTACAATTGAAAAAAAAAGAAAAAGGAAGAAAAAGCAGCTACTTCATACTGATAGAAAGTATGTCTGTGCCTAAAAAAACAGCTCATCTTAGTGAAAATATTACCCCTGTAACACTGGCAAGGTCAGCATCAGCTTGGCTTATTTGTTGCCTAAGTCCCTGTTGTGCATGTTCAAAAATGTTTTAAGTTGTTTTGCTCATAAAGCAGCAGAGTTCACTTTGTTGTGCCAGATCACTCCTTTTTCCTCTATATGCAGCTCCTCTCTCCCTCCCTATCTTTAGGCTTCTTGGGATTCAAAAGGAAGAAAGGAAGGAATGTGTTTTTCAAGATGAAACTCTGAATTCATTTTAAGTACTAAGATAAAATTCTACCTAAAATCTCTGTGCAAACAGTTCTCAGGCAGAAAAAGGATGGTTCTCTCTCTTACTGAAGCCAGCCACTTGACGATGATATAGAAGATCTTTATCTTTCTTCCACAGAAGATGAAGATGCAGGTTCAAATCATTCTTTTGTGAAGACAAGAGGAGAAAATATAAGAAGTTGGCATGAAAATTAAAGGCATTTCTAAGGACAAGTCCTGTGGCAACAACCTAGACAGAAAGGACACAACAAAATGCGAGTTCTCCAAGAGCTTTTTAGTGCATGATTTAATATAAAACTCTGAAAAATGACTGGCAATATTAAAGGTTCCCTGACAAAAAGCACGTTCTTCAAGTCCGCAAAACAAATGTGCTCTTTTTCTTTCTCTCAGAGTATTCAAAATCTTGGAGTAAGAATTTCTTTTGCAATAGTTTCTACCTCAGAAAATCTTGTTTACTTTCTTCAGTTCAATGTAATGAAATAAAAAGGCTGATTCTTCAATAGCTATGAAAGGAAAAAATGCTAGCAGAGTGACAAAAAATACATAAAGCCAAACTAAGCAAAAAGGTCAGATTTCTCTCCTCCTCTTTCTTTCTCTCCATCATTTTGGTATAAGACTGAAGCAAACAACATTAACTGTATTTGCTGTAAAGTTGTGTCTATAGATTAGGGAATCCTTGCCATCAATCTGAAGAAATAGATGGACCACAGGTGGACTATAAAAGTGAATAAAAAAACTGGCTTAACAGCAGAACTCAAAGGCTTGTGACAAGTGGCACAAAGCCCAGTGGGGCAGCATTTACAAGAAACTGGTACTGGGACCAATTCTGTACAATATTTCTATTCATTGAAATGGATCCCAGGTGATGGGATGAAGTGTGCTATCAAAAAGTTTGGAGGCAATTAAAAAAATAAAATTAAGGGCTGCAGTGGATATACTGCAACACAGAGAAACCTTAGCAGGCTGGAGAAATGGGTTGACAGAAACCGTGTGAAATCCAGCAGAGGCAAATGCAAGTCTTACAGTGCAGTTTTGGGTACTCTGGCATTAAAATAAAAAATAATAAATATATAATTTTTTTTAAATAATAAAATAAAAATAAAAATAACCCAAACAAAAAAAAAATACAAAAGGTACTTGCAGCCTGGAACAAATCCAGTGGCACCAGGACAATCAGGGGCCAAAACACACGACATTCAACAAGAGGCTGAGACAACAGGGTTTGTTTAGTCTCAAGCATGGAAGAATGGAGGCAATTACTGCCTTCTTCAATTATCTCCCCAAAGGATATAAAGAAGATGAAGCCACACCTTTCTGGACCTCTACAGTGACAGAATAAGAGGCAATGGACATGAGTTCATACACAGAACATTTTGTATACATATAAGGGAGAAAAGTAAACCAAAAGACAGGTCAAACTGGAAACAGGAACAATATTTGGAAACATACTTAGCTACATATGAAGAAAAGAAGAAGACAAAGCCCTAAACAGGTCTAGCTGGACTCAATATGAGCAGGAAGACTAGATTATTTCTCTTCAACACTAAATTATTACCTTATTCTGAGTTAGTGATTAAAACTAATTTCTAACCATCTCAAATCATTAGTTGTATAAAGAAATGCTAGAAAATACCTAAAGAAGAAAAATAAAATAGAAGCAAAACTTGTTCAACTCATGCAACCTTCCCTCTACACAGAAAATTGTCAATCAGAAAAAAAAAAGGCATCTCTTTCCTACTAAAAGTTATTTGGTGAATGAACATCTTTCCCAGTTTCATTGGGTTAGTCTGAGTTTATAATAGGATATATGTTTGGAAAACATTCTTAGAGGTCACAGAAACAATCCACTTACTCCAAAGCAGAATCAATTTTAGCCAGGTTATTCCTGACAAATGTTCATCCAAGTGTTCTTTAAAATCTGCAGTGTCAGGCTTTCATTTCTTTCTCACAACAATGAATTCTTTTGCTCAGCTAGCCTGAATCTTTTAGGGAAAAAAAAGACAATCTACCTTGCTGTATTTTAAGCTTATTATGAGTCCATTGCTGCTTTGCTCACAGTATGAACACAAAAAGTTCATTCTCTTTCTTAAACGGCACATTTTTATATACTTTAACACCATTATCATTTCTTCTTTTAGTCTTCATTATTTTAAACTACACAATTTTCTTTGGCCTCTCCTCTGACATTGCTTTAGAATGTCTAATCCTGTTCATTTTCTTGGTATTCAGTGATAATGCATCCCCTAAAGTTCTGTTGGGATGCTGCAAAAGGTCTGTTTATTTGGCTCCACAAACTAATGAAAATACCTGCTCCTTTGACTAACTATCAAGTGTTTGCTCAAGATCCCATGGAGTGGAATTTGGTTTACATTACTGCAAAGAGAATTCACTGTGATGAAGAGCTGTGAGGAGATCCGACACCACATGACCACAGCCATTCTCAGCTCTTCTCCTCAGAACAAATGTAAACTCCACCTGTGCAGTGTTCCATGGCAAACTCATTAAGAAACAAGTTACTGGAAAGATTCTCCACTCTGAGAAATGTCTGTGTATCCGAGCCAGAATCTGGCAGTAAAAACACTAGCACCGATATCAATACTTTTTAAATACATATTTTTAAGACCACTTTACAACACTAAAAATGTCATTGTAAAAAAAAGTTCTCCTTGTAATGCTTAATATATTAACATCTTACCTCATACAGTTATTTTCTAATTATTACAGAGCTGAACATGCATCCTGTAGAGGTTAGCAAAGATTACATAATCCACGCAAGACATAGTTCTTTTTGCATTATCCTATTTCAGAAAACTTTGAATCAAAGCAAGGCCAAACAAAAAAATTTCTTCAGAGTAGACTGCATTTTGATCAATATTGTATGAATAATTTTCTTTTAAAACATGTAGCATCCAAGAGGAATGACATTTGAACTCCAAGCTTGCTAGTTCTACACCCTGTATAAAATAGATATTACTTCTCTTGATGACAAGAGAACCAGAAAGGCAAACACAACAGTGGTACTACAGCATTCTGACTGCAGACTCACAGCCACAGCACACAAGCTGGACCAATAAAAGCAAGCCACACAAAATAAATAATTTGTAAAATCTCCTAGCCAATTCTAGAGGTCCTTTTAAGTATAAAGTCCCACATTAGGTAGAATCTGAACTTCAGCTCCCCATATATTAAATCACACCACTTGGCTGTCTCATGAAGATACGAAGATAAACACCTAAATACCTCAATATTCAGAGTGATGAGAGATGGATAAGTTCCTTCACTAAAACAAGAACGCTACTAACACATAGAACAACAAACGCTGTTGTATCTAAGAACTTCAAGGAATGCAAATAAGTACTAAAAATCAAGTCTGCATCATTTGGGAAATGACATTATGCATGGCTAAAACACTTCACATTTTGAACAGCTGATAAGTTGCATGTAGACTATGAGCAGAAAAAGTCTTTTTACTTCATTTCCTCTCATCTAATGTGCACTCAGAACACACCTTCCTGTGCAGCTGGAGGTTTTGTTACAGACAGGACAGTGCTTAGTGTAGCCCGTATTTATTGAATATCTATTTTTTTTAAAGAGGATTTTGGAAAATTTCCCAGAAAATGCATCTACCCCTAACACTTGCATCATGGACTGTAAGACCAGCCAGGAAGGTAGCGAGGACAACTGCATTTATTAGCAATGAATAAACTCATCAGTCTTTTTATGGATTAACAGTGGGAGATCCCAGACGCACCAAGAAGTATCTGTCTGCTGACTGACACATACAAGCTGGCACACTTTTGTGTCAAAAATGTACACAGCTGCACGCACACTAAAGCTGTTCCATCCATAAAGCACAATCACCAGCTGCTTGTCTTCAGAAATAGGTAATGAGAGAGGGTCTCAACAACGGAACAACTGCAGAGTGCAGTTAAAGAATATTTTTCATCCCTTTAAGTGTCTTTCTAAACTCTCCTGGATTTGCCATCACTTTCCCCTCCATCATGTTTTGGAAGAAGGACAGATGGATAACCTCCTAAGAAAAAACCCAGATTTATATTTCTTAAAATCTTTATTCAGTTACCAAACCTGAACTACACGTTTTTAGGTAGCAAGCATAGACTGATTTAATCTGATTGTCAGTCACTATTAGCCGATGTCTGGACAAATTGCCTAGTGTGTTTTATTTCTAGGTTGTCTCCAAATACCCTGACTAATAGCTGGTAGAAGAGAAAGAACACAGTCCAAAGCTATGATGAATTATATTCATCCACACAGTGTTATGGATAAATATAATTCAGCTGCCAATATGAAGGGAACTTTATTTTAAGATCTTCTAACCTGCCTGTCCAAACTCTCTCAAATCATCTCAGCCATCACAATAAACTTTACTCAAGGCATCAGTCTCAGCTTATGGAGTAGAACTAAACCCTAGAGTGAATCGAAACTTGGGTAGATTGGTGTTGGGCTTGCTTGGTTAAAAATAGTCACAACTGACGACAAAAGAGACACATCAAAGGGTTCTAAATATACAGTAAAGGGTGCAAACTGATGACAGGAAAACCAATGGGCAATTTGGATGAGGAAAGGAGTCCAACAGCTGTTCCTACAGATTCCCACAAAGAGACAGGTTGTGCCAGTCAACACAGCGTCAATATTTAACTAACACATTATCACTTTTTATTATTCAGTCAAGTAAGCACCTAGCTTAAAAAAAAAAAAAAGTGAAGCCATCTTCAACTTTTTTTAAAGTCAGATTCACCAAGTGATCATGGAGAGGCAAGAAGCTGATTTCTGTTTTAAACAAAACCTGTAATTGCACATACACACTTGCAAGTACCGAGTGCTCAAACATTCTTGCTAGAATTACCTGTGGTGAAGACAAGGAATGTCTTCTTTGAACAGACAGCCAAGTACTCTTCAAAGCTCCGGCATTCTTTTTTTGTGTCAACAATGCTGCGTGGATTTTGCAGCCCTTCTCTCTCTTAACAAACAAATACCACGTTAAGTTGTGTCACTGCCACTGGTGTGGCCCCAGCACCATCAGTGTCCTAGTCAATGCTTGCTCTTACAGTCACCTAGATTCCTTTTGGATTTCCCCTTCCTGCTATCATTCTCATGACCTGAGATAATATACACACACACACACATCTTTCATACACTTTTTTTTTAAGTCTTCAGCTCTGCTGTTTCTTCTTTTAAACACTCATACTTCACACAGGCAAATGCAAGCCTTCACTTACAGATTGCTACAACATCTCAAATGTGCAATCAGGTTCATTTTTGCAAAAAACATACTGTCTGTATCTTTGCTTTATATCCGAATTCAAGATATCAGCAAATGATGAGAATCACAGAAACAGGACATAGGTCTGCTTCAATCTGAAAATCTCATGGTTCTAAAGTAAAATGACTAATCAAGAAAAAAGAGAGAACACTCAAAGGCCCAGAAACAGTGGAATTCTGTCAGAGTAGCAGGCTTTTTTCTTTCCTTAACAAAACAAACAGGTTCACAACACAAATTCTCTGAAACTGGAAGACAGAGCTTTTTGAGTGCTTATGCAGCCCCAAGAATCCTCATAAATGTAAAAAATTCCACATGTCCAATGAGTTCCATAGGCTTTTTAAGTGAGAATCAAAATAGCCCATACATCACTAATCATTACATTACTTTAATAAATTAGAACCTACCTACTTTAACATAAAAGTGTTACAGAACATGATACTAAATGGTAAAATGAACACAGGGTACAGTTAGTATATTTTTTAAGCGATTTCAATGCATTTACCTGTAAAGTAGGTATTGGTGGGGAGAGTGGAACTCGCAAATCTGTAATACCCATTTCCTGGGAAACGGGTCCCTTTTGTTACTTCTATATTCATGGTAGCTAAAGATGAATCCATCCTTTCCACCTGGTAGATGGGAGAAGGCCCATTAAGCTCTTCAGGTTCATCCCAAATTATCTTTACTGTTGTGCTGTTTATGCCTTCAACACGAGGGGCACTAAGTTTTCTTGGAGCTGTGGATAAAAAAAGTTATCCAGGTATCATTGTCCATAATATTTGAGGAATTATTTGTTGCACATAACAATCTTGGCAAAACATCCTGTTTAATTTTCTGATCTTAAGAATAAACACAGATATCCATAGAAGCTTAACTAGGTGAGGAAAAAAAACCCTCAAAAACATTCTTAATCTTTATGAGAAACTTACTTTCAGTTGCACAAGAAATACTTGGTTTATTAGACATATGTCTCTATAATTGTATCTAAAATGATTTCGTTCATAATCTTTGAGAATATTAATCAACATCTTCATAAAAAGTGTATTTGGATTCCTTCCTTCCTTGATGACCCTCAAATGCCAAACCCCCTGTAAATGTGTATCTGTATGACTTTCACAAGGGAATGTGAGCGAAAAACCAAAGGAAAATTTGAGCAGTTATAACTCTTGTTACATCTCAGTATGGTACATGACAACAGGGGTCTTGTGTCACTGGACCTATCCTCACTAAGAGGAGCAGAACAGCTCTCTCTCCACAGTCCTGCAGACCCATTCGGTTGTTCTCACCATGTGCACACCAGACAGCAGCTTGTGTTTAGATAATGGCTCACTTCAAGAAAACAATCCTCTCTAATTTTTCTCCACCAATTCTGGTGCACACCAGGACTCCAAACAAGAGTGCTTCCACAAAGGTAGCAGCATAAGATAGTTTTATGTTATAGGATGATCCTCCTACTGTTAAACCCAATACTTTGATATTCTTTTAAACACCCTGATAGCATTAGCTACTCTACAGCTGAGTTATTAACTACACTTATTCCATTTTTTAATAAAAGTATGTACAGTAAGCCACTGGAGGGCAGCATGACCTGTTTCGATAATGACATGATGGTCCTACAGGTGGAAAGAAATGGACCATCACTGAAACAACAGAAGATGTCATCTGGAGAAGTACAAGAACGCTTTGCTATGTACAGAATCTATATACATCTTATCCTGCTTTTTTCTCACCCTTCTTTCCCCGATAAAAAGAAGGATTTAACAACAGTAACTTCATTTGTGCCCAGGAAGCGCAATACAATGACAACTTGTAAAAATTACTTGTTCCCATAATGACACAGTAAAGAGCAATAAATGCCTTTCAAGAACAATAAAACCTGAATTAAAATATGTGCCTTCAAAATCTGACACATTACTTCACAGCCCAGCACTGTACATAGCACGAGCTCTTTAGAGGAGAGATTGCTTCATTTAAAATGAATTAATAACATCCTTTTAAACATTCCTGCATTTCCAAGATCATTAACACATTTTTCATTTTTCCTATTTGCCAATAGTATATTAGTTCTTTATTTTTTCTTTTTCTTTGTCCCCCACACCCCATAATTTGATAGATGTTCCGCTTGGAGAAAGCAGGCAGTGGGGGAACTGGGAAACTGCCAAAGGCACTACGTGCTGTAAATTCCTGCTTAGGTATCATTTCTGACTTCACAATCTAATTAGTATCTCACATGATGGTAGAAATTTACAATGTCAAAATTGAAGTAATGCAGTGTGAGGTCATAAGCTTGCCTGCATAAGTAGGGCACAGCACTAATGAATTGTGGTATTAATGCACAAGTTTAAATAGAAAACATGGCTTAACAATCAAAACTTCACCTCTGAGGATACCAGCCTACGTCAGCATTTTAAATGCAAACTGAAGAGGCTGAGCCCTCCAGTTCAGATTACTGATAGCAAAACAGAAATGCTAAAATTCATTATTTTTAAAATGCATACAGCTGACTAGCATTCATGACAATAACGACATCTTCCTTTAAAGTCTAGTATTAATAAATGGCAGTTACTTGGACCATAATTATGGCATCTCTGATACCCAAACCTGAAGCTTTTATGGGGCTTATGCAATTAACTACTTAAATGCATCGTAATACTTGCTTCTCTGACAGGGAAGTATTGATTTTTTAATCATTTTCCAGTCTCCTCTAGCACAAATAAATGTACTACAGTTACAGTTAATGCACTGTGTACATGCATTAAACACTGGCATGACACAATTTATTATTTTGTGATATATGGAACACAAGACTACCCTTTCAGAAAGTAACACCCTTGCTATAGCACTAGTATTTAAACTACAGTCTCCTTGATGCTTGAGAATTCTTGTGCATCAAGACAGCACATGAGCACATCAAAACTGTACATAATAGGTTACATAAGTATTTAAAAACAAAAATAACAAAAAAATCCAAACAGAAAACCCAACTGCACACAAATACAGAAGGTCGTAAAATAAATCTGGAGCACTAGTGCAGCAGGGTACTAAATGCTAAAATTAAAAATATTCAACATTAAAAGATTCAGTATATATTTTCCTAAAGGTGTCACTGTGGTACCTGTAGCTACTTTCTGAAAGATGAATAGAGTATAATTTTACCTATTTAATTTTTTTTTAGTCACATTCTGTTAAGACACATCTGTCAAAATAATGAGCATACTGCATTTTAGTGGATTCAAAGTCACATTTTTGTGTATTTTAATTATGTAGTTTTAATGTCTTGCTATATAATACATATTTAATATATTATAAGGCTAAAACAGTATTTAAAAGCCCATGATTGCTGAATGCCATTGTGTAGCAGAGGGCACCGAAAAGACCAATAAAGACAGATGGTCCATACAGCTTATGTTGAAGTCATATATCTAAATATAGATGTTGCTACACAGGTCATTACAAACAAGCCTTTCCCATGTGTTTATGCACACACATGTACACAAAAATGAAGTTGGTAAGTAAAGAGCAGTTAATTTTGTTTTGTTTGAAATAATATCATTTTAGTTTTAGACTCGAAGACAGATGCCAGCATTTCGCTCTGAACAGATGGTAATTCCACCTAATAGTGCATCTCTGTATTAGTAAGGTCTGTTGTGTATACAAACAGTAATAAACACTAGGTAAGGATTAAAATAAATTTTAATTGTTGACATTAAATTCTGGCAGCCATGATTCTAAGGATACAATACTCCTTTCTCAAGTCTGTCAGGTTTACTAATACAACTGCTAAAGCTTTTCCGTACTCTGCCAGATTCTTGTCCCAGGAATAATATATTTACACTGTGGCTAAATTTTACAGGCTTACATATGTTTGAGTAACTTCTGCTCAGCTTACTGTAGGTAGATATTTGTGTACACTTCCACCAAAATCCTCAAGTAGACACTGAATGGTTCAGGAAGGTAAAAGCAACGCAAAGTCTACCATTTTAACTGTTGAATCCCAAATGCATACATACAAAATAAAAGATAAAAAATGCCAAATTCAAGGAAAAAAGTTACAGAAAACATATTTTTCTTCTCATACTGGAGTTTACCTTGCAGGTAAAATTGCACACCTCACTATGGGTCATGCATTTCATTTTTATTCCAGTAATTAGTCCAGAGGACCTTGAGTTTGCCATTGCATTTCAGGTATGTTCTCCTTTTCTGCACTTCACAATCATATCAGTCATTCCAACAGCAAATGAGTCAAGCAAATATACCTACATCTTCTGACAATATTTTGAGTTACAATAAATTCTTTAGAGTCCATTTTGGACTCCTTCCCAAAATAAAAGAATAAAACCCACCCACAATGGACATCAAAAGAAAATTTAGTAACATGGATATGTTGCAATCATATTTCTTTTTAAAAAAGATGTAATCCACTGTATTTTTTGAAAATCATGAAAAATATATTGCTTCCACCATATGGGACAACCAACGACTCACCAACCGATTTAAGATGCAGCATATTGAGCTGACCATATGTTACAGTGCTGTTGAATGGCTGAGTGATTCATGCCCGTCACATTCTAGTATATCAATTAAAGCTCCTTGAAGTCTGCATGATTTGTGTCTCTGTTATTAAACCCTGCTAATTCATCCCACTTACACATCTGTTATAAATCTCTAGGAGTGCTGCATGATTCATGGCAATCTGTGAGCATGGTACAGCAAATTCTTCTCCTTGTAATTAACAGTAAATTGTTTTACTGCCATGCAATGAATTTTTCAGTTATATTGCAAATGAACTCCTAGATGCACGGTTCTTTCCTAAGAACTGACTTATATTATTAGGCAATTAAAAAGTATTGCTTTGAACCAAAAGCTTTTAATCAAGAGGAATGCAACTTAAACATAGCTTTAAAATGTTGCAAATTTGACAAAGAGGAAAAAGAACAAACTGAGCTGTTTTGAGCTATTTTATGGCATAATATGGGGTTGGTAGGGGAGAAGAAACAAATAACTTTTAATTCCCTACTGATTCCCTGAAACTCAAAGAGCAGTTTAACCACAGCTTGAACACTTGGCAAGACAAGTTTGAGCAGATTCTATTTATCTCAGAAGTTACTTAAGTCATCTGTCATTACGAAATTTCTCAGATTACTTTACACTTTTCTAATTGTAAAACAGCATCTTTATTCTTGGAATAAATAATTGGATAATTAGCCAAGCTGAATCATCAGAGGATTCCAGTGCTGCTCAAGTGTTCTTGTCAAAGGTGAAGCAAATTCATTTCAGCTTTGCCTCTGTAGCTTTCTGAAGAGGCTTTGATTTTTTTTTTCCTGCTACATTCTTGGCAGCAGCCTCAAATTCATGAGTCCATACATCAAGTCAGTAGTTTAACAACAAATGAAATTAAATTCAAAGAAGGGAAACTAATTGAAGGACAGCAACAAAAGTGTTTGGTAATGTGCTTTTTAATATGGCATGCCACATTTGCATGATAATTTTTCCTTTTTAGCATGGAGCAGAAAGTGACTAGCTTAATGAGGGATTATTCAAGACAGGAATGAACAAAATGCATTCATAACTAAGAACAAAGATTGTATTATGAAACGGAAACAGGCAACTGCCGAGAAGTAACTGGATGATTGGTTTATGCATTATGAATAAAAAGGTAGAAAAATATTTATATTAGTATTCACTAATGACTATATATACAAGATTGTTGTAATTAAAATTATAAATTAACATATTAAGAGTGCTTGTTTAATCACTTTGGGTCCTATTCACAATGAAGACTTATGTACATGCATGCAAAACAATCTGAGTTTCCAGGCCAGCAGCAAATGGCCCTCGTATTTCTTTTCTGTAACAAAGAAAACTATACATTTCTTACTACCTGATTAATGGGTATTGGTGATTTTAAAATTGAGGCATAGCCTTTTGTAGAAAAGCCATTTATGACAGACATTAACAAATGAGGCTTTTGAAAAGGGTCTGCACCGGACCTTATTCATGAATGGAAAAAATGGAAAAAAAATGACAAATTACTCAGATTAAAAGGGTAATCAAAAATAAAACAACAAGGAGTGTAAGACAGCCCAGAATTACCCCAACAAACCCAGAGGCAACTCCAAAGCCCCAAATACAATTGGTTGAGAAGTCTGCCAAGAAGCCAGATGCAGCTGGTGCTGGAAGAATATCTCCTACAAATTAGCTTCTGAACCTTATAATTGCCATCAAAAGCAAAAGATCAGGAATACAATGTGTTGGGTAAATGGCAGCAATCACAAATCAAATACTTGGCTATGTCTTAAAAAGTGCTTTTTAAATGAATTTTTTTTAAAAAATTAAGAGCAAAGGAAAGGCAAGCTTAATTACAAGAAGTAAGCTTAGTCACACAGCAGCTCATGCAACTTAGTTGTATAGATTGTTTAGGCAACCTTTGACTATATGATTTGAGATCAGTAGCGTAAGCAATTGTACTGGTCCAAGCATTCACATGGCTAATTGCATCCTGCTGAAATGACAGAAGATGATAGGAATAAAATGGCATTTCTCTGCCTCACTGAAAAATTTTGAAAACATGAATGTTTTGTGCTGGTAATTCATAATTTCATGCAGACACATTCTCACAAAAATAAACTTTCAAAGGACCAGGTCTCTCACTGGTACCAGCTAGTAAAGTTCTATAGGTACCATATCAGAATCCTACACCAGAGAAAACCATGCAACAAACCTGCTTTTGAAATTAAAAAAAAAGCCTAAGACCTAGTAAAAACAACAGACTGAATGCCATTCTCAAAAATAAATAGGAATTTGAACACGGCAGAACCCAGAGAGAAGAATAAAAGAAAATTTTGCTCTATGTATTGAGTTGAAATATGCATAATTACTGTCTAATATTGCTCTCAGTAACATACATGCAGATCCACTTGATGATCTTGTAAATAGCACAGACTAAAGCAAACTTCAAACTGGATTTCAAATTTTCAAAGAAAGTATCAACAATGAACTTTTCCTCATCTATCAGCCAAGGATTTCAGTAGCATGAGCAGAATATTGCAGCAGATAAAATATTTCAAATACCACAATGATTGTGGAAGCTGCAGCTGCTGAATTTACTATTTAAAAGACTGATTAAAAAGTATGAAACACTTCTTAATTAATAGCATATTTAAAAGTCTGCTCTCTATGTATTTGTATCTGGACAGATCAAATTTAGGTTCTCATTCTGTGCAGTCACCTTTTCTTTGAAGGTAACAGAGATGGGTAATTCTCTTCTATTACCTTCCTACACTTGTTTTGATCTTTCATCCCAACACTGCATTTACACTAACATTGATCTTCCAACAATTTTTACCATTTTTGGAGCACCAGGCATAACTGTTCTTTTATTTAGCTCATCCTCCTGGCTCCATATGCATTTGTAACTCTCAGCCTTTTTATAAAAAAACTCCATTCTTAGCAAGTTTACCTTGTTTTCTCACACTCTCCCCTCACATTCTTCTGATTTGTCTTCTTTAATACCATTCACAGCCATTGTAGGTATTGTATTGTGGGTATTGGTGAGGAGGAGTAATTTTACCAGTCTGACAGACACAAGGACATATGGCCAATTTGAGTTTTCTTTCACTCTACTCCTGCAAAGCTACACATGTGACATTCCCAGTACAGATGCCTATATTGAACCAAGTTAGAATGAATCCACTCATTAAGTTTGCTTCTGGATTTTACTCACTCATAGTCCAAGAGGCTTCTCACTGAAAAATCAGCAGACTTTTCCTGATGCTTCTGCCCCCTTGGGTGCTATCCTTATTCTGCTCCTGTGTGAAGTAGTCTCTTTTCTTTATCATTTCAATCTTATCCAAAACCCTTTACTTTTCTTCCTCAATAATTTTATTTCTAGTTATTTCATGCCCCTGTTTCTGCCTTTGTTTTCATTTTCTGTCTTACAATGTATTAAGCAAAAAAACCCCACCAAACTAAAAAAAAAACAACAAACCAAGTCTTCGGAGAAAAAGATTAGCTTTTAAAGAGTATATTTTTTATAACTAAGCTTCAAATTACCCTAATGGATCTGAATAAAGCTTAAAAATTACTTGAGACTTCTAGTGGCAAATTTTAGAAGCCATTGGCAATTTCAAAAGAAGCCCCTTCCTAATACACATCTGTTGGGCATGCCAAAATCACAGCCATCAAGATACCCATTGATTGAAATGTTCCATGTGATAAACCTAGACACATAAACCAGACATACATAAAAGTGAGTGGACATGATTTTCCATTATCATTCTGCTCCTCCTCCTGAGGACCAGAGAAGAAGAATTAGTCCAATTTACTATAATCTCTAGCCCAACTAGAAACACAATTAAAAGCTTCTGGATTTTGTTACGATGCAAGGGGACCATCATGCTGGAACACATTTCAGTCAAGACTTCCTCCAAAAGGCTGCCTTTGCCAGGGCATGGAGTGGGACTGGCATCCAGCCAAGTATGCTGTTTCTTTGCCAGGGAGACATTCCTCCATAAAAAAGAACTCCCCAACAATCCTAGAAAGGCAATTTTCATTTCATTTTGCACATTCAGTGACAAAAAAAGGAAGTATAGAAATGGACTAAGACCTGATTATCTATTTTTACAAATGCCAGGGATTGGTTTTCCCAATTTTGTTTCAAGTTTTAACTCCTTTTGACTGTCATCACATAAGTAGTGCTTTTTTAAAATTGTCTTTGGAAACATAGTTTTACAGAACCTCATGGAAGGAAACATGCACACACACACAAAAGGAAAAAAAAATAAAAATCAAACCTCACACAAGCAACCAAAAAAACCACACACAAAAAATACCTCTGCATGGATAGGATGAAATAAATATCTCCAGGAACAAAAAATGAGACTTGTGGAAGACACATGCAAATTGCATGCAAAATATAAGTTTTTCATTTTTCAGTTTGCCAAAATTTAACACATTGCAATAACATGCTTTAAATACAAAATAAAAGGAACACAATGTAGCACTGATTCTTTTCTTTCAAAGCTTACAACAATAAGTAGGAAAAGGCTTCACCACAAAACAGCTAATAAATGCGGACATGCCTGCTATGCTATTTTGTATTCTCCTGTCTTCTCTAATGTGATAGGTCTCTGAGTATTAACACAACCAGGGAGGAGATGGTCATAAACAAGCTGTCAAGCATAACTAAGCCATTGTTCCTGAATCTTTTAATAAATGTATAAATGCAAAGTTGGATCATTTGTAGTAATAAGGTGTGCTGTTTAGACAATATTTGTTTCCATGGTTATCAGCATAGACTGGAACATCATTCCTCATGGCTGTGTGGAATGGGATAAAGTCATACTTATAACAAGTAGGAGGCTCTGTATATGGCCAGCCTTCCACTTGAAAAAAAAATGGAAAGGCAATGAAATAAATAGACATGAACAACTGAGGACAGACTAGAGGCAATATCCCAACACCTTAAATATCACTTCAGCAGAAAATTTCCGACATTTTCCTACGTGAGACAAAATTACGTGAGAGAGGTAATTGCAAAGACCATCATCACAACGTCCATATGAAAACACCACTAATTGCTCAATGTTCTTAGTTCTAATTATTTAACATTTTTAGTTAAGCATTTTAGCTAATATTGTGACATTAACTTACGTGTTTTAAATGCCTATACAAAAGGAAACCACACTGTTAAATGGTCAGCTCTCTTCAGTATGTCATATAGCATGGGTTTGAGCTTGTATTTATAGTATTAAAGAACCATACTGACTACCTCATTCCATAAATAAAGAGACTTGTAAAGCTGATATTCCTACAAATTTCTCTCTTAAAACCCTCTTGAACTCCTGCTGTCCAAGAAGTGAGTTTATGCCAGTCTTTTCTTCAAAGGAAATCCAGGCTTTCTTCATCTCTGTTCTGGACTGATATCTATTTTCCCCTAAATTTGTAAGCAGTACCTTTGAAATCCATGACAATGCTACTGAAATCAACTTGAAGACAGAAAATGCATTAAGGTGCACAGCAACATATATGCAGTTTCTTTAGCACTGTTCCCATAGACATGTAGATACATACCTACAAAGCAAAATCTCAAATCTCAGCAGCTAAATAAAGAAACATTTTCAAAAAAGCAGACCCAAAGCACGTAAGTTGCTTCCGATAAGTCACTATGTACTTATGTGACTCTTAAAGCCATGCCGCTTGTCCTGCATGTATTAAGCAAGGCATTGGCACAGCTGGAGCATTTTACATTTCTTGTTATGCAAACACACACTGAAAAAACCCCAACAACAAATTAACAGCTTCTTAGCATCATGAATGAATGAGTGGATGCAGCCACATTTATGTGCCTTCGCTGTTTAAACAAACATGAATAAAAACCATACATATCATAACTTGCAACTGAGAGAGCAGTACACAAATCCTACTGCCATAGCAGAGCACCTTAAACCTCCACTGAAAACATTTTGGGTTTAATCTGTCAAAAAAAACCAAATAATAATTAAGCAAGTCACTTTGTATTAATACAACACCTACCCCTGCCACGGTGCATCAAACTAGGACCATCATCACGCTATTCATTAGTAAACTATGTGCCAGCTTTGCACTTTGCTACAGATTGTTTCCTTACCAGCTGCCAAGGTTTGCCCCATGCCTGGCTCACTGGTTACACAACCAATTTGATTGCAGAGAGTAACAGTAAAGTTGTACGTCCTGTAAGGTTTTAATCCTGTTGCTACGTAGGAGAGCTCATGGGCCTCGGCTATATGCAAAACCTGCAAAGCCAACAGATTGGAAGACAACAGTTGGTTAATAATATTTTCATTCCTGTCATTTGATGACATGATCACTAATAAGAAACTTGTTTCTGAACTTGCAGGTTCCTTCACTCAGACGTGAGAAAGCCTGAATAGACCAATTGAGGGAGAGGATTATTTTGGAGAGTCTGAACAAGCTGGGATTTAGGTGATAATACTTCCCATCACACTGTTTTATGAGGTAATAAGCCAGTTCCTGAGTGGATAAATGAGGAAACAAAGTTATTGCCTCATAAAACTGTGTGGTGGTGCAGTTATCACTACAAACAGTCCAGTGGCAATTGAGATGACAAAAATGACACTATTAAGTTGTGAAATCTGACCACCATTGACAGAGTGACCTGATTAGCAGGCATTAGAAGGGAGGGGAATAACAAATACCTACAAACACTTGCATCGGCTTTACTTTAACATCAGTATAAGCTACCAGTGGGAGGGGAACTGAATAAACTGTAGCATTTTAGGTATCTTTGTTATCAGATGTTTTTTGCATGAAGAATCTTGCAAGCCAGTGACCAGAAGCAATTGGCATCTATGTATTGTTACAACAGGCCCAAGAACAGCAGTACCCCCAGTTGATAAGCAAATAAACTGAGGCCCATTTGGGGTAGATTTTGCCCAAAAGACAAAATCAGCTCTAAATGAGAAATACAATATGAGAGCACCAGATCCACTCCCATATTCTGATTATGTAGCATGTTTCGGCTCATTCCTCAGCTTTCAGCTTACTACTAATGCCATGATATCTGTTTGCCAAACCCAGTCACTCAAACATTACAACAGTATTTTAAATTCAAATATTTTGACTTTTTAAATCTGTTTCTTTCCAGTATTTTAGGTTTCCCCACTTCAAAAACTCATCTAGATAAGTACCTTTTTAAGGAAAATGTAGATACCTACAATACAATATGGCTTTATGCATCCTAGCAAGTACAGCAACAATATAGAACCAGTATATACAAATATAAGGGTAATTTAAATTTTGTTGCACAAGCTCATCTCTCCTAATTTTGAATTTCAACTGCTACTGAAAACAAGTCAAATAAGAAAGACAGCTTAAAATGCAGATGTAGTACATAGCATTACATCAAACCTGTAGGTAATCAGAGAACACACAACAAACCAAGGAAAAAATTCATCACAACATCTCAGAGGACATCAGGTTTTATCAATTTTATTATTAACAGTTAGGAAAGACTTAATGTAACTAACAATAATACCTGGGAAAATGGTGGCAAGGACCTTTGTTCAGTCATCAAACTGATGCTGTACCCCATCACTTCTCCTCTTGATATATTATCTTCAGGTTTTTCCCATGACACATTAAGGGAATATGGTGAAAGAGGAAATACTGATGGAGATGGCATGAATGCTGGGGCTGAAATAAAGTTAAATTATTATTATTAATAAAATAAGTGAGCAATATGTGTAATGCAAGCTTCCTCACTGTAGTTGCAAAACACCATTTCAGACAATCATTTATTTTCCCTCTCTAACGTTATTTTCAAGTCTAGCTGGAATTTTCACCTTATTTTGGTAAGTACTTCACTCACCATTCTCCTGTTTTCTATATTGGCTGTGAATGCAAATTAAAACTGTGCCTGTGTCTTCAAAGAAATACTAATCAACACTACAGTCCTATCCCCTGTAACAGGTAGGAAAGTACATACAAATGAAAAGGCCTTGAAGAAAAACTTCATGCAACATGGGAAAAAACTGATAAAAGGAAAAAGTGTTCAGTACTTCAGCATCTTAAAAGCAATTCTGTTTGCTAGGCCAGTTTGAAATTAACATGTCTCTCACTTCTTACAAAACAGTTCCCCTGTCTTCCATAGTAAATCTGTTAAAGGATTGTTTGCACTGCAGTTAAATCCCCACCTGATTCCTCTGTAATAATAGGATACCAACTCACAGCACTTCTCCTACGTACAAACAACTGCACTAATGGACCTCTTCCCAAATACAATTTAACACTTTTATAACATATAATATTTAGGAACAGATAAGCAAAAAGGCTAATTTTGAAGGAGGAATTAGTTTAGCCTGCTGTTTTGCTGGAGCAAATGACTGAGGACATGATTTTCAAGCTAGCACCAAACAAAAACATAAGTAACATTACAAGAGATGTTTAATTGTTAACCATAGGCTTTATCAGTCTGAAAATCACAGATTTCTACTGAAAGTATTGAAATAAATTGCTGATATTTGAAATAATATGTCATGTGGCAAAGCCCTTTTGAAAATCTGAAGAGAAGGGTCATAATACAGGAGGCTGCGAACCGGTTACACTTTGATAAAAAGGGGCCATATTATGACACTTGGCCTTTATAAAAGCCCATGAAGAGCTGCAAGGACTTAAAGAGCACAGTTGGCTGTCTCAAATAGAAAAGACTTAGCCATGAGATAAGCACAGAAGGAAGCGACAGGATGGTGTTAACTTCAGGCCCGCTGCATGAGAGATCCGCTTTGCTCATTCTGGTTAAATGCACCCAGACAAAGATTCCCACTTTGGCAAACTGTGCAAAGAACCAACTGCCCACACACATATCACCGGTCAAACAAAGATCACCCCAAGTCTTGGGACAGATGGCTTTTGCAAACACCAAGAACCACTGAAGCTCCCCTGAATATGCTTCTCTGGATACCTGGAACCTGGACTGTAAGATAAGCCACCACAGCAAGACCTTGAGATAAGATAAAGATGGTACTATTGTCCAGATGTTATCTCAGACCCAGCTGGACGTTAAAAAAATCTTGTGAAGACGAATGTATCACTGAGAGTGGGCACAAAGAATGCAAGATTTACAGGCCAAAAAAAGCCAGCTTGGCAACTGTGCTGAAATCAGCTCTGACTCGGTAAAAGGTAAATCCATCAGGGGAGATTGTGACCACCGACTGACAGCCCTTCAACCCAAGAAACCCACTGACACAAAAAAAAAAAAGCGAAAGACTGAGCAGGCAGACTAATTAGCATTATAAGCAAGGGAATCCTCTAACCAATAGAATAAGAGAACTGTGTAGCCAATGAGAATTAGTTCTTTTATTTGCTAAAAAGTATAAATAGTGAAAAATTTTTAATGACCTCAGAATCACCACTGAGAAGACCAGAGTGAAGAAGGACCAACAGGACACTGCTGGATCCATGGGCGGTAACTATCTTCTGTTGACCACTCTTCTCCACCCCATGTTTTCTCCTTCTTTCTATCTCTACACCTCACATTTCCTGTTAAATGAAATCCATGTAATTGGCTTTGGCATATGGTCTCATCTGAACTTTAATTCAGATAGAGGCATCTCTCACTAATGGGGTCTCAGCAGAAGTTTCAAGCACTATACTCCTGAAAAGGGAACCTTCTCAAAGTCTTCAAATTAAAATACTGCTTGGTATATTTTGCCATCTTGTAGTTTAAATGTAGAGTTAATTGACATGGATTATTTCCCTCAACAACATGATATGGGAAAGAAAATGCTTTTGCTTTTCATGCTTAGTTCTGAGATCATCTGACCTATCTTGAATTAGTTAAAAATGTGAATTTATCCCTAGTTAACATTAATTAAACACTTTTATGGAAAATTAAGAATACATGCTAATCTACATTTTCCTTTAATTTTTGTCAAATAAATTCAAACCAGTGCTTACCAGCCTCTCCTGTTCGTCCTGATATCCAATCTGAAGATATGCTACCTGCCATGTTTACTGCTAGCACATAAAATTCATACTCTGTGAATGGCTCCAGATCAATGACTGTGGTACTGCTTTGGGGTGGAGCCAAGGCATTTTCATTCTGAGATTCCACAACAGGTTGAGGACTGAACCATCCACTGCTTTGGAAAATACGAATTTCAGGAGGAAGAAAGTTCCCAGCTGATTTTAATTTTTTCCTCATGTAAAGTTCATATCTTATAATTATACCTAGAGGAAAAGGCCAGAAAAAATAGCAAATTTAAATGATATCTGGAGTTCTACTAAAATATCAACTTCTTTAAAAAAAAAAAAAAAAGTAAGACAAAGAAAAGAGAATTTTTGAGTGACATTTTAATTATTTTAATGCCAACATTTTAAAACATATTATTGGATAGGAGATACATGTACATCAGTTTTATACCAATGCAAAATTATTATAGACACAGGAAGGCCTCACCACTCTGGGGTAAAAAAATCAATCAGCCTTGTTGTATGAAGCAATACATTATTTCGGCTGGATCGTGAAAGCAGTTTAACTAAAAGATCTTAAGAAATCTTACCAGAGATTTCTTGCAAAGCCAAGAGATAACCACCATAAAATTTATGCATTTGGGTCTGTATTCATGCACTAAATTGGAGAGGTTGCTCAGGAGAAAGAGCTTTTCTCTTTGTCTTTGGAGAGACCAGGAAATCCGACCAGACATCGAGGCAAATATGAGAATATTGCTTAAATCTGCTTGTGCTGGCCATTAGATGCATGTCATGGCTATGGACTATGAAGAGTGTATGACACAGGTTGAGGTGCCAACAGTAAATATCATGATCTGCATTGTACAAAATGCCCCTCTAAACACACAGTTATTCTTGTGTGGGCATTATTCCTATCCAGACTGGAAAGAGCTGGAAAATTAGATGTTTAAAGTGAAAGCTGAGCTCCCCAAAGACAGATACCCATTCTGTGAACAGATAAAAATACTTGTTTTCACATGCATAAATACTTGTGCATGTTAGTGCAAGTTGACAAAATTCCATTGCTCATATATTAAAAGATAGTTTTACCAACAAAATCAGTGGTATCACAGAAGTATCCTACAACAGCTGTGTTCTCACTTTCAAAAACCTAAAATATTATTACACAAGTTAGACCAGCAACTCTTGGCAATCACCTAATCCCTAACAAAGTTATACTGGTAATAGAATTGGCTACTGCACATGACGGATGGTTTCAAAAACAGACTTCTCTGTTAATTCTTAGAATTTTTTCCATGTTATCTTCTTATTTATCTTTTGTCAGGCAATACTACCACATCTGTCTACACTAAGCAATCTGGCAAATTAGGAAAAAATTAATTTTACTGTAAATGTTTGATTATAAATGTGCTTTTTGCTGCAGCAGATGCCACTGAGTGCTAAATCCTGGACCAAACAGTCAGTGGATTTCTGGACTGGAAGAATAAAACACAGACTCTGAGGATACACTTAATGGCAAACAGGCAAATTAGGAAAATGTCTTACTTCATTTCTCAGCACATGGTGCATGGACAGGGATATTCTAGTGAGATTTGAGGAAATGTTCCTTCTCCCTTGCAAAGACTTTGATTGACAAAAGTAAAGACAATATCCTACCATTTGGTTTCTCAGGAGGTGACCATTCCACAGCCAGTTCTGTAGAGCTGATGGTTGCTACAGTCGGTGGGTGTAGCCCTTCCGGAGGAGCCTGTGCAGTAACTACAGTTACTGGCTGGCTCTTTAAGCAGCCTCCACTAGTACAAGCTTGCACAGAAAAAACATACTTTGTAAATGGAACGAGATTCCAAATAATTGCTGAAGTCTTTAAGCCTTCATACTGACCACAAGGCTGCAGATCAACCAAGCTAGTACAAGTCAAAACGTATTTCTCTATGGGCCCAGAGTCATTGGAGACGCTTGTCCAGTAAAGTAAAACAGAGTGGTGACTAACAGGAAAGACAGGATTTAAATCCAAGCTTCCTACAGGTGTCCCAGATTTTGTTCTGTATGTCACTGAATCACTTCTTGTAAAACCATGAACATTGCTGGCTTGGATGTAATAGGAGTAGAAGGTATATGGAGCTAACATGATATCCGTGAAGGTCTGAACACCTAAAACAAACAGGTGAGAAGACAACTGTATCAGTCTAAGACATTAAAAATAATCTCAATTGCTACACCTAAATTCTGTCCAGCTCTAATCCAATACATATTTATGCCTGTCCACATGCTCTTCTTGAGATTATAAACATTGAAACTTCTCAGTTTGTTTGTTTGTGGTTTTTTTTTTTGCGCAGGGAAAAAAAGGTCCCTTTTATCCTTTATTATCTTCCATTGCACATTAGCATCATTAGAGAAATTATTTTTCCACTAAACTTCTAGTTCCTGCTTCAATCATGAAGATTAATGCAATTATCTTCTCATTCCTCTTTTTCTTCAAAGTAATTATTTCAAATGTAAATCAGCATCAATATTAGAGAATATAATTAAGAAAAAAAAAACCCAAACCATTGTGCAAACTTTCAGACCTCTTTTTTGATTAATTTGATGGCATGAGACCAAATATTTCAACTTTGTGTGTTTTCGCTCCCTCATTTCTACAACAATGCTTAAAACTTCATTTGAAAAGTATTTGATCTTGGATAAGAAGTAAAACAAAAGTGCAAATAATTATTAAAAAGGTATATACAAAGCTGATATTTACCTTCCTCCCCCATACTTGTCCCAGCAAACGGGCCCCTGACCGGGTAATAATTGGTATAGACTCCATGATTCACAGAAGGCTGATCATATACATCTTTATTAAGAAACCCATTGCTCTTTTATAAACAGTTATGATACAGCTGGACCTAATTGGTCCTCCAATCCAAACACCATCACCACTGGCTAATTAAGAAACCACCCTCTGATAAACAAATCTCCATAACACGTTCCACAAGTTCACAATACCAGGTGCAGCAATTTAAGATTTAGAATTGTTTTTCATTCTTTTCTCTGATCTTCTCACAGACTTTTCCCAGCATGATGCCTGGGAAAGTTATCTGTTCCTCACTGTGACCAGAGAGCTGCTGCCACACCTACTTTCCATTATTCTTAGCTACTAGGGTTTTTTAGCACCTTTTTAGTACCAATTGCCATTAACTGTTCCTGTGTATATCCCAGAAGCAGTTACGCATCTTAGTCATCACTGCACAATATGAATTTATGTACAACCATAACACCCTACATTCTTTTGCCTTAAGAAATAGTTAACATTGACTAATATATTATGTGTCAGAGCACAGAGATGCATAAACTTTTGCAAAGCAAATGAAGTGGATGAAGCTATTTCTACATTTTCTCTGTACATCCACACTGGCAAGCCAGCCCTGCCCTGATTACAACTTAAAGAAGAGGACCACAAAACTCTGAGTATTGCTAGATATTCAACCTTTGACAATGTAGCACAAAAGCAGTAGACTCAGCCCAGTAATTGCTTACAGTACTTCAACTCCTTAAAGCAATCACAACATTATCACTGGGGTCCAGAAATAATGAGACCACATTATAACCTTCAGACCTTGCAAACCATGGTACTTCAGGCAGGGCTGGGAAACAACTGCCAGCTGAACAGTGCCTGCTGAGACCTCCTTGTGTATTAGTAGTGAGCAGGCAGAAGATGCAGCATGATCTCCCCCTGCACTTGACACTGGTGAGGCCTCACCTCAAATCCTGTGCTCATTTCTGTGCCCCCACTACAAGAAAGACATTGAGGTGCTGGAGCATGTCCAGAGAAGGGCAGTAGAGCTGGTGAAGAGTCAGGAGCACAAGTCCTGTGAGGAGCTGCTGAGGGAGTTAGGGTTGCTCAGTCTGGAGAAAAGGAGGCTCAGGAGAGACCTTATCACTCACTAAAACTTTCTGAAATGAAGTGGTAGGCTGAGGGTCAGGCTATTCTCTCAAGTAAGAAGATGACAGGAAATGACCTCAAATTGTGCTAGAGAAGGCTGGGTATTTGGTATAAGGAGATTAGATATTAGGAAAAAAAATATTCACGGTAAGGGTGGTCAGGCTTTAGAATGAGCTGTCTAGCTGTGTAGTAGACTAAAGATGTCTGGAAGTAGTCAAAAAAAAGATGTAGTACTTGAAGACATGGCTCAGAGGTGACATGGTACTGCTGGGTTCATCATTTGACTTAATGATCCTAGAGGTCTTTTCCACCCTTAATGAGTTTATGATTTTGTATTTAGTTACATTTATAAGTAATTTTAAAAAACCCTCAATTCGGAGCTAGAATTGTTAGTAACTTTGGGGTTTTTTCATATTTTAGAGCAACTAGTTAATTTTATCCTCAATACAAAGACTGTCTGGGAAAAAACACTGTTTTAATTGGGCATTCTGCAATACTATCATCCAGGTCACCATGCTGATTATTCTTCATTTTCCTTGGATTTTTTTTTAAAGCCTAATTTAGCCATAAGATAATGTTAATCCAGTTGTACTCTCACATCATAAGCATTACAAATTCCAAACTATACTAAGAAAAAAATAACATTAGGGAACGTTCTGTCAGCATTAACAATGTATTTTTGATATCCAAACACCAGCAGATGATTTAATATCACTAATCAGGGGGATTTCCAGGAAATGTTAAAATGCCTTTTGAAACCAAATCTATGTTTTTAAGAAGATAATGTTTCATTAAATAGAAACATGTTAATGTCTCATTAACCAGTTAAATACATCCAGAATTTTTTTGCTTTCTACAAAGCAGAAAGAAAGAAATTTAGGTAGAATCATGAAATAAAATCCTTAACAATGCACTGTACACTGCACTGTACATTCAAGTACATTACTAAATAGATGTATAACAATGAAATATCACAGCTTTTCTTTTAAAATTCATATTTTTTACTAAAGTTAGGCCTTTAAACTGAATTAAGGTGTTGAATATTCTCTATTAGTTCTCTACATTTTTTAAATATTTCTTTCTCTCAATCAGTTAATCTCATGCTTACATGGGGTCACATACCTTTCCTCACAGTATGTACTGCAGAGTGCCCAAAGTCACAACATAAGCCACATAGTAATGAACTGTAACACTGCAGCATGAACCAAAACAGAAGATTCTGGGCTTCCATTGAAAAATAGCTTTTTTTTTTTTTTTTTTTTTTTTTTTTCTCTCCCCTCCAGGGTACACAACAACTAGAGAGACTCAACTTCTGCAAAACATTCATGCTGAATTGGTAAGAAACTGCAACAAACTGAAGAAGCTCCTGGAACAGAGGTCAAACCTTAGTGTCATTGAACCACACTCATCCTCTTAAAAAAATCACTTCTGTGCCTTGTATACATACACACAGTATCCAAATCCATCTCCTTTTCTTTGATAAGTGGATCAATATTAGCACAAAATGGCCTTTCCAGCTTGGACAGAGTGTCGAATCCTTTAGGACTGCCTTCTGAGGATCCCCTGGCAAGCCTCAACAAGAGAGAAGTGGTGCTGCTAAAGACAAATCAGGAGCTACACTGATAGCTTAACAGAAGGTGCTAAAAGTTAGAGGCCACAAAAACCTTTCCTATCTGTTAACAGTTTAAAACCAAGAAGATGAAAAACGAAAGTTTAAGCATATTACAGTCTCGTCTGTTCACCCTAATTCTTTATCTGTGACTTTGACTCTTAGATTTTGGCATCTGTGTATATTTTCAATAAATATTTTTGCTAAGTAAATTTTAAAGTTTTTCAGATTAAAAATTAAAATCGTTATCAGCCATTTTGGGTGATTCCATTTGCCAGATTTTAGACTAGTGTATTCATTCCTTTCAAGCAAAACTAGTAACACAGAACAATAACTCATTAAAGGGAAACAGGATAATATATTCAAAACCACAGAGAATGATAATGACAGGAATGAGAAATGGCTAAGAAACAATACACATAGATATATACACACACAAACACAAAATCTTTGATGCAACCTTACTTACTATAAGGATGGTAGTCTTCAGTTGTATAAATTTCTTCCTCATCCCTATACAGCTGGTAAATAAGCCTGTTAGAATTTGGAGAGTCAGGGGAACTCCATGAAAGATTGATAACAGAGGAATTGAGAACTTCTCCTGTAGGAGGAGGTTGCTGGAAAGGAGCTAAAACACACACAAAAACTGAGAATGTAAAAATCAAGGTAATCAATAACCACACAAATTTAGAGAAAAATGCAAAGAAACTGCTAAGCATTCTTCACCCAAAAAACCCTTTGAGTAAATGCACAGTCACCAGGGCAAGACACTGACAGACTAATCCAATCCATCCAAATGCTCTTCAACAAAGATTTTTATCCATGAAAAAAGTGTATATATTTAAACAAATGATGAATAAACTTAATCCTCCTTTCCACCCCAAAGTAAAGCACGTGTTTTCCAAACAAGTGGGGTTTCTTTTAAATGTATTTCAAGATCTTTTTAAAACGAGAACCTATTTATATGGTCACTTTATTGAAGTTTCTACTTCAATTAGGATTTTTTTTTCAGACGATTCATTCCATTTTAGCACAGACCAGGCATAAACTCCTCAAGTAAAATACAAATGGGAAGTCCAGCTAAGTCCAGATTTTACTGAAGTGTTAAAATAAGCTTGCTTAATATAATGAAATCGCAAAAACATAAAGGGCAAAATTTTTACGTTTATTTAGGCAATTCACTTCCATTTGTTTCCAGTGAAATTCATACCCATGAGAGTAAGGTATCTAACAGTTTAAGAAATCAGCTTGACATGTTAATTTGCCAAAATATGACTCTCCTACCACCTCCACTGACTTTGAAAAATGTGCTACTTAATTGCACTATTATCAATAAAGAGAAAAACAAACTTGAAGTTCAAAAGCCAAATGCCTCATATTTTAAGAAAGAGCATTAAAAATCTCCCCTATGGCTCTTTTGTCATCCAAATGTGTGATCATGGTCCTTCCTAAGATAATAGCTAATACTCAGAAATTAAACTTTATATACATATACACACACATGTTAACATAAACATACATTTTGACAGATGGACTCGATTATCTCAAAGGTTTTTTCCAACCTAGATGATTCCATGATTCTATTTTTATGTTATTATTCAGGTCAGAGCATGAGTCCACAGCTTGCTGTAGGACCTCCAGTAATCCAGTTACACTGAGGAAAGCTCTACTCTCTGTCCCTTACACCATGCATTAGCACAGAACAACACAGGTTTGTTTTGGCAGATAGTAACTGCTATCTAAGGCAGACTGTGCCATTTCCCCATCTTCCTCACCAAGGAAGTGTGGATTTAGAGGAAAACATTTTTCTTGAGGAATGACGATAGTCCAAGGCAGCATAGAAATCAGCACATGGAGTAAGGTACCAGGAGCTGGATTCAGAACCACCCAATTAACTTTCCTCCCCTACATTAAGTATTATAGGAGAACATCAAGATTTGAAGCATGGATTTTATTTTCTTCTTTTTATAAACTATCATCCTCTTCATTATGTGGATATTTTCTTAGTATCACCAAAAGTTAATTACTAAAATCTGTTCAGCCAAGCTAACAGGAGACAAGAAGCAAAGAATGAAGTTGCAGACAGAAAATATCATGAGGACCTCAAGCCACACAAGAAATAGATGTAGAGACTTACACCAAGATCAGTGGGTACACTATATACAGGTTTTTAATACAAATCTAGAAAGTGAGATTAAGCTCTTTATTTAGAGTAAGATAATGAAAAGCCCTGCTTCTACTGCACACTCTCAGCCAAGAAATAGCACAAAACATTTCTAGAATTCATTGGATTGAACTGAACATAATCACCATCTCCCCTCAAAAAGCATAGGTTGCTCTGCTGACAATCTGCAGCTTTTGAGTTCATCTCACTTAGGAAGTAAACGTATGCTGAAGTGTCTACAGGAGTAAAGTTTGAGAATCAGAGGAAAGAAGTGCTCCTAAATCCCTTTGGCACTTAAAATAATTTCTCTCCATGTAATATATACATACAAGACCTGAGCAATCACAGCAATTTACCAGCATCACCTTCTCCACTTGCAGTCTCACGCTATTGCATATCGCTTCCAGAGGTTTGCTGGTTTGAATTTTAAATATGTAAGCAAAGTAGTTTATTGCACATTTTTGTGCAGCATCTAAGATACTGTTAAGTAGAAAAATTGCTAAGGAAAAAAGTCTTTTCCTTAAAGAACACTATTTGGACAGTGACAGCAACTTACTTTTGCTTTCCTTGGCAAAGACTTATAACCAGTAATGAATGTGTCAACAAAATGCTGTTCTGCAATGAAAATAACTACAAATGCCAAGCCAAGCAAAGCTCCACACGTGTGCAACAAGTTCAAATATTTTGATATGAATAACCAAAAGACTCCAATTGCTATATCCTCTATGTCCAGAAGAGGACTCCGCTTGTCATTTACAATACTGCCTGATGTATTTTTATCTAACCAAAATCTATTATATTATTTCTCTATGTCATACTATTATTAATCAATTTTATAGTTGAATTGCTATTGACCTTTATCCAATGTGTATCCCAACACAAGTAAGTAGGTTGGCTTATGTTTGTGAAGCACTTTGAAGATGTACAGCATCATAAAAGTGCCATGTATTATTATTACTACACATTCAGTTGAAACGTCTTACATTTTTTTAAAGAAACAAGGAGCCAATCAACTGCCTGAACAATGACTAGATACTGTGCTTTTTACAGAAGAGTATGGGGGAAAAGGAATCAAAACTATTGAAATACTTCCAAACTTTAGGGAAAGCTAGAAAAAGTTGTATTTGGAAACAAATCATTCTCTTTGAGATATTTATGACCATTTATAATACTGTGCATTCTACAATGCATATTATTTGAAATTTAAACTGATTCACAATTAAATACAAACTGATATCAAAGTGAGAGCAGTCTCTACCTGTAAATACTTTGCATTTATATCTCTGCTTGCAAATCCATGGTTTTCACATATCACAGTTATGCATATCATATAAATACCCATGCAGAACACACAAAGATATAGTTTGTTGAAGGAAGATCCAGAAGCATATTCCAGAGATAATCTGGGAATATCTAACCCTGTTATTGCATTACACATGGCTACCCAAGCTAGCTGAACCAGTATGACCAGTGTGGCCATTATGAATTAGGCCTGCTGACAAAAATGTCCCTCAGCTAGCACCTGCAGAGTTCCTCACTCATCGCTTACAGGACTTCCAAGGCTGGACTGTTAACTGTGTATGGCAGTAAGGTGTGCCACCAAAATGTAACACAGCTTTTCAGAGTGAGCTGAGCTACTTCCCACATGGTTTGGCATTGCATAGCATGATGCCCTCAAAACTCATGTGTGAATACTGACCCAAAGACAACTTAAGTACTGAATTTTCTTATGACATATACTTTTGCCTTTTCTTGTTTAATAACTCTGCCAGCTTGGAGACTATGTGCTGGTGATCATGATACCCAGATGTTCCACTGCAATTTGTTTCATTACAGTTCATGATCTGACCCTCAATACAGCATTGACCTGACCTCACACATGCCAATTTATGATCCTTTGTTACATCACATCACATATTTTCCCAAACTGACTGAAAAAGTGCCCCAGGAGGAGAAAGGCAAAGCTACATTGCACTGAGGAGAATATTTGGAATTAATCACTAGGAGTAGGTTTTGAAAAAAATCTTCTGTTCTTCAGACCTTTTAAAGACAGATGTCTTGCCTCCTGTCAGTGGCAGGAAAGGGGGCTAAGCTCTAAGTTGTACAAATGCTGTTACATTCTTGACTAAAAGATGAACTATGGATTAGTCACAACAAAGAAAATGTGCAAGGAAACTATGGGTTAACTTCTCCCCTGGGTTAAACTACAAGCCTAAGGTGTGTATGACATGAAGGATTCTATACATCTCTCTAGAAAACAATCCTACAATACAGTAAAAATCACCCAAACTTCAGTGACCCTATAAGTGGGGGTGGGGAGGGAATAATTTACTGCTGACCTAATTCAATACTCACTAAATCAATTAAAAGTTTTAATTTGAAAGACATGCTTTTAAGACCTAACATTCACTTACTTTTACTGCAACCAAAGAGGTTATGGACATCCAAATTACTGGCATCGGGAACACAGTTGTCACATTTCAAACCAGTTACAAATTGTTTACAAACACACTGTCCAGTAACATGATGACAAGTCCCACTAATGGCTCCTGCAGGATGACAATTACAGTGCTGACATCTATAAACAAAAACAAATCAAGGAAGTCATCAACACACATCAACACTTCAGTTAAGCACAGTAGGGTTTTGTTTAGAAGATTCTTGGACAACAATAATTAAAACATCATAAACAATTCAGTAGTCTGAAACAGAGCAGAGAATCTATTAGTCTGATTAAAAAAACTTACAAAAAAGGTGCCCACTATAAAAACAAACATTTCACTGCCAGAATAATATTCTAATTTATATAAAAATGGCTTAGAATTAAAAAGTTTTTATACATATTGATCCATACACAAACTGGACAATAATATTTGTTAATAACCACATTATGCACTCAGTCCTACATCCTTACTCACACAACCTTTCTTGAGAGCTGCAGAGTTCAGTGATACATATGTAACCAGCTGAAGAGGTTCCTGCACAAAATAGGCAACCTTCTACCTCAGGGAAAACTATGCTTTAGTTGGAAAAAATAAATCAACTAATAATTTCTTGCCCACAAAGGCAAGATTGAAAGATTGAAAAAATAACATGCCGTGAATAAAGGAGAATGAATGGTGACCAAAATTGAGAGGAAAAAAATTCAGATAAAACAGTGACAGGAAACAAAACAGCAAAAATACTAATATTATAACAGAAAGCACAATGTTTTTGCAGCCTGAAGGACAAAATTTGACATAATTAAGTGAATAATTAATTAAATCTACAAGTAAATTATTTTTAAATTAAAAAAAAAAATTAAAAGCACTGGTATCACGCAAATGCCCCGCTTCAATTCTGTAAATCTCTTTGGCACCAGTAAAATACTTCCAGGATTAATTTATGCTTTGGCTTTTGCAGGTGAAACCTCTTGTGATCAACTTGCTCTTCACATGATACACTATTTCCCCACTGACACTCATTTATAGCATGGATATCGATGTCAGATTGTACAAATATTCAAAGAGTTTGAACACATCATAAATTAAGCAAAGCATACTGCAAATACTGTTATGCTACCCCTTGCAATACAGACTGCCATTATTACCCATAACAAAGTCAACAATGGCAAATAAAACTTCCCACTTTAGATTCTAATTTCACTATATTTTAATTGCTGCAGACTAAAAAGAGCTCTGAGATGCCATGGTCTGGGAAACAGATAGGAAGGTACATTGCAGCTAAAACATTTTGGGAAGTCTGCACTTCCCTCCCCTTGTACTGAGCTGGAAAACTCCAATCCTCAGGGCATAAGCAACATCAGCCTCAAGAGAATTTTAAATTACTCCAGATGCCAGGTCCCAAGGTGATGAAGCAGCAAAAAGAAGACTCCAGAGAAGTCCAAGGCAGTCATGCTCTGCCCCCTTTATTCTGCTAACCCTAAGACTAAACAAGAGTCAATTTATATTTGGCTGATCTTTCCTTGGCCAGTTTCACCAGACTTAAGGAAATATGTGGCAGTGTCCTTACACAAGTTACTTTGCCATCTTCCCAGTCACCACCATCACACCTTGGTCTGTATCTCCTACTATCTTCATGAAAACAGAAAAAGAAGCGAGTTCAATTATGTTTTAGGTATCAGCTTTTAAGGCAAGGGAGAGAGGAGGGGAAGGTGGAAACTGTTTTCACATCAGGACACTAAAATTCAGGTCAATAATCAGTGAAATAGGCATTAAATGTGACAGATTTTTAAACAAGCTTAAGGAAACTCTTCACATACATTTTCTGCCTGTCGCAGAGCTCTCTGTATTGGAGTTCCTTTACTTCACAGCAGCTCGTGCTGTGAGATCTCCTGGGGAATCATTCAACACCCTTAAAAAGGCTGATAAAAGCTAAAGCTGCAAAATAAGCTGCAAATTTGTTTTATGGACTAATATCCTTTTGAGAATAAATAAAATACATTCTCTCTTGGAAGCCACTATACTGCAGTTTGCTCTCTTTTACAGTCAAGAGAAAAGGGCAATTTTTTCAAAAGTCTTTTCATCTACAGACAGTGCATCCAAATCCCCCTTTAAATAGAGGTTTTGTTTTAGAGTACTTTAACTTAATCCAGTTAAGTCACAAAAAAATGCTCAGTAAGACAGTATTTTATTATTATTTCATAATTTCATTACATGATGATTATTTAGTGGGGGGGAGGGATGTTAACAAAAGTTTCTTGATAGATAAACAGAGAAAGACAAGCTTCTCCTATTGTTCCTGTATACTGTTGCACCTCTTATGAATAAGGGTCTCCTGATTATTCTAGTTTTGATTATCATTCACACATGACAATCAAACTTAACACCCATATAGTCACAGTGATAGTTCTCAGCCTGGCAGGGTGGGGCTGCTCCTTTCTGCTTGTGGCATTTTTCTTCTAGGAAAAGTGTAGGGTCCCTACCTTCACCTATAGTGAATAAGGCTCCTGATCCTGCAAATAACAGCAGATATTTCACCATATTCTGCTCCATGGGATTACACATTATTTCTGTGTAATCACATGCATCATGTTCTTTAACTGCAAAAAACTAGAACTGGATTTCTTGTTAGGCATAGTTCATTCTTTTCAGTCAGAATTAAGGATTCAGTCAATTATGAATTTTCAAAAAAAAATTCAATTCTTTTAAAAGATAAGTAACTTTTAATCATGTGAAAAATATTTCCAGTATTCTTGTCAAATGCTACTTTTTCAAGGTACTCTAAGTCAAACATATTTGAGTTTTATTAAAACAGAATTATATATAATCAAGGAAAACAGACTTTTAAAACGTGGAAAGAGAAGTGTCATGCCAAGATGAATTGTGATATTGATTTTCTGAGGATAAATGGTTTTTGTAATATTAATATAGAGAAACCTTTATTACATTGACTCTCTAGGTGCAGTTAGAGCCTCTCCAGCAATCTGTTTAAAATCTTCATTTTTCATCCTTATGGGAAAACCTCACTTGCTAAATGGATTTCGTAAACAGTAATCTGTCAAGATATATATATAAATAGATAAACAATTTGTGATGTTTATTGACCAGCTGATTATAGTAAACAATACAGAGGTAAAGCATTTCAAATGCGTACAGATGCTCACAACCATTACAGACCTGCTCAGATTGCTGCAAAGACTCAGTATTCCTAATTTGTTAAAAGCCAAGAAATTTTTCCTGCTTCATAACCTGAAATGCGTTAAAGAATATGTGGTGTTTTATCTCGAAAACGCCACAAAATAAATCAGCTCACATACACATTCAGAGTGGGAGAATCTTAAAGCCTCACAATCTCTGTGTATCACAGTTTCTGTTCCTTTTGTGCTACTGCGCAAAGACAGATATGTCTTTGCCACTACAGATAGCTCACATCCTCGTCTGTCCTTAAAAGACACTTGGAGCAAGGATGGCTTAAATGACCTGGTAACTTTATGGAGAAACAAAAAGCATATTACTCTTTTTATGAAGATATTAACAGTTTAAGAAATGGAATAAAATAGATTAACAAATAAAGAGTTGCATTATCATTGTCAGTGGATAAAAGCTTCTGCCTGAGGAACAGAGGTACAATGCCCAAGAAGACAACAATGAAAAGAGAGCCAAGAAAATGCAACATAATTTCATCACGTTAATATACAGCCATAGTCTTCAATACTGCCATGAGGATTAACTAGTATTAAAGAATTAAAGTTAATTCAGATTAAAATCCCACAACTCTATAAACTTTCTATCTTTACAACAAGGCCTGCATCTAGATAATTTATATTTCCACATTTTTGATTGCAAAAGACAGATTAAAATGCATGTATTTGAAAGCCAGTATCTAGCTCAGAAAAGCTATTGCTTAGCACAAATGTGCTAAAACTGAGGGTCGAAGGAAGAATCTATTCCAAGTAACTAAAATAAAAAGGTATCATTAATAGTAAGGAAAATATATTTCAAAGGGAACTTCAATACTACACAGACTTTATTTCTCACCATTAGAAATGACAGGAAGTGAAAATAGGAAGTTCTTATTTCTACAGATTACTTTATGGCTATTAGCAGATGCCTCTGTGACCTGAAACAGTAAAAAATAATTTTAAAAAATCTCCTAATGAGTGACAGTAACAGAAAAGTTAAAGTGAAAAATCTGCAGAATAATGTCAAATATATGCAGGATGACATTACTAATCACGGCCTAAAAGCATGTCTACCCCACACTAGTTAGGGGAGAGGAGCAGAGGGAGGGGAACATTGTTCAGATTTTGCTTTTGCTTGTGGTATGTGGGTTTGGTTTTTTAAAAGGCAAAAATACCAAATATAACAAAACAATTTAACATCATCAATCTGGATGAAAAGATAATAGCATAAGAGCGGCGCAATCTTTCTGGGCAATATTTTAAAAGGAAATTGAGATTGTAAGGGCTAGGCAAAAAAGATGATCCTGGGGAAAAAAAAAAAAAGTTAGCGGAATAGTTGAAATAACAGTGCGCTATACAGATATGTTTTCCCCTTATAATCCAAGGAATCTGTGTACCTAAAGACACCAGGCTACATTAGAAATACAATTTACCTAGTGGCACATAACAAAATGTTGAAAAAGAATGCACTGCTTCAGAAAAACAAATTTTCAAGAGTAAAGATGCAGTGAATATTTGTACTGCTGTTACAAAAAGAAATTTGAGGAGTCAGGGATATCTGTAGTTTTCCCCTTTTCTCCCTGCCACCCCCCATTAAATCTTCCTGAAATCTTCAACAGCATTCACTAGTTGTAAGAATGGTAAATTACCTTAATAGTCAATGTTTAACACCCCAGAAAACAACACACCTTACTGAAGATGCAGAGAAAACATAGGGAAACAATTACCAAATTGCTATAACTTAGCCTTATACATCTTTCATGCTGTTACTACTTAAATCTGTAGCAAAATTTCTATTTTCTTCAGCTCATGGGAGCACAGAGGACTGTGTAATGTACCACATGTAAATCAGAGTGCACATATGAACTCATGGAAGGATTAACCTACGTAGAACACATCTTTCCATTGTCACTAAACCCTTGACTGAGCCATGAGGAAAAATGTAACAAGGAGATTACAGGTGACTTGCAAAAAAAGAAACACTCACCTCCCTGTGACAGAGTCAAATCCAAAATAAAGTTCTTTGCAACGTTCACATGTCTGTCCTGTTACGGAGGCATCTTGGCAAGTACATTGGCCAGTGAGTTTATCACAGATCTGATTCACAGAACCAGCTATGTGGCACAGGCATGGCAGACACCCAGTGACGCTGGATGGAGAAAAATAAAAACCTGCAAAAGAAAGGGATTTTGCGAATGTTGGTTATCTTTCTTCAGACTCTTAGCCAGCGCAAATGCAAAATAGGAGGAGTATATTAACAAGTCTGTGGGGAAAGTAAAGACCCAAGGATGTGAGAAATACTCATGAATGCAGCACAAGTGCTAGAAACAAAAAGTAGCATACAGAGAAGAGACGTTTGTCCATTCCAGTCTGAGATCTCAGCTCTGAAAATGGCCAGTTGCAAACCATAAGAAATGCACATATCTTCTTAAGAATGTCTCTTCATTTTTCTCAACCAGTGGTTGACTTAATCCTTGAAATAAGATAGAGTTTTTTTGGCAAAACAACATTTGATGAGCATTTCTTATTTATATTTTATTCCTCTTTAACACAGAGCTTGCAACCTACACAAATACTTTCACAGAAAGTAAGAAACTTCTAAAAGAAAGTTACTGATCTGGTATTAAACAGCTTTCACCCTGAATCCTGTTCTGTTCCTGTATTATTTCAAATTATGAATTTAAGCATTCATTTCACATTTCCCACAGCACATTTGGTATGATTCTGCTACGCCATCTTTACTCCTATTGCCCCCACAAGCAATCTTTATTTATGTTGATGTTTATCTTTTACTGAAAAATGCAGTTAGATACAGTTTATACACCTCTAATCTGGCCATTCAAGAATTTACCCATTATTCACAACCTTACCTGAAGTTCCTAACAAAAGAGCTTTTACACACATTCTCTTAATGATGCTGTTCCTCTTGCATAATCTATTTCACAATGTATGGACTTATTTCATTCTTAATAATTTCTTTCTGATCAGAAGACAATTCAAGTAATGGCACACTAGTAAAAATATAATTATATAAGTTTCCAAAACATTTTCTATTTTTACCTGATTGTTAATAAATATTTAACTGTTTTGTTCACACAAGTTGTTCTTCTCTTTATTTTTTCTCCTCCTCCCTTGGAGGAGTACAGTTTATTTAGAATGTAGCAATGCTTGAGAGCCACTGCCACAGTATTAAGAGACACTAGACAACAACAATTACCTATCTTGGAACATGAATCCTAAAATTGATATGAGTTTCTATCTCCCGTGGCTGGTTGCTATTAGTTATTATTGTACAACTTCAATAGAAAAATTTTGGCTGCCACTGAGATATGCAGCATTTGCACAGACTTCCCAGACACTTGCCCTCTCTCCACATCAAGTTCAATCAGTAGTTTCTTAGCCATGTTCTCAGCTACTGAATATTTTTTGCTGTCCAATAACTTCCCAATGTCCTGCTTTATAATAAGTAGCCCAAAATTATATTGTAACATGTCATATTGCCCAAGGCCTTATTATTTGTCTTACAAGAGATAGCTCTATATATACACCCCTAGGGTGGTATTCTCCGTCTTTGCAGCAGTGCTGCACTGTGAGTTCATATCCAAATAGCAGAGAAACTAAACAAATTGAAAACATTAGAATTTTACTGCTCAAATCTTTGTTCAAGTTTAGCCTCTGGTCCTTGGTGAGATAAATCTCAAGTGGACAGTGAAGTGATATCAGTCTCCAGTTAACATACATTCGCATCATAAAAAACCACACTGTTGGCACTTTATTCCAGAGAGGCCCCGAACTGAGGCAGCACAGAGAGCAAATAGCCTGAAGTTATTAGTGAGGCAGCATGTATTATCTCCTGCTGCACTTCTCTGTGCTCTGCAGTACCCATCCTGTGCATAAATACAGGAGACCATTTCCCCACAATGTCACTCCTGAGCACAATGAACGACTCCACTCGAAGAACCGAACAGGAAGGTTGGAAACAAGTTGAAGCCTTGGACTCATGCAGAAGGTCAAAGCACTTCTTCAGGACCCACTTTATAGGGGCAGTAAGTGATAAGCACTCAGGCTAAACCAGGTCCTTGTCCATCTGAAATTTTGCACAGAACTATGATTCCATGATTCTTTTGTATTAAGTAACATCTAAGTCTATAATGGGAAATAAAGCATATCTCTAGAAAATAAATTCATTTTCCCTGAGCGGGATCAATATACTGCTTTTATTGAAGCAGTGCAATCACTAATTTTACTCTATACCTTAGTGTTAAACATCCTGGCTCTCCTACAGCCACACTGCCTAAACCACTGTAGAGCAGTGAAGGATTTGGTAAGATATTTTTTATTACACTCTCTTAGAAATGCTCTAAACTTTTCTGGACACTACCACAATTACTTTCTTTTTTTTTTTTTTTTCCCCCAGAAGTAGCAGGTAAAGGCAAAACATTTTTTTAAAAGTGAGGGATAGGAAAATGAGAAAAATTTCTTTCCCCAACTAATTTGTAAGTTATCATGATCAAATGTAGAGGAAAAAGAGGAAATACAAGATTACAAATTCATACTGTTTGTCATAATCATTATTATTTACTTTCACCACCTAGAATTTAAATTCATCTAGGAAAGAGTAACAACTTAATGCAAGCTTAATTTACAGCAAGATTAGAAGGGCTCATAAAAGTTGCTTTACGAAGGATCCATTGTTGTATAATCAAGCCAATTTCCAATTTTAAGACAGCCACTGCAAATCTCTCTGAGATCTATCTATGTAACTAGTATTATGCTTATTCTTTTTCAGATTTTTCTCCAATTCAGCCATAACTGATCACATTTGTCAATCAAATACACTTTTCAAAAGGAAGAATGAAAGTCATAGCAAAGTATTCCACTACATTTTTTAATCATCCTCCTACCATTTCTTCCACTGTACAGAGAAAGAACACATGACCAATTCCTTAGCACTTTTACATGCTTACTATCTATGGCAGTAATGCTCATTTCTTAATCACGGGCTGGGCTTCAAAATGCAGTTACCCAGAGCAGCAATGTTGTCACAAGATAATTCACATTCTTCTGGCCAAGAGAGGTAGTATGTGCACAAATCCTCAGTATGGGTGCACAGAAACACACATTCTACATGTTTCTTTACATCTTTTCCATACTATGTAGCATCCTATGCAAATCTGTGGTTATTGAGTAAAGAACTTACAAAACAAAATGTCTTTTTACAGCTTTGCTGCTCTTGCAATGAAATCCAAGGCCTGTGTTGAATAGGATTTGTATGGCACAAATCCCAGTCAGCAGCACTGTTCCAGAATGAGGCAGGGACAAAATGCTCACAACGATTTGGGGGTTGAAGAGAACCTGTGTTTTGACCACTGCAGCCTAGGACATCTCAAAAGCAAGTTTCTGTACAAGGTAAAACTACTCTTTCATTTTGTTTCAGGCTAGAATCAAGCATTCCTCTCTTTGCATACACTATTAGTCTAAAGAAAAAAATAAATGTACACCAATCCACCAAAATGTTACTTGTATGAAAACAAACCGGAAAACAGGAGGTCATGGATATAGCCCAACAGATGAAACACATGGCTGAATGCACCAAATAGTGCTTTAAGAAAAACAATTTCCAAAAGCTACAAGCAGTTTGATCTTTTCTCAATTGGCAACTCTTCCTGCATTAAGATTTTGGTAACTGCTGAAAACTTCTCAGATTTTATCAAAGCACATAGAAGATATGCTACACTGGGACATTATTTTAAATGCCACTTACCTTCTGGCGTAAACTTAAAATGTCCCAACAGATGACAAAATCCTTAGTATGTTTTCAGGGCTGCTAGTGTTAACTAATTTGTGTGTGCTTTAATTAGGCTGTGTTGGCTACATATACACTTGGAATACATTTTCTTCTACATCTGGAGTACCTTTTCTTATCTTTGTCCCACAATAAGAAAAAAAAAAGCCATAGGACATGTCTAAATACTTGAAACCAATTAAAATCTTCTATATTTCTATATAGAAGACTTTTTATACTCTTCCCTGTTCGGGAGAAAAATCTCCTTTGGTACATTCTAACAAAGAATATTTATATAAAAGCTAGAAATATTAAACATCTAAATAAGCTCTGACAAATAGCAAAAATAGCACAGCTCACTGTGCTCTACTAAGAGCAATACAGTACTTTTACAAAGATAAGAATTTACACTTTCACCTGCAGCAGAGAGCTCAGTGCTCAGCACATACATGCTTAAAGCTGTTAGTTAGAAAATTTTAAAATAATACTTACACAAATACTTTTTTTAATTATTTCTCTTTTTACCAGGAACTATTGTGGGACTATTCCTCTGAGTGCCATGTAAGCTTTTCTAGAAACCAGCCTGTTCACACTATCAATTAAACCTTTTTAAACCATTTAGTTCTGCATAAACCCTGGCCTTTCTTTTCCAAGGACAAGGGCGGTCACTGACTCGGGGAGCCTTGACATCACTCCTCTGCCGATCTCTGATTAAGTGGCTGCTATAGAGGGTTAGCAGGTCAAATAGCACTGGAGGAGGAACTAAGAAAAACAGAATGCTGCCTTATTTATTAGTATATGTACCTAAAATAATTTAAATGAAAGCATTTTAAAAAATACTTAATGGAGGTTAAGCAGCTTTTTTAACCTCTGTTCAAATTATTGAATGGCATATTAAAACCAATGGAGCTATAATGTACCTTTTAATGTGACCTGCTACTTGAATAAATTGCATATGTATTTAATTTGAACTAAATCTCTCTGCTTAATATTATGATGAAGGGTAGGTTACCATTACCTATAGTTCCACTTTACCCACCTACTTTTTAAAACAAAAACATTGAAATAAAACTACAGAGCTCCCCGCTTACAATGAACTTTTAAACTCTGTTTAAAAATACGGCACAAAATCTTGAACAAATATGTAGCAAACTGCAAATATCACCTACTTGTAGGGCCAAACTGTAAGCAGTCCTTGTGCAAGCCAGCACAACTCCAACACAGCAAGGCAGGTGAATGCTTTCTAAGACACATGTTTGCCAGCCTCATCAAAGTTTAAGCAACCATCTCTGTGCCTCCTGCCATGCTCAGCTTTATTCATGAAGTGCCCTTCCTGAAGAGCATGCACTCTGCCTTCCAAATCCACATTTTTCATTATGAGGATAGCTGCTGTTCATTACATTATGCCAATTTACCTCTTATTCAAGGATTGGGACATGATTATTCATATATTTTTTCAATATCTAGAAGTAGCCTAACCTTATTTCGGACATGTTGAAACTGCAGTAATAATACAAATTATACAACATCTGAAAACAGAATAAATATTTGGTGGTGATTAGGAAAATAATGCTTCCTTCTCACTCACACAGTTAGGAAGAAATGGAAAAATAATTATAACATATGTCAGAGACATGTCAGACATGAAGCTGTCCAAACACGTTAAAAACTGTTAGAAATTATAAAAAACAAAGCAAAATTTACAACATCAAATCAATTGTCTTCCCGTTTCCTTACCTGGTTTACACTCATCACACCTTCTCCCCTGGCGCTGAGGCAGACAGACACACTGCCCAGAAACGTGGTCACAAGCTGTTCCTGCCAACGTGCCCAGAGCGTCACAGTGGCAGGGCTGGCAGCCACGGGCGTTGCTCATGCTGAGGTTGTACGTCTGCAGCATGCACTGACTGCACCGAAGGCCAGTCACACCAGCTTTGCAAGGACATTGTCCTGTCGATTTGTCACAAAGCAGAGAGCCATTTACTGTCCCTGCCTTGTCGCAGTTACATGGCAGACAGAGGAAGGAGTGACCTTTCTGCACTCTGTGGTACCCATCCAGGCACTCATCGCAGCGCCTTCCCCCTATATTTGGTTTACACACACATTGCCCTGTCCTCACGTCGCACATGGTTCCTAAAATGGACCCTGCGGCATCACATTCACAAGCCTTACAACCAGTTACATCCAGCCCATAAAAGTTGTCCATGCAGGTGTCACAGAGAAGCCCTTTCACTCGTTCTTTACAATTGCACTGTCCGGAGAGAGGGTTGCAGAATTGACTCACTGAGCCATGGCTGTTGCACCAACAAGGCTCACATCCATCTTCATTAGAATATCTGAGAGCTTTAAATCCAAAATTACAGCTATCACACCTCAGGCCTGGAAAGAGAAAAGGAATTAATAAAAAACCCTAAATCTTAAAAGCTATTCATTTCATTTTTAAAAAGTATAAGTATACTACAATGAAATAAAAAAAAAAGGAGGACTGATCCTTCACCAGCATAATTAACAGGAGTGATGAGGCTGCACAAATCAATTGAATAACTGTGGCATCCCAAAAATCTGTTCACTTTTCCAATCTGTTTCAGAAGCAATGCATTTCTGCTGGCCTCTTAATACAATTAAAGATACTTCTGCAAGAGATTCTTTGTAACATTTCTAAGACAAAGCAGAATTAATCTCTTTGTCCCCCAGAACAGCACCTGTTGCACAATCAATGCCTATGTGAACTCTTCACCCTATATTGCAGAAATGCAATATACAGAGAATGGCACTAGGCTCACAATCTGTTCGGATAATAGATTTATATATTGTATTAAAAACATTAAATATATACTGGGACAGCACAGGTTAGACTAACAATAACAAATTATTTGCTTAACACCATACTTCAGTTTTATCATTGATTGTATTTATGTTAGTCTTTATTGTTAGCCCTTACTGAAAGCAGAAAATGTTTTCCATAATCCAAAATGAAATATTTTTATCTAAATGTACGATTTAGTTAACTCCTGCAGTACATGAAAATATCAACTGTTTTGTTCATGCTTCATCCTGTAGTTTTATAAGCTTTGTTTTCAAAATCAATGCTTGCTTTATCCCTGCCCCAGGAGATGGCATTTATATGTTAGTTTATAAAATGTACATTACAAGAAAGCAAACTAGATTATTATACGAAAAATGCAAATTCAGTTACGTATTTTTCCCTTGCAGAGGGAAAATCCTTCACTATGAAGCTGTGACTTAATTGTTTCATATAGGAAAATATAAATATAATCTTCTAGCAAAATACTGCCATCATTTAAAAAAATACAAAACCATACAAAAATACACGTAGCAACTTACATGTAGAAAAATAAAACTAAAAATGGTAGGCAATGAATTATATATATGGATAAAAACTCAAAATCTCCAACAGAAGGCGAGTTCCTTTAACAGTGATGAATGACTCACCTAAGGCATATCATTTAATTTCAATAAGGAAAATAAAAAAGGACCACTATTGCTGCAAATTTTAAAAATAACTGTATTGTTAACAAGAATTATGACTCATTTTGAACTATTAAAATTGGTCTACATGGATTCATATCATATCAGTTTTTAAAATATGCGCAGTGCTTATTTGAATATGCCATACATATTCCTGACAGGTAATCTATTCCTAACGATACTGAGGAAGGCCTACAGGGCATCACATTCAATGTTAACAAGTACAGGGGAGTTAGCACGCTTGGCATTTAATTCACATTCTTCTACCTTTTTATTCTAGATGAATGACCTACTTTAATAAAATTATTGGTGCTAATGTATTTTACTGGTGATAGAATCATCAGTAAGATTTAACAGTTGTGTTAACTCTAACAGTTCATGTTTCATAACATTGCAGTCCATAGTTGCATTTTTCTGTTATTATGTTTGTTTAAATAGATCAAAATGGCAACCGACAGATTGCTCTAAAAACCAATTTAGAAATCCAAAGAGGAAAGTCTCCTGGTAAAGTCTGCTGCACACATTTCAATATACAGAAGCTTATTTACAATTGGTTTGGAAAACAACAAAAAAAGAGAATCTAGTCTGGAAAGAATTAAGTCTTTATCCTGCAAACAAAACACTTGCATAACTACAGCCCCCCATCATAGCTACAGATAAGTACAGAAAGCATAGATCCACACTTCCTTTTTTTTTTAACAACTATTTCAGTGAAAATGAAAACAATTCTTAATGTTTTCATCAAGGGGACAAAATGTAATATGTAGATAACCAAATACGTGAGAACCAGACTGTGAATTTCTTGTCTGCTAAACTGCCACCGAATTAAGAAGTGTTTTCACAGGTTCAAATGTAAAATGCGGGCAACGAATATATAATTAAGAATGCCCTGAAGTACTTTTTCTTGAAGGTAGAAAAAGGATTTGAGATGCACAGAAGTATTCTACTCTTAGCATCCTTTTCATTGTATGAAAAATACAGCATTCCGCAGGAAAAAAGGACTGAAACTGTTCAGGCTTCAATCTGTTTAAAGCTATTTTCATTATTTGTAGTTATTCTACATTTTCTTCTTTCTTCTAATTTCCAAAAGCAACAAAGACAATCTTACAAATGAGTCCACATTCACAAGTAAGGGTATATATAATATCAAATACATTAACATGTACTTGAACATTATTAATGCAACCCAGAACCCGGTTAGGGTGAGGAAAAAACAGATTACTAATTCTGTTAATAACAAAGAAGAGGAATTTTTCTTTTTGAGACACATGTACAGTCTGAGACATGTACAGTTACCATGCAAGGCTCACTTTATCAGGAAATTCTCCTTGCATAATATTCCCATACATCAACATTTCAAAGTGTATTATATATACTGTGTGTTTTGGGCACTTGATAAATTTTGTCCTTATGTGGCTGTGGCTCCCCTCAAATATGCTGGAAGTAATAAATTGCTATAATCAAATCTAATTTCTGAAAAATACCTGTGGGAGTAACAAACAAAAAAGCACGTCTTGTAAAAAAATGATAAATAACACAGAAGGTAGCAGTTTATTATAATCAGCTTGGCATTGAATTACAAAATTAAAATTATGTGGCCCTTGATAACTAACCCTAGCTATGTACATGATCTGTGGAATTATGTTGACTTATTTTGCATTTCATAGGAACAGTTCAAAGAAATATAATAGAAAAAAATTGATAGATTTATCACAAAGGACCCTGTAGCACAGAATATTTTGAGAAAAAAAATCCATTTATTTTGGTCTATTAAGAAAACTAGCATGGAAACTATTTGCTTAGAACTCATTAAGTACAAAACATGTTTAAAAAGTGCTAATTTCCTAGAAGAAACATCTACACAGTAAGCAAATGACATTATTTCTGTGACTTATTAGTATGGATCTATGTAAGCTAACATAGCTATGCCACAAAGAAACTTCTCAAGGGTTGATTAAACTAAGCTTCAAGCTGCAGTTTGATAAAATTATTAAATTAATGATTTTTCAACAGGTAATTTCATTCATTTTTTGCAATCTGCCTTCAGCAAAGAAGCTTTCTATACCTTTAATTTAGAAATCAAGTGTGTTTTATTTCCAGAGAAAACAAGAAAAATGGCTCTGAACTCTTGCATTACACATACCAATAACATTTGCTTTGCACTTGCACTGTCCTGAATTTTGGTGACAGGTAATATCTCCATTGACTGTCCCAGAGGTATTACAGTTACAGGGACTGCAGCCATCAGGGTTTGACTGTTGCAGATTGTAGAATCCTTCCTGGCACTGATTGCATTGTCTGCCAGACACATGTCTCTTACAATTACACTGGCCTCCAATCTAGAAAGATACAAAATATTACAGAATGATGAACATATCTATTTTTAGATGATACATTCATTAGCAACAAGAATGGGAGTATGAATTGGGAGGGAGAGAAAATTTTAAATGGAACAGAAAAAAAAAATAAGCCTGTGAGCATTTTTTAATTTGTTGAGAGAGAGGTAAAAAGAGAAATATTGAACAGAGTGTAACTATTTGACTTTTAAATAGAGTTTAAAAGTCCTGGTCTTTCAAAACAGAAGGGAAAAAGAAGTGAGTAAACAATGCGGCCATATTTGCTATCCGGACAGAAAACCTGCAAAGCATATTCACAAAATTGCATTGTAGATATGACGACTTCTATTAAAATGAAAAATTTTTTCAATCACAGTTACCTTAAAGAACTATCATCTTCAAAGGTCAAGTTTTGAATTTTTTGTTCTGCCCATATGCTTATTAATTTTAGTGAAAATGTTAGTTAAATAAGAATGAAGCAAAATTGAAGGTTTTCATTTTCTATTACTCATCCAAGGTACATTTCCTCTCCCTTTACTGAAGGATGTGATCCAACAGTTCAGCAACTGAAACCCTCTCCCTCTTTTTTTGGTTCAGCTGGGATCCAAACAATTCCACTTCAGTGGGGGTATGTAAATATCCTCACCCTATCCCTAAATGTGTAGCATTGCTATTCAGAAGTAGCTGACACATCCTCTGTTATGCCTGGACCATTGAGTCCCATATCTTGTGCAAGATTAAAGGGCTCCTGAAAAGCTACCTCAATTTCAGACCTCTGAAAGCCAGGAAAAAGCCCAAATCTCTACATTCATCACTTTCCAATATGGTGGGGAAACCAACCACAAGGAAAGGGCAACAGCACAGAGATGGAGAAACAGAGATGTCGGTTAATGCACAAAATAAAAACAATCCCAGGGAGTCAAAGCAACACAGACATGGGAATTGGCAAAAGGTTTGGGAGTCATGATCAAGAAACAAAAACTAACTTTTCTAACTGAAGTGTTCTAGGAAATGCAGAAATAAAGAAACTGTGTTATAAGGAATTTTCTTTGGGTCAGCTTGCTTTTTTCAGAGCAAATATTTAAAATATGAAAAAGTACAATAATTCAAAACCAGTATTCATCTATGACATCAACAACTGTAGGTCAATGTACTTTGCTTTTAATTAGCTACTGAAATAAAAATTTCTCTTAAGAGCTGTTTTTTTCATCTTTAATCCATGAGTCAAGCCAAGCTGAAACAACAGGAGAGACAAAGCTACTGGCAAGTTCCAGTTAAATACATCATCATACCCTCAAATCTAAAATGAAGCTCTAAGCCTTATTAATACTAAATAGAGTATTTCAACATCTAAAAGTAAATTCTCAGTGCAGGAAATATTGAATAAAAGTTAGGAACTCATATACTCCTACCCTTTCCTCATGACAGGATTCTGTAGACCATAAAATCTCTTTAATATGACTTCTTGATAGAGATCTATTACTGATCTATCAGCCTTATTTTTCAGGAAGATGTAGATATTAGAAAGGCAGGACAACAGCAAGTACGAGAAGAGTTAAAAGACCACAATAGCAGAAAACACAGCAACAAGGATTTTCAAGTTAATTCCCTTTTAGACTGGATTTGATCTAGATATTTAGTGTATTATAAGAGACCCAGTCATGCATCACAGCCATTCATCAGAGAACTCACATGTGAAAAGCAACTCTGAGTTTAATCCTAAATGAAGAAAAATACCCAGCTTGATGCCTAACTGTAAAAGAAATTTTTTGTGCTCATGATCGCAGCATACCCAGGTTACACAACAGCACTCAACTCATACCCAAAAAAAACTCTGAAGTTACTCCTAAAGCTACCATAGGAAGGAAAGCATTATATGCAAAATTTCTCCTTAAGTAAGTGAAAGAAAGATCAAAATAGAATAGCTAAATAAGAGAGGATAGCCACCACCACATTTTAAAAACTACAATACAGCAACACAAAAATGAGCATTTAACAAGCAACATGTCTAAAGTATGAAGGAAAAAAAAATTGAATTTCAGAAACAAAGGAAGACTACCAGAGAATCAGGGCAATAAATAATTAAGTGATATGATTAGCAGATTCACAGTGGACATTGGAACACTTCACTAAAAGAGAAGTGCAACATAAGTAATAGGCTATCCAGAGGGGATGTGGAATCTCTATTCCTAGAGGTATCAAGATTTATCCAGACAAAATCATGACTGACTGGATATAGCACTGACAACAACTCTGCTTGGAGGAGAGCAGATGACCAACTAATGCTTTTATGATTATGTGTAGTATTCAGGAAAGAGAACCACAGCAGAGATTGCAAAGGAAGTCTTCCACAGCTCTTCACTATGAAAGAGGTGCTACCTTTCTATATCAGGAATGATTTTTAAGACTGATTTAAATCCAAAGAAGTCAGAAGAAAAATATTTTAGCAAAATCTCATCTGTTGAAAAGTGACTGCACATGAGACTCAAGTTCTAGATGAAAAAAAATAACATTACTGAAATACTTAATAATTTCTTAAATCCACACCAGTAAAAGAGCACTAAAATTACATCATTCTCCTTAAAAGGCTGTGAGGAAATTTCTGAGATCTACATTCTAGTAGGTTTTTTTCTTATTGTATTATTATTGTACATTCTATTAGAAATGTAAACTCTATATTGGAAAAGATTGGTACTTTTTTCCCAAACAGAAATCATGCTACATGATACTACTGCATTTCTTTAAGTCAGCAATATCTTAATATATCACATACACTGAACCAAATGGATGACCAAAAATTCAAATTAATTCCTACATCAAGAAGAACAAACTTAATGCCTGGGAAAAACCAACACTGACTACAGGTAGACAGTGGTACATTCAAAATTAGCTATTACCACTCAAGAAAGAAGCTATTAAAGCTGCTCCATTTCCCCTACAAATCATTTGGAAGCTCTGAAGCAGTTAAAAAGGCAACAGGAATACTTTGATTATCAATAAAAGAACTGAAAATTACACGGCAAATCTCATTGTGTCACAAAAATCTGGTTTTTATCAACATTTTACGAAATTTGTGTATTGGGTTACCTTCTGTAAAATAAAAGAGGTCACAGAGTGAGTAGAATAAGCAGAGATAAAAATGAAAAGAGACTAAAGACTATACAGTTTGGAAATAAAGGATCAAAATGAAGGGAATACGTGGCTACAAAACCATGAGTGTCTTACAGAATGAATACTCTTTTTTTTAATAAAGTTATAAGACAGAACACCCAGGAAATTATAATAAAGTAAACTTAAAGGAGTTACTTGCTTAAAAAATTTAGTTGGATTAATTCCATATGTGGACACCAAACATGTGGCTACTCAGATGAAAATCCTGAGTTTAGCTCAGGTTGCCCTAAACCCATGAATAACTAAAATCTAGACAAGCACATCACAGCAGGATCATGCTTCTGGAAATCAGAGAAGATACTGTGCTAGATAAGTCTTATTTCATACATCAGAGCTGTTCTAATCCTGAATACCTGAAAACCCATGGCTAATTGTGAGCAAAGGAGAGGTTTTTCCAGATGCCACAAGTGAAACATGTAGATTACTAAGTGCTAAAAGAAGCAAAGAATACCACGATCTTCAGCATAATTTTGTGTCAATCTATTACAAGGAGCAGTAATTTTCATCACGCACACTTGCAGAAAATGTACATCCCCAAATTTTATCATAACAGGGTAAAAAAATGATGCTTGGAGAATAGCTATCAATCTTCAAATGAGTGAGAAATGTCTGGCCAACTAAAAAATTTAAATTTTATCCAAGAACCAGCCAACAAAACCATTTGCAGATCTCCCTATAAAAAGAATATTTGGGCTTAATCTGGGGAGAATTGGATTTAAAAAACAGAAATATAGAAAAACAGTATCTTTAATTTCTCTGTACAGACACAGAAGTACCAAAATAATCTCTGCAAGGCTTTGGCAATGAATCTTGTTTCAAAGAAGCTGAACAAGCTGATAAATGTTTATAATGCTACAGAAATAAGTGTACCACAGGTTATAACATGGAAATCTACATCAAAATGGGGAGAACAAACTATTTCAATAACTACATAAAAATCCAAGTGAATTACAAAGGAAAAAGGCTATTTTTGTATCATTATTATTTCTGTAAATCTAGCTTACTGTGGAAACTATGGTAGCATTGAAAATATTGGTAGCAATGAATATTTAAAGGGTTCGTTAACCAGAATTTCACCAGTTGGTCAGTGAAGATATTACTGAAACTTTCCCCCTTCCCCAATTCAAGTGTTATCTGCCATTTAAAGAAAAATATTTCAATTTTCTATGACCAGTGCTGGTTATAGAAGAGCAGAAAGGAATCTATTCTCCTGTTACTTATGCCTGAGAAGCCTGGTCCTGACCCAAATAGTCAGCAGACACAAACAGACAGTGTATTAACACGACCATCTTGTACTAAACCACTGATGGAAAATATCTGACTGGATTGTTCACTCTCAAAATTAACCTGGCCAAGCATTACTACCAAGTGGTGGTGTGTCTTGGGACCTCATAACTACAATTGTTATTTGATATAGAAAATCACTGATGCTGAGTTCACATGTATCCCTTGTGTCATTTATAATTTATGGGCAAAATACACATTATTCTTATATCCTCGAGTGTAAACAGTTACAAACGGTATGCCAGCAAACTTCTCCTGTCTAAACCACAGCTGCAGACTTGTTCCTAATCAGGAATCCAACTACTTAATGTTTCTGAATTTTAGGTATACTGAGCAGTTCACCTGCTTTAGACCCTTATACTACCGCTCTTTAAGTGGGGGACACTTTAACACATTACATCTAGAATGACAAATTCAAAGTGAAGCCTGTTCAGCAACCCTTCTGCTACTAGACTGATACATGGACTTGAAAAGAGTTTTAACACCCAGGACAAAGGGTGACATATTCCAAAGAATTGCCTTAATTGTTCACTAGAGTACAGCAAACTGCTTAGCCATAGCACTCACCTAGTAGATAATCAACACGTACATATCATAGTATCAGAAATGTAACTTCTGACTATTTAAACTCTTGTTGGCCATACATATTGTTATACTATAAAATGCAATTTGCTGGAAAAAATCATTTGCCTAAGCCTTTCTGAAAGTTAAAATCAACTCTTTTGTCTTGGATATGCTTGTAATTTCAAATTGTTATTTTTTGGTGTCTGTAATAGAAGCAACATAGTGTCAAAAACATGTAATCAGAAAGTCTCTCCAGTTCTGGACAATAATGCAATATGAGGCTGGATTTTAATAAATAAAAAAATAACTTTCTTTTTCCAAAGTTAACTTCTGGTTTTGAAGCCCAAAAACTCCTGAAAAAAAAAAAAAATTTTATAATTGGCAAAGTCATTACTAATATCAATTATTTACTCTCTACCACAGCCGAAGCAGCTTCCCTTGACCAACTCCAAGTGTCAGGGTGTTGCAAGACTCAGCAGTGTATTTAGGTCTGGCATGAAATTCTTTCTGTTCATCCTGCCATCACCAATTTTGCAATTGACTGGTACCAGTCTCAATGTTCTGCCTTTCTGATATAAATGCTAATCATATATTTCTCACTATCTTCTTACTTGAGGCAAATCTGGCAAGGACCCCAGTATCCAGTTGTCTGCCATCTCAGGAAGGGGGAGCAAGGGGGTTGAGGACTTTTCTTTTCTTCTCCTTTCCTCCAGTTTAGGAAATGAGAACAGTACAGTGTGCTGGCTCACACACATAGGTTAATGGTCTGACACCAAATACCTGAGAGTATTCTCAGGATGTCGGCTTTGGGAACTGAAAATTGAATAAGCAGCAATAATGAAGTTCCTTTGCACTCCCCTGATATCTCTTCTTGTCATCACATATGATGACTTTCAAAAGTCAGTAGCTTTCCACTACTTTTGCTCAAAACATAAAATGAGGCATTTACCCTCTGCCCACAACACTCCAAGGGGTGGGAGTGGACCAAATCACATAAATAAACTCTTGCAGAAAACCAGCATTTCTACTGTATAAAATCAGAAATAAAGCCATAGGATTAATGAGCATTAAAAAGCTAATTTTCCCTCATTTTAGCGATAAAGTTAAAGGCCTCCCATCAAGGGAAACCCAGATTCAGAATACACAGTGTTTGATAACCTGATTTTTTATGGACTCCACCATGCAAAATATTTTTCACTGACACATCTGCCTTCTTTACATTTCTTATTCTCTTTGGTACATCTGTTGACTGAAATCCCCTTGATGAATTGCTTTAACCTGTGTTCTTTCCCTCGCAACACATATTCAATTTATTTATTTATTGTCAATCACAATAAACAGGTTGAAATCCGTGTAAATAGATAAATGAAAATGGAAAGGCTCATCCTAATTTTAGATAAAACAATTATCTCAGAAGTGAAAATAGAAATACTATTTTCATTTTGTGCATATATATATACATATATAATTTTTAAAAAACAGTATTTATTGAGTGTGCAGCAAGGTGAAATCTGAAGTCTCTTCAGACAGTTACTCAGAAGTACTGGAATATGCTTTCATGTGACTCTTCAGAGAAAACAGTAAGTAGCATTTTGTTCATTTTCTTGCCTTAGAGTTTTCTTGTAAGATGAGACAATACAGCTGCCGCCTTGACAGAAGAAAATCAAGTCTTTGCAACTCTGAACAATATTCTCTGCAGTAAAACACAGTTTCCTCACAACCAGAAGTACATGATACGTATTTATTTGGATGTTAAGGGTAATTTTTTAAAAATCAGCAAAAGCTGAGTGAGATAACTAAAGATAACTAGGTAAAGGCAACAGCAGCACTTTCAAGTTTCTCTAAAAAGAAATGCCCAGGAAAAGAGTGCTTTTTCCCCCAGCATTAAATATGACAACTATAACAGAATCACGAAAGGACCACAAGCTGCCATTCTTGATAGAATATGTAAGCATTTGTAGAGCAGTCTGGGTAAAAAGCAGTACAGGAAAATGAGTAAATGGTTTTGGTATGAGAGCCAGAAAACATTAATCTCCAACTACAGCAAGAATGATTACATCAGCAGTATTCTGGTAGAACTTTCTCAGGTGTCAATTGTTAGGGAGAAAGGAGGAAGGCAGCCAGTTTTTCTTTCACTCTCCTAAGGCTCAAGCACCTGTAACAGTTCATCTGGACTTTCTGATTTTTTGAAATATTTCATGACAAATGCTCACAAAGACAACACAACCATCTTTTCTACAATGACTAAACATCTATAACCAGCACAGAAGTGGACAAATTTTATCAGGCTGCAGCAATTCTCACTTGTACTCACCAGTCTTAAAAGAAAACCTCATTCTGCAAAAATACCTAACAATCTGCTTGCAGGTGCACTGCTACACCACTCCTAAAATTCTACTTGTCACTAATTCTACTTGTCTAAGCCATAAAGTCACAATTTTAAAGTTTTACTATGATGATTTGCACTTCAAAATACAAAGCCTGTATTTTAAAACATAAAGTCTACCCAGGTCTGTTAGTGGATGTGATCTTCAGTGGTAAGAAAAGTGAGAAACACTGCAAGGGAGAAATTATCTTTATCTACATGCATTTCTCACCAAGGGCAGAGTGCATATGTAACAGAAGAGGCAAAAAGTTTTCATGATCAGTGCAAAGAACTGAGATGGGAGCAACTGTGTTGCAGTCAGCTCTTCTACACACCTTGCAAACTATCAGCATGAATAATACTTCATTTGATGAGTGAATGTTCTTTCTGTGTGATTCGATAGATGAGACTGCTTTGTGATTCAATGGATTAATTTTGGAACTCTGTACCTCTTGGAACTTAGAGACTAAAGTGGCACTTTGCACAAAGAAAAAAATGTTGATGATCTGAAGAAAGTGATGATTTATGCAGTAAAAGTGTATTCTGCCCCATTTTTGGCAAATTTCCTTGAAAATTATCAATGTGATGTGACAATTAATTTTCATGAGTAGGGTCCTTATTCCTTATGATTCCATCTTCCAGGTCAAATTTGAAAACACTTCCTCCAATGATGCCTTCCTATTTCATGTAATTCATTTCAGCCTTTAGTCCCCAGCCTTATTAATCTATTCTTTAATGCCTCTCAATCATTTCTCCCCGCTCTGCTTCTAGTGCAGCAATTGATGCTTTATTGAGCAATAGTCTCCCCCATTTTTCCCATTTTATCTCTCTGTTCATACTTTCATAGTCAGGCATCATCAACATTCTTGTATATTCAAGTATAAAGCACTGATTTCTGTAAACTACTGTTACTCTGATTACTAATCGCAGTTAAAGCTGATTTAGGTTAACATTTCACCACAAACCCTGGATACATAAATTAGAATTTGCTTTCATTCCTCCATGTCTTGAAAAATAATTCTAACATGATACCTGTGTTTTGCAAGCTTTTTTTTTTCCACTTCTATGTCACTGGCAGAGTGTGTTACTTCAGAAGACTGAAAATTATAAAAGAATTTCTCTTTATAATACAGCAGACTATTTTAAAAAACATATTTTGCTATATTTGTATGTCACACAGAATATGTACCAATGCATGAGTCCTGTGAGGGGCACTGAGACCAAAATGGGCACATATCTGTACATCTATGATGGTAACTGAGGATGAAAATACAGTAAGATCCACAAGAGTTCACTGTAAAATAAAATTCAATGACAAGAGACATATGACGAAAAAAGCCAGAGATTACTTTACAAATAGAAGTGTTGAAAAAAGAAGAGATAGGAGAAGTGGTAACAAGCCGAAGAAGTTCTATCACACACAAAGAATAAGTTCTACCTTTACAATAAATTTCAAAACAATTATTTCTTCCCTATTTCCAACAAAATTTAGATTTTGGCAATGGACAGGATACATGTGAACAGAATACAAACCACAACACATCTTTAGTATATGTTCAAGATTTTAATCACTTTTCCTGGCTTTTTTTCCAACATGCATGTTTTAAAAGTTACAGATAGATTTATTATTGGACTAGACAGCTTGCATGACAATGAAATCCATTGACTTTAAAAGCATAGCTGACGGTGCTCTCTTCTCAGCATCACTTTGCGGGTTTCTTTTATTTTTAATGGACTTCATAAATTAAAAGGGAGATCAATCCTTGTCTTATTATAGGGAAAAGTAGCTTAATTTTAGTTCTAGTTCAGGCTCAGCTTATTGCCTGAACTTTCAAAACCTTTTAGAATCTTTAAGACAGTACCAAGACTTCAAAAACACTCAAAACCTAGATGTTTTAACATTACTGAGTGCAGAGATAGCATCCCAAAACTACTATTTATACAAGGGCTTTTATGTCTGTTGTTGATCTAGATGAGTAAGTCTTCAGCAGTACCTCTCAAATTCCTCTCTGTTTTCTCAGCTTTTAAATGTCTGGTGTTAGTCAATGATCATTTTGAAAAGGCTGGACTTCAGCATTTTTTTAATATAGACTAGTTATCATCTGAATATACTTTGTAAAATCTTATGGCCGTCTACCCAGCTGATTGAAACATTTTCTCTTTTTCTCTATTAGGACTACTTACCTTATCACACAGGAGGCTCTTATTTTTGGTGCCTGTTGCGTTACAGTTGCAGGGTTTGCAAACATCAGTGGCTGAAAGATCTGTACCTGCTTGTCTGTAATGGAAATCCTTGCACAGCTCACAGTTCCTTCCTGCATGAAAGAAAGGTTATGCATTATGGCTTCCAATTCATTAAAATTAGCTGTATAATTCAAAATTAAAGACTATTCCTTTGAGAGAATTCTATAATTTTCAGGACGTCCATTTTAATGCACCTTTCATCTCTACCTGCCAATTTAGTGATCCAGAGCATATGAAACAATGAACCTGTTACAAACTATGTTTTACTCCATTAAACTTCCATCTGTTATATAATACCACACTTACATAAAAGCTGTGCAACGCAAATGCCTATACTTTTTTTTTTGAAAAATTGAACCTGAAACTTTTCTTTTTTATCTTTACTAGATTAAGCCAAGAAAACTGAAATAGAAGAGAATTTTTTAAGTATTCAAATGTACTACCTACATTGAATAAAGAGATGTATTCAATAAGCATGAAACTGACATTAGAGAAAAATTTGACAACCTTTTTAGATATTGTCTGTTAAACTGGTCCAATAAGATTATATTTTGAATTTAAATGCTCCAGCACATGTAATGGGAATAGCCTTGAAACCATATATTTTAATTATTTATTTGAATGTGTTTTGCATGAAAGTTTTTATACAAGATTGGATTAAATTTTACAGAATTTTCCCTGGCTTAAATGTTGACACCACATGAGAATTTATTGGACTGTTAGCCATAGAGCATTACTAATTTCAGCTGACAAAAGACTTAGTCAAAAAGGAACCGTAAAATAAACGGTCCTTTCTCTTTGACTTACCAGCTGTGTTGTGCTGACAGTTATCACAAACGCCACCACCGCCTTGGTGGTATTCCTGAGGAAAAGGATCCATTGCTAAGTCATAGTGGCAGCTTTCTGCATGGCCATAACACTGACATGGTTTGCAATTATAGGCATGAACTTGGTCACCTGGACGGAAAGGCTTGTCATTGTACAATGGCAAACAGCGATCACACTGAAATTAATCAGAAATAAAAGAAAATGCTGCTTCTTGGACATGAATATTTCTTCACCTCACAAGTTTACTAATATAATCTCTATGTTCATATTTTTGTCTATCTGTTTTCCCCAATTTAAATGTCAATATTATTTTGCTTGGTAAAAAAAGTGAGAAAGCACAAAGGGAAATAACAAACCCAACATTTTAATAATTATTATAACATTTTAAAATCATTTTTAAAACAGTAAAACCATGGAAAGTGAGCAGAAGAACAACATTTTAAGAATTTAGACACTCAACACAGGCTAATGTCCTGAGATTCCAATTCACTTAAAACTTTAGAGATGCAAAATGGTGCTTGGTATGTTTATGGCACAGAAGACAATCACCTAATCCATCAATCTGGAAGCATTTTAAACAATGAGCGTTCTTGTAGTTTCTAATGTTGTAATAACTGTAGTTTGTACTACAATCATCTGACCTTGTGAGTGAAACAAAAGAAACAAAATATATTGCAACCATAACTTCTGTCTTTCAGAAGGAATTCAAATGCTTCAAAATAAGTTGCTTCTGTTACATATTCAGGCAACTATTTTCTTTTTTGGGTAACTTCCTTCTTGATCTTGAGAAGCATGCTCATCTTTCTTTATGGTTGTTATTCCAAGGATCATTATAACTATTTGTTACTTTTTAGTATGTGTATATCACCTATACACTGAAAACTAGGAAACTGTATTGAAGTATCTAAACTGTTTCACTCACAGCTGGTGCTGGGAGAGCATCATTTGTGTGTAAAACAATGTGAATTAAAACCCATAAGCTTAAGATACTCCAACAATTGCAGATCAGTCACAAACTATAACAAAAGACACTTGGGAGAGAAAATTAAATCACAAGAATTTATCTATTGAAATTTTGTTTGAATATACTAAATAAAAAGTAAGCAATAAGATAGCAATAATAACTGCACCTTTTTCTAATCTGTTAAAAACAAACCAAAACCACACAATATCACCACAGTGAGAGAAAAAAAGGAGTTTTCAGGATGAAAATTAGCAGGGTTTCACTCGAGACCTTGAACTCAGGCCTTTGTTTATCAGACAATCAGTGCCTAATTGTGATTATCTCACTTTAAGTGCACTAAGGGCAACACCTTGACCATAACTCTTCACAAGTTACATAGCTCTAACTTATTCAAGTCCTTCCCTCATTTACATCCATGTCCCCTCTCTCTCCGCAATGAGAAGCATCAGCATTACACAGCACCCAACAACATGAGACAAGAGGGTTCATTCAGGCATGGCACAACTTGGGAAGCACAACAAAGAAACAAGCTACCAGCCAAGCTATCCAGCTTATGTAGCTCCCTCCTCCCAGCATGTCCTCACAGCATATATCCAATATGGATATACATCCTCCTTGAAAGGAAAACAGTGCAGGAATAGTTACCAGCCTGCCAGCCCTGAGTTTCCATTTGTGCATGGCCAGCCACAAAGCAGCTGAAAGCATTCATCATCTCTTTTCAGATTTAATCTTGGATCAGTTACTTATGCACACCTGTGCTTGCATCTATTGTTAAATGACACACAAGCACGAAGGAGTATGAGAAAAAGATGGCATCTGATTACATAGCAAGAAGCCTCTTTGAAACATCTCTTGTTGTGTGACTTTTAAAACTTTGACAAAACTTTTAAAAATAGTAGAATTACTAGGTTTGGAAAGGACATTTTGGAAAATACCTGATCTTTTGGAAAAGATCATCAAGTTCAACTATTAACCCAACACTGCCAGGTTCACCACTAAACCACATCCCTGAAAGCCACATCTACACATTTTCAAAGATTTCCAGGGACAGTGATTCCATCACTTTCTCTGGGTAGCCTGCTCCAATCCCTGGCAACCCTTTCAACTGAAGCCATTTTTCCTAATATCCAATCTAAACCTTCTCTAGCCCAATTTGAGATTCTTTCCTCTTATTCTTCACTTGTTACCTGGGAGAAGATATTGACTTCCCCTGCCTACAACCTCCTTAGCAAAAAAGCAGTCATTCAGAAGTTGGCAATGAGTGTGAAATGTTTGTTTTTCTAGCAGTTGTCACACCTGCATGCAATAAAAATGGGCACTGGACCCCCAAGTCACCCTGCTGTTTGTCACACCTTTATTAGGTTAAGAATTGCATTTAACTTCCAGACCTCCAGGGCTGAACTTTCACATTTGGTAGCACTATGATGTACATGTTGCCATCTTCAGATCTTCTTTCACCAAATCTAAACTCTGCATTTATCCAAAGCATAGTAGTTGAGAATTGCAAATCAAGAGATTTGGGATCTGGTTCTTGGCAACCACATGGAAAATGAATATTTCCAAGAAGCCCATGGCAAGGTCTAGGAGTATATTTACAAAGGATGTTAATGCTTAACAAAACCAACATTCCTCTGTAACTGTAACACACAGAAACATGCAGATGTCCTTATTCTCAGTTACATCTAGGCCCCTCAGAAAACATCTTAAATATATGGTTTTCCCTATGGCCAATAACAAACATGCCTTCTTATATATAGTATCTGAACTTTTCACCATCTGTGAAAAGTTTCCTGAGAAAACACAACATGGAGCCTGGTGGCCAAAATACCACTCCTAACTTGGCCCAATTCATTAGTCTAAAACTATGATAAAAAACTGATTTCCAACAAGGCATTCAAGTTTTTTTTTTACTAAATATATTATTAAAATTTTAAAAGCACACTCCTATAAGCACTGTTTTTTCTCTCTTAATATTTATACTGGAAGAAGAAAAATAACCATTATGCTAAAATTTATGACAGAGAATCCTGTATATAACTAGTGTAAAAATGGAAAAATACATCACTCAAAGCATGCTTATGGTATCACCAGTGACTTGAGCCTAAGCCTTTATATGCCAAGTTCATTTTCAGGCCCTAAGAATTCTGTGGACAGTAGCTCTGAAGAAACAGTTAACCAATATCCAAAGAAATACTTCAGACATCAACAGTAAAAATACTTTAAAACTTGCAATCAGTTATGATTACCTAGAACCTTTTATTCCAACACTTATTTAAATATACTGCTGCTTGCCTCTCAGTGGCATTCTTTTATATATATATATATATATATATATATATATATATATATATATATGATTTTATGTGGAATTAATTCCTTTTTGTAACCTATGTAGGAGTTTACAGCCCACTCTGAAAGCTCAGTTGCAATAAACAGTGTACATACACACCTATAGTACTTATACATAAGCTTCTGTAATGCACATTATCAAAAGTATACAATTTAAAAATCCGACGAAGTGACACTGAGGCTAGAATGCCACCCTCTCAGGCATTTTGAAATGCTGACTTGTTTCTTTGAAATGCTGACTTGCTCTATTACATGTAGCACCCATGTTTACTTATGCTGCCCTTTAAGTGTTGACTGTAATGGGATAATTAATCATATACAATTCTTTCCTTCCTACGAGATCCTCTTCTGTATCCATCCACTATGCTTTCACTCCATTTCATTTCCTTAGCCAAATAAATATGGCTTCTAGGGAATATCTATTCCAGATATCTTTGCCATGCTCTAAAGACAGTCTTAATTTCCTCCTGGCTTTCACCAGCACCCTCACTACAACATTTGAATACCTACCAAGACTATACGTGAACTACATCTGTCTCTTGTCAACTCCCCAGTGATCAAAGAGCTTTTAAACTTAAAAGCCAGGTTTTACTAGGGGAAGGAAAAAAAGAAAGCGTAACCAAAATTACAACACTAAGTGACTCCAAGGGACCAAAGAAGACAGAATAGAAATGAAAGGTGTCTTATGGGGTTCCATCCCAAAGCTCCATGTACCAAAAATTGCATTTTTTTGTGGGCTTATTGCTTCTGCAAGCAAGAACTCTGTTATTGAGTGTACTGTAGTTAATATTTACAGCTCCTCATGTACTATTTATGAATAATTCCAGCATCTAACATGATACAGATTGACCTTTAACTAAGGTTTACATAGATTCTTCTGTAACAATATGAAATATCTTCCTTACTCAATTCTTGATAAAACAACATATGCCATATCCAGTTTTCAGACCTCAGATGTTTAAAACCATTATGGATAACTCTGAAGACCTGAAACCTTTACTGCATCCAGTCAATCTCTCATTTCTATTCATATATTTTCAAGCATTTATCAGAGGGGCTTTATTTATTTTAAATTTTCTTTTCTATTATGATTTCTATAAATATTCCTATATATTTTGCCATTACCTTTCTCTATTAAGCTCTATACAGTTCATTTAAAAGAGGCTCTGAGGTTGCAATGTAAGGCTAACCTTGCTTGACTGTCTTGTTCTTTCATGGGCTGTTTCTAGCTCGTCACGTGACAGCTTGGCAAGTTTTTGAACATACTTTTGCTTGAATCTAAAAGCTAATCTTTGCATACAAATGTTACCAAAATCTGGACTCCACTCTCGGTCCCTCAGTTTCAATTTGTAAAAGGAAGAGCTATCTCCCAAAGCTAGACCCGAGGCGTTTAGAGAACAATTTGTAAATGAAGAAGCTGAATATTTTTTTCAGAAAATGAGAGACAAGCTTTGTGAGGACTAATTTCCTCTTTTTTTCATAATCTGGGCCCCCAACATCCACAAATCATTCTTAAGCAACCCCTTCTTCGCATCATCTCAGACTTCATAGGAACATATTTCATCATCATTCTTCACCAAAATGAAACTCAGGAAAGAAAGAAATCCATTTGGTATGTCAGATTTCATAACACAGTGATGCAAATACCTAAACTAAGATTTCTATTTGTAATAGTTATGCAGATTTTTCATTTCTGGTATTGCTCTGCTGCTCAACAGCTAGCCAGATGTATATGCCAGATAAATTCAAGACAGTAATTTTAGCTGTATTAAGTGTAAATCTGACAAAGGACATACTCCGCCATATGTAAAAAGCCTTTCAAGAATCTCTGATTTCTAGTAAAAGACATTGAAAAAACCCACCCTAAAGCCAAAAACTTTCTTATAGCACCTCAGTTATGGTGACTTTCTCTGCTAATACAGAAGTTTAAAAAAAAACCTCCTTGCTGATAGAGCTATTTCTTCTCAAAAATATTTTCTTTTTCTCTACCAAAAAAGTTATATTAGGAAATTTGCTTCACAAAATGCTTACTTAAACCAAAAAAATATATAATTAAATAAATTTATTTCCACAGTTGCTAATTCATTTGGGTGGGAGCCAAAGAAACAGGTGTAAATCTATCAGACAGAGTTTTATCATTGCCAGTGATAGCCAAAAATCAGGATGGACTTTTATTTCACTTTTAAGTGATAGCCTTACAAAAAAAAAAAAAAAAAATTAAAAAATTTAAAATCTTAAAGCTGTTTGGATTCCATGTAAATCTTTGATAAAATTCAAAGTAGTTAATGATATATTTCCAAATACTAATTCTATTTTATTATTACTGCTATTTTGTTTCATATTTAATAGATACTGACATGGCTATTAAAGAATGAGAAAAATATTTAAACAACATCCTTATTGTACTCTGAATTAATAGAGTTAATTCAAGCACTTCAATTATAGTTACAATGCATATATACAAAATCAAAGATGTGACACTCAGTGGAACAACCCATTAACATTGACAGGAAATATCTGATAAGTCAGATACATCATTAAAATGGATTTGGTTTGTTTTCACAAGGCAGCATAAGTCTTGCAAGAGTGCTTGGTGAACTTCCAGATCTTATAAAATATTAATCCTTACAAAGTAACATTTCACAATGTGTGTTCTAATTAAAAGGACACTGTCAGCTTGAATTTTTTTTTTCTAATTTGACCCATCTTAAAACTTGAAATTTCAGTTCAAGTCCCATTTAGACTGTGTATCTTACACTTCTGCTTAAGAAGTGAGAAAACTTAAAACTCCTATGAAATTTTACAAAAATCTTTCACACAATCATGAGCACGGTATCAAATGCTCTGAGGTTACCTCTCCTCGCTCTGTTCCTGCAAGCACAGACTGCTTGGGGGTTTTTTTTGATGTGTGATTAGTCTCTCCCCTTTGCTACTGCTGTTGCTATTCCATACAACCCCTTCTTAATTTTTAGAAAGGCTACTTCCAAAAGGCATAAATGTAGCAAGGAATACGTCTTGTACTCTCAATGGAAATCTAACACTCAGTGAGACTGAGGGATTCATTCCTTTGATGTAGCTAATTTTTTCTTAACCTCAATTCTTTTTCCTTTTTTATTTTTTTCTTTTGAGACAAATAATTAACCTATGGAATCTTTTCCTTGAGCAAGTTTTTTTTTACTCACACATTATGGTTCTGCTTTTGTTAAGTTGTATGCAAACAGCTTCCAAGAAAACCAAAGGCTGTATAAAATAAGTAAAAAGTGGTAAAATCGAGCTCTCCTCCATGTATTTATCTAGAATACCATGACTTATATCAATCAAACCCATTTTAGTTCTTCCATGGCCAAGAATTATAAAACTGTTAGAATCACAAATGAAAATTATAATTTTGCATTTATGGTGGTTTTGATTGCATTATGGACCACTTGAACTCTTTGTTTCCTTTCAAATGAAACTAAATTGGAAGCTGAACTCTAGGACTTTGCTTACTGCATTCCACCTATTGAATGGGTCTGAAGTCCACAGGAGCAGACTAAAATTACCATGGAGTAGTACCTTCACCCTACAGGACTCTTGCTAGTTGCTACAGCAGGCAGAGACAATCTTTATCAGATGCTCACAGTCTAATCTCAGGTTTGCATCTAATGTTTGAAAGTGGCATAATCTCTAATAAGAAATCAAATCCATGAACACAACACTCCTGATGGTCTGTGGTGGAATGGCTTTTGGTGAGGGTGGATGTCGGAACTCAGAATGTCCCTCAGACATTCTTGGTTGCTCCGGACCCAGGTCAGAGGCATCTGAGACCCTGGTATGCAGCCAGAAAACCCTGTGGCTTTGAATGTGACCCATGGATCAATTTACCAACTTTGCAGGAAGAACAAGAAGTCACAAAAGTTTAGGTATTGTAGTAGAAGTAGTCACAAAGTGAAAGGAAGGATTTTTGAGTGCTGTACAAGGGGGTTTTAAGCCTTGTATGCAGGGGTCCAAGTTTTGTACATGGGGGTCAGGGGTTCTAAGATGGAGGGATTTGGGTGTGCCCTGTCCTCCTTCTTTGTCCTTCCTAACCTCCATGTCTTTGGTGATGTTGGCACTCACAGATTGGTTTAGAGTAGAAAGTCACCATTCAATATAGATGATGGGCATTGGGGAAAAAGTATAAACATGTAACACGTAATGTATGATATAAAAGATGGCACCAGCCCCCTGGGAGGGCAGTGTGCCTTTGTCTGACCTGCTGAACGGGCCACAGCAGTTCAGGAAGAAAATCTTTTAGATAACTTATAATAAACTACCTTGAGACTGGACGACTGAGGACTACTGAATCTTTCTTTGAAGGCACAGGTTGGAGGAGAGACTTTTCCATCTTTTGGGGTCACCCCAATCCGGGGATGAGCCCAACAGGTGGAGAGTGGAATACATATTTTTCCTTAATTGATACAAATCTGCCACTGAAAGTTTCCCTCTGAAAGACAGGCCTACACTAACACACATATACACACTCTTTCCTAGGACTGAAATCCCAGTGTGAGGCTGTTCATAGGTGGCATAGACAGACGAAAGTGAGACTCACATTATTTCCTTCTGTATAGCTTTCCTTGACACACAGGCACCTGTATGGTTTCATACTTGTGTCACAATCATCAGCATGGCCATGGCAATTACACCTGAAAGAAAACAATAGGTGGTGTCGAAAGTTAGAACATGAAAATACATCTGTGCAAAAATATATTACACAGTCACAAAGTAAATTCTGTGTATTACATAGTCTGGTTCTTTAGTAAGAACAAATAAATGTCACCAAACAGAATGTTCTTAGGTGCAGTAAACTACAAAAGATTACTTCACTCAAGTATTTTTAAGCATCAACAACTGCTTTTCCAGAAAATAAAAACCAGCATGTAGTAGAGCTACTCTTGCCTTATATAATATGCAATGAAAACTGTATTTCAGTATGTAACATTAATATGTAAATTTTTATTAAATAAATTACAATTATTCATCAATATTAAAACTTCCAGTGTGGCTCTAGTTTTTTAAGAAATTTTAACCACACCCGGAATAATTTTGAATTTTAACCCATTTTATCTCCATTAAAATTTACATTTCTTACTAAAATAAAATCTGTATAGGGTCTTAATTAATAACCATAATAATGGTCAATAACCATACCGCTCTACCTGAAAGACTGCTCTTCTGGAGGCATGACACAGCTTTGCAAACTACAGTTGAAATTATTTTACTGTTAAATCATCACTAAGGTAAAGCTGTTTTAGTAACAGCATTATCATAATACATCTAAATCAATAATCAAAATATATGAACAAGATAGACAATTTTAAAGTAAACATGACTTCTAACAGGGTGCTTTCCCTCAAAATGAGAGCTACCAAAATAATTTCAGGAATAATAATACTTACAAATCTGCACCATATGCTTCTTGGAAACTATTTCATTGCCAAATTTGCATATTATTTCAAGGATTTAATTAGTCCCTTCACAAGACAGCACACTTATCATATACAATGAAGTTGTCAGTCACACATAAAACAAGTTTCTCTGACAGCTACCCAATTTTGAAAGGAAAACTCCAACTAAAACAAAGAAAGAGCTCTGCATTGACTGTTTAAATTGCCATGTCTGGGAATCTATAGCTTGGAAGAGTTACTGAAATAAAGCACAAGCCATTGTTTCAGTCATAAGCCTTTGCTTAGAGGCATTGGTAATTCCAAGTAAAGGATTGCTTTTGACAGATTTGTGTAATAAGTATAATTAATTGTAAAATAAAATGGGAGCAAACAGTTTTGCAAAACAGTACACCAATCATTTCCAACTTGATACACGGCTTCAGACCAAATTCCTTTCTCAATCATACATGTAAAAGCAAAACAAGTTGATCAGATTTCAGGCAGGTCCTTATATGCCGTGCTGAGCTGTAACAGTCAGACACAATGCTGGATGTGGGAAGAGTCATGTAACACTTACCTTCCACTGACTGTAACTTCATTAACTCCATAGTACCTATGCCTAAAATTTACCCAAGGTTCACTAGTGTGATACTGGCCACGGAGATGAATCCTCACTTGTGTAGCTTTTACAAATTCTTGAAGAGATGGAGTATTATAAAAATCATTGTAACCAGGTCGGTGATTTGGTTCCGGGGTAAGAACACTGAAAGTTAGATTACCATGAGAATACGGTGTAAAGCTGTTTAAATAGAGAGGAAAACAAATTAAACTCAAAATATTACATATTTTACAGATTCTAGTCCCTAACATACTGTTTCTCAGAGAGGGTCTCAACTGTAAATGGTGGTTTCATGCTTTCTGAGTAAAAATTCTTATGTCAGGGGATTCCCAGTCACCAGAATTCAAGACAGGAAAAAGAAATGTCCTCTATATGTCTGTTTTGTTCTAAACCACCATGCTCTTCTCCAGACCCAAAGTTTCCAATTAAAAGTAAAGCCTTTACCAGGCAACTTCAAAATATCATTAAAGTGTGATTGATACAGTGTCACCTGCACACATTTTCAAGAAGTTTAACATATTGTCCTTGAGAAACATGAACTAGGCTTGAACCACATAAGTAAAACATTCAGACGACTAACACAATAATTAATAGGCTTACATTGTTAGTAATACACCTGCTAAACATATAAAAAAACAATACAGAAACAACTGTTATATTTTGAATTCCAGAGTAACGGGACCATATGATCTGCTCATCTGAGTGAGCAGAGTTAAAAACACATGCTACCTTCCAGGAAGTGAAGCGCAAGATACTGTAATGGAAAGCAGTAAGATTGAGAGTAAAACCGCATATTTAAGCCCAGGAAGGGGAAGGACAATCCTGAGAATTCAAGTAAAATTGAGTAAACAAGTAGATACAAAGTGCACGTTTGCACAACTTGGTATGAATCATGTCATGTTGGTCTATGTACTAGGCAGAGTTTAGCCTCTGGAAGAGAAAAAAAGTCTGCTTATTTGCACACCTACATGGGATCATTAAAAATAGGTATCCCACCTTATCACCTGGCACCTGACATGCAACACTCAAAAAGTGTCACTTGAAAATATGTCAGTTTTTGAAAGATGAGATTTCTAGTTAGGCTAGGTCTGCTGAGTCAAGCTCTTCTGTCTTCGTGAAGGATCTTTGAATTTCCCGTGCTCCTAATCCAGGTCAGTGCTTCACAAAAATCTCAGTGGAATATATCTGTTTCTCTGGGTGATTATGCCTTCTCTTTCCCTCCACAGGAAACTAAATAAAGTACATTTTTCCCATGTCATTTAGAACTGTAATGGAAATGTTTAGACAGGTACAAATGGCAGGTAATTAACATCATGTTGGTATGGAAGCATCAAAAGGAACAGCAGAAAGACTGTAAGGCTGATGGCAACTAGATAAGCAGGTCATCAAGATTTTAGGGTATCTATATGCAGTTTCTCAGAAAACAAAGGAGATTCTAAAATAAGGGGCAGCCAATATTCAGAGTAACCAAAGATTCAAGCCTCTGATAAGGGGATAAAGGACAGTGAGCAACTCCTGACTTGCATAGGTGTTACAGGATGGAGAAACAAAAACCTTAATCACTTTCATTTCATAAAGGACACAAAAGAGAGTCCATTCAGTACTAGCATGTGATCACCAAAACAAGAACCATCAAGTTATGGTAAGGATTTCAAAATCAAGGTCATTTGTCTTCCATGTAAATCCAGGGAATCCTGGATAGGCCACTAAGACACAAGGACACTGGTGTCTAAATCCTGGACAGACAATCTGGACATGTCTTGGCAGGTACAAGTTTGTGGGTATGAGAGAAAGAGGGACAAACAAGTTTTGTTTTACAATAAAATCCTCCAAGGAACTCTGTTACACTGCTGACATAAATTTGGGGCTTTGTTTCAACAGTAGCTCCTCTTCGAGCACACAGAATATTCACCAATACGTGTCTTATCACTTAAAGCTTTCTGTACATCAGCTGTACCCAAAAATTATTAATTCATATCATTTCCTATCATCATTTACATTTTAATTGAAGGGGAGAAACTGCTTAGAAAGCATTTATGGAAACAGTCCATATTTAACTCCTTGGGTCCTTTTTAAAATTATACAAATACATATTTTGGGGCTGAAAAAGGTATTGCACCTCACTTGGGTTATTTATCCAAAAACATTTGCCTATTTCCCTTCTCCTCTACCCACTTCCTCAAAGATCAGCAATAAAGCTCAGATTCTTTTCCAGAAGGGTGGTGTAACTCAAATGACCTTATGCTCCTCTCCTCAGAATACTGAACTCTTGGAGAACAAAGATGCTGACACTTGAAAAGTCTTAGAAAGGTAGCAAAAGTGGAAAAAAAAAAAAAGAAAAAAGGCAAAGTACCTACAGCACCTGGAAATGTATTTTCTCTCTGATTTCCAGCCAAGTACTAAACAAGTCTAATACTGAACTCAGGCAAGAGATAATGCAATTGAATGTATGCAGTGGCAAAAGTTCAATTATATGTATGTGTGTGTACATACATGGATATGTGCGTGTAATATGGTAAGATATTAACTATTATATATGTTATGTATTATATTTATGAAATGTATATTTTATATATTATATAGCTTTCAATTTTCATATGCTAATTGACAGTAAAAGGGTTTGCAACATATTTCTAAATGGTAATAATCCTTCTTGCCCCTCTTCCCACAGTTTTATAGTGCTTCTTGCTTAGAAAGATAAGAAAGCTTCAAGGTACCATTTTGAACTCATTTCTTACATGTGTTGCATAACACTAGCAGGGCTGAATGACTGGCTTTTGTACTTCAGTCTGGCCTCTTTCCTAAGCTTCAGAACAAGTTGCCCTCCCAGAGATCAGAAGGTAGACTTTCACATTCACTAGACAGTTTAGAACAATGTTATATTAGTACCTTCCTCCACTTATCCTCTCAGTGTTCTGCAATTCTACTGACAATAGCCATCAAAACACTAACACATAACATTTTGAAACTCTGCCTCAAAAATAACAGTGTCCTAGGGTGACGTTGTGATGCTTGTATCCCCAGTTGTGTGTTCTGTTTATTCTGGATATTATGTTCTGTGCCTTCAAGACTGGCTCTGAAGAGCGAATGTTTTGTTTCGGTTTTGTTATCAGCCTGCTCCCCCACGGCTGGCGGGATACAGAGACAGGGCAGTGCAGTACATAGTGCGGCTTTTGCTTTTTGCTTTGCTCTTGCTTCTGCTTTGCCTTTGCTTTTGCCTCTGCTTGTTAGTTAGTTTAACTAAGCAGTCCGATTTTTCCCAGGACTGTTTTTTTTTCCTTTCCTTTTTTTGGAACCACTTGAACCTGCTCCAGACTGGGACCTGGGAAACACCAAGCGTTTGTACCTTGTGGCCTGCAGCAGCCATCCCCAGTACCGGAGGGACCGACAACAGAACGACCATTCCCAAAGAGAGACTTTCTGAATTTGTCATCCTTTTCACAGCAGTGAAAGAGTGTTGTCATCTGGTATTGTTCATTCTGTATGCTGAGGGGTGCTTTGCCTGTTAAATAAACAGGTTCTTTCCACTTCTCTCCAAGGAATCCTTCCCGAACCGGTTGGGGGGAGGGGCTGTGTAGGTTTGCTATCTGGAGGGGCCCCCTTTGGAGGTTTTCTCCAAAATTTGCCCTAAACCAGGACACAGAGGAATCAATTGACTCAGACTCAAATGATTAAAATCAGATTAAAATTACAGAAGACTTTCTGGCAATTTTGAGTTGAAAGGTCATGATTAGGATCTTTGATATATTCAGCAGTCCATAACAAATGAGTGTGGCAAATTAAAAGATTCCATCTCATTGGAACATAGCAGTGAATTGTGTCAGGATGATACCTGTTCAAACCTGTATTATAATAATTATAATAATTATATATATAAACCTGCAGATAATACCCACTCATACCTATGCATCTGGAGACAGTTGACAGAGTCTGGTTTTTCCAGAGATCCATTGTTCTCCATTTCAAAAATACTGCAATTTCTAGCAAAATATTGCCAGTCTTCCCATTCTAGATCATCTCTTTTTTTCCTTTCAATTTTTATTGCTTCAGGGTGTGGGCTAAAGAACTGCAGTATAATATAGAATACCTACAAGAAGATAACAAATTTATGAACTGATATTAACGGCTAAGTTGTAGAACAATGAGAATTTAAACCTTTTTTTTAATACAACTATACAGTCCGCTTTACCACTCATAGACAGAAGCAGCCATATTTCACCCCACATATTCCTAACTAAAGGCAGAGAGAATCTTTTTTGTTGAACAAGCTCTTTGATTTCTCAGACACTATCAGACAACTACTGAACTACTGCATTAGAACATCACTTTTTCTCAAAGACTGTTTGAAAATGCACTGCAAAGTCAGGTCCACGATTTGTTATAGCCATGTTATTTTGGTAAAAATGAAAGTTGTGACTTTGTGTTGGCAAACATTTGACGAGTTGTTTGTCTGACAGCAGGTAATTTTTTTTTTTAATTCTCCATTTTTAGCTCAGAATCTCATCAAATACCTGTGTTGTTTTGCTTCCCTCCACATACTGCTTAAGCAGAAGTGTGTGTATCAAATAAGCAAAAGTCAAAAATTTCACATTCATTTGAAATCACTTTTAACTAAACAACCAATGTTTACATATGTAGCCAAAGCCTGTCATCACATTCTTTCCCTACTCACTATTAATTAAAAAGAATAGGCCAGAAAGAATATACAGAAATTTGGTGAATTCCCTATTGTGAATGCAGCCCCACTGCTGATATGTCCCTATTTCCAAGACATCCTGACATTCTTCAAGAGCCCAGTGGAGGGTTAGGAGCAATATGGCCTCTCCAATAACTATACCTGCTTATCATTTTCCCCTTTCATATTCCTTGAAAGGCTAATCTATCACCTCCAGAACATCTACAAACAGAAACATCTCTAATATTTCAATATGCATTTGATACATTAAATTTCATTTGTCTGCAGTCAGTTTTCTACCAGCAAGTACAAAAGAAGCACCTTAAGTTTTAATAGAAATTAAAATAAAAGTTGAAATTTACAAAAGTGGAGTTAAGACACAACAATCAGTTTCTAAATATTGGTGCCTTCACGCAGGATCTACTCTTGTATATCTACTCTAGATTACTGCTGGTTAAAACAGGCACACAAAAGAGAAAGCCGAGAACCATAATGCATTTTGTTGCTTTTTGCACTGTTATATGCCAATAAAGGAAATTTTCTTCCTGGTCCTCTAAGGATAACATTTTAAAGCATAAGGTTTGAATATCCTCAAAATTGCAATGCAATATCTATAAAAATCTTTTCCTAGTTTTGTTTTAATAAATGGCAAATGGCATCTTCCCATTACCTGATACTGTCCATTTTGTAAATCTATTGTGATTGAAACACCACGATCCAGACCTGCAGTATTAGCAAATACAGATGAAATCCAAGTGGTCCCGATATCATTATCATTGATGTAGTGGAGAGGATGGGCTTCTGCATCCAGTCTCAGCACCCTGTCATTAGTGGTATCATCTGCACCATTAGGGATGCAGTACCTCTGTATCAAAGGGTGTACTCGGGGATGACTTCCAGGACAGCGGCACTCAGACTGGGTATGAAGATGAGGGAATTTTCCAGAGAATACTTCCAGAATGTCTCTGTCACAGCATAAAGAATTGTAATTAGATACATGACAACAAGAACAACTGTCACTTTGTGCACCTAGGCTCATAGATAAAACAAAATTCAGGTTAGATTATAGTAGAAGCCCTAAACTCCTGATGTAAGCTCATAAGAATGGGGCACTCAGCTAGGAGTGAAGGCTCCCCCCAAGGTCTCTACATTATCAATGGTAGCAGTAGGCATCTTCAGAAAGTATCTGTGAAGAACTACTTGGAGCTCCTTTCATTGCTCAACACATATGGAGTTCTTCAGGCACCAAGGGAAAGGACTTCTTTGGTGAGAGGTCTAAAAGATTAATCCCACCATTGATGTGAGGAGAAAAACTCGTAACATTTTATTGCAGCATCATATTGGACTCCTATCAGCAGTCTGGATCCTGTTCTTAAACACACCACAGTGCCAACATACTGCCTGTAACCACAGAGAAGTTCAATGTTTGCACTCAAACCCTCCCAAAAGACCAGCTTGAACAATATCATATTGTACCTTAGGAAATCTGGATAGAAATATTTTCACTTTCAACTAATTTCTATCAAGATGTCCACTTTTTAAACTGCAATCAACCTAGTCATGTCAAATCATTGAGATACTTCAGTCCCCTCTGACATCAGCAACTGCAATAAATATGAAGGTAAGTAGGTAGGCAAGCAAGCAGATATATGGATGACATGGACAGTTCTGCATCTGCTCATCATTGATATAAAGGAAGGATTTTGTGAGTCTAGAAGAGACTGAATTTTTGTATTTAAACCTTGTAACTTTTCCCATTTTCCTACTTTACCAGTAAGAACATAATTTTGTGTGCTTATTAAGCAAATAAATACTTGCTAGCTGCCACTACAGCTCCCACAGAAACCCAGAGTTACAGGACTTTCTACATATCCATAGCCTAAATTAATTGGTATGCAGGCAAGACTTTCCTTCACAGTTTATCCCAGAGAAACATTTTAGACCATGTTATTTGTGGATATAAAATCAAATCTAGAAAGACATCAGTAGGCCAAAATAGTCCGTAAAACACCTTAATTTTCGATTTTTAAGCTTTATTCATTTCACTGACCTAAATTGTAGTTCAAAAGATTTGACAAGCATTGCTCTGAGAAATACAACCAACGTGATTTTCATAAAACTTGGAATTCAGATTCACATTAATGCTTCTAATTCACAGGAGCTCAGTTCATCATAATGTCCTGCAGACAGCTGAGCTCTGAGGAAACTGCTCTACATCTTATTGAAATACTATCATTAAGTAGCCTGAAGGTCTGCAGTCCTGAGTGTCATTGTGTTCAGCCTCCCCAGAAGCACCACGCAGACAAATAGGACCTGACTACTTCTGGCCAGCCTGAAATGACTGGATTAATCCAGCATGAGCTGGATAACAAAGGTAACATCTCTTTGTAATGTGCTAGGAAGGGAGGCTGGAGGGCAACAGAAATTGCAGTGGCAACAGTAATTTGGCCTCAGGAACACAGGAAGTCAAAGCAATTGCCCAGGGCCCTGTGGGCTGAGGTACCTAAGTCACTGGTGGCTTATGGTGACAACTTCATCTGAAGAGCAAGGGACAGTGGCACCTCAGGGCAGGGGTGTATGTGTGGGGCGGGGGAGCACCAAGACTACCTGACACGGATACCATGGGGAAGTGAAACCAGAGGAAAGCAACAGTTAAGCACGGGGAGCCAACCTTCCAGTCACAAAGCCAGCGTGCCAATCACTTGGAATGCCTGTCCTCATCAGGCTGAGTGGTCCAGTTTTGACCCTGTAGCTCCCTTCCTTGCCCTACAGTTTACACACAACTCTGAGGAAGCTTAGCAAGTCTTATCCACCAGGACTAAGCTTATCAGCACACACTATTATGACAGAATTATGATGAGTAGGTAACACCTAGACGGTTTATAAGCATTGAAATCTAGCAACTGGATCTACTCGCTGCAGAATACATACTAAGTCAGGTTGTAGCAAGGACAACAACAACAAGGAGAGCACATATTTATTACAGTGTTTTGTTTCACTACATATATACTACATACACCCCTATATACATCAAGCCTATTTAAACAACAGTTCAAAAGCAAAACATATTCAGTTGTGGAATTTCTTTTAACTCAAGATTTTTTTAGATTAAAGGTAATCTTTGAAATGAGGCTCAGGGAACTATATCGTCACAAGCAATTATCTAAAGGAAACATCTGAAAAGCACTACACTTTGGGAAATAAGCATATTGTTATCTACACTTCTTTCTCACCACACTCTTATTTTGCTACAAAAATAAAAGTTCTTTACCTGTTTGTAAGTGCCACTGAGTAAAATCGAAAATCTTGCATTCTTCCAACAAATTGCTCTAAACCTAAGGAAATATACTATAAATAATCTATTGAGCAGAAGGCAGCTTTGTACTGCATGAGAGCACCTTTAATTCAGCACTCAGAAATCTCTCTTGCACAATTACCCCTCCTGAATGAAACCATCTTGGGCCTGGACAAAACTATAGAGGGCAGTGACTTAATTTTTTTGATAAAAAAGAATGATTTATAATAACTTTATAAGAACATTTTGTACCTATCTCTTTTCTGATTAGAGAGGTGGCACAGGGACCGGCTCATTAGACAGAAGTAATGAGCCAGTCCATGTGCCACCTCTAATTAGAGAAGAGATACAGTAGGTACAACTGTACCTATCAATTTATACAATAAAGATAAAAAGCATTTTAAAATATTCCTTTCTTTTACATGATTATTAGCTATCCAGCATTCAGAATCAAAACCACAACAAAATACATTTCAAAATACAAGCTTTAAGAAATGGGGCACAGAATACTTTCTTGCCCAAACCCACAATAAAACTGTTTATGTGACATATTTTTAGAAGTTAATTTCAAATTGTGCACATTCCTGAACAGCAATAGTCAGTGTTCTTACATCTGCAGAGCCAAGAATTGGTGAAAACTAACCAAACAGCCCCCACTGTTCTTCAATGATCATGTCATGATATAGAACATATAAAACTCTAGATGTAGATGAAGAGTAAAACTTTCAGGCATTACTAGAGGCTGAAAGAGTCTCATTCTGCCACGGTTTACATGAGTATTGGTAAAACTGAAGAACACAGACAGACAGAAACCTTCAGCTCTGTTCCTGACTCTGCAGAGAGACGAGTGTAGTCTAGCGGCCATGCACAATTCCATTCTGAAACAGTTCCCTATATTTACTCAGAAAAATCATGGGCAGAAATTAGTGGAATAAGTCACTTTACATACATGTTTTAGAGAATTCAGAAAAACCTACCTATCATATAAATTATGATCATCTACCAAACATCAATCTATTCCTATACATAGATGTTTGGCAGATGATCATAATTTATTCTATCTTCAAGCCAATCTTTTGAGAAAGATAATTGAAAAATAGGAATTTTCTTCTGCAGTAAGGTATTACTTCTCACCATATAGATAATTTAAAATTACTCACGCACTTCTTTTAATCACATCATGCATATTTTATTTCGACTATTCCAGTGCATTCTACTAAAGTACTACAAGATTTACCTGTGAAGCTTTGTCCAATTTGCAGAGTACCATCAGCATCAGTATCTGCAACTGTTCCCATAAGAGTCCTTGAATCAAAAGCTGTGTTATCATCTTCCCAACCATTCAAGAAGAAACTAATTCGGCTATGATGCACCTATAGAATCAATGTAAAGGGTCAAACACATGCTTTATCATGCAATCACTTTGATTTCTCTACATTTTTGGTCTATCACTGATTAAATGATAACATTACCTCAGGCTATTTGTTGCGTGTCTTTATTTTTGGTGCCTACTGAAAGCAGTTACTTCTTTTTCATTAACATATCACCACTCAGATGCAGAGAGTATAAAATTTCTACAGGAGTTAAATCAAAGAAGGAACTGCAGCACAGGGATCTGGTGGAGATGGAGGGGAAGAGAGGAAAAGAAGGGTGGGTGTGTTTCACAAGGTACAAGGCTGGTTACAGCTCCATCACCACTTCGGGCCATGGGCACATGTTACAGCTGTCACAGCTCTTCGCATACATCACTTCAAACAGGCCTCAAGGGGCTGCACACCATGCTCAGGATAATCAAACACAGGCCTCCAACAGCCCCCAAAACGCCTTCCTAACCCAAGCATGCTTCTTCTACAAGGGCTGAAGGGAATGGTATAGGAACTGCCTACATCTGCTTTACACCCACTGGGTAATTCCCTTTCATCCAGGGAACCCCTGGCTAGGAATATGCACTCAGCCAGCACCCCAGGGTACTGTTTTCTGCAAGTGCTCCCTTTCCTGCCAATTCATTTTAAATCTGAGCTAACGTTCATAGAAATACTTTATGGCATTCTCCCAGCTCTACAAAGTCACAAGATGCTGAGCTTTTACAAAGTTGGAGTTTTTTTGCATTAGAAATGCTTAGATTTAGGTTACCCAAAATTAGGAAAAATTTAATAAGACGGGAGTGCCTTTCAGCCTTACATTATATGAAATTCAGTACTCTCATTTAAAAAATTCAGGCCCACACAAAATGAAAACCAGAATTATTATGGCTATAGTCAGGTTCCTATTAATGAAGTTAATTATAGAAACTAAGTTGGACTTACCAAAAAATTTTATTTCAGAGAGTTTATTTGCAAAAAAAATTAAATTACTTGGGTTTCAGCAATGTTTAGCTTGCATAAAGCTTTTTTCACATGATAATTTGGTAGCTTTAAAATTTTGAAACACCATTTTGCTGCTGCCAATTAACAGAGCATTATTTTAATTTTGCAGGTACGGATGCCTGGTGAATCATGTCTATCAAGGCAAATAAAACTAGAGTGCTTTAGCCCATCTTGACAGTCACGCCAATCAAAGGAAAATAAACCTGGAATTATTGCCTCCATAAGAACAATACCTATGTGAGGACACAGAAGGTTTACAAGCCAGAATAATTTGTTGCAAAACAAGGAAAGATAGAACTTATTTGCCAGTTAACAAATACCAGCTTGAAAACCACAATATAAGCACACACAATACTACTCTGATAATAAAATCTTTCAAATTTCAGACCAAGATAAATGGACACAATTATCTATAAATCTGAGCTGAGGTGATCAGCATCAGTGCCTTGAGCAACATGAGCCTATCAGCATTTTAAGAAGGAAAACATGAAATAAGATGGAGGGATTTGTTTGGCCTTTTTTCTTTCGGCTTCACACAAGATTGTACAAATGAATTTTTCCTCAAAGTGTACTTTCAAACATAAACATGTATGCTGAGCTTTATTGCCATTTCCAAATTCAGTCAATATTTCCCAAATTTAGACAGGAATATTTATTGCCCTTCCACTGATGAAAATTTGAAAGCTATTATCATAATTACTAAGCCTTGAGATTTGTTCAGAAAGTTATTGCATATGAGTGTCACCGCTCAAAATATATCTCTCCATTTTAAATTATCTTTTGTGTTGACACATCAATGACCTAAATACAATAATTTCTTTATTTAATTTTAATACAAAGCCCTCTAAACATCTGATGCCCTATTTGCAAGAGCCTAAGTATACGTCTATATTGTGGTTACAATGCATTTTTTTCTGCATCACATTTTTTACAGCCTGTTACTGTCATTTGGTGTTTGACTGTTATCACCATAAAAGATACAGGCTTTTCTACTTTGTTATTTGTAGCATTATCTCATGTTTTACAACATCTTTGCACAACATGCCTGCACATGAAATATAACTAGTGAAAAGTTCTCAGTGGTATTAATGCATAAAAAAGAATGTGGTTCCATCTCTACTGTCTTTACCCAGCCAAAAGCTGATGAACAGCCAATTTTCCTTTATCACATTAGCACAGCCATGAGGGAAACACATTTGTTCTAGTCAGCTACACTAAAGATACTATTACCAATCTAACATATACATGTTTTATATCAGCAGTATTCTCAGAGTATGAGGGAGCCAACAATATATTAACACTAGCATGACAGTTTATTTAAGAAAAGAAAATTGTCTCTGTAGAGGGACAGAAGTTAGAAATGTATGGCTAAAGCTCAGTGTCACTGGTCTAATAAAGGTAATAATTCTTAAGCTTTCTTTATAGCAGGTAACACTCCTGTGGCAGCTCTGTCATATCATTCAAATAAAAATGTTGCCTTTTACAAGTTTAAGAGTACCTTTATTTTTAGTCAGATATGAAGCATGTTTCTGCTTTCCTGCTTCCACTGTAAAACATTTCTAAGGGGAATTCAGAAATGGGCACACTCACGCCCATCAGCTTCTTGAAAACTTACTGTCTCAGGCACAGCTTTATAGGACCTAATTCTGCCCCCTCCTCTGGCAAGCAGAGTGTTCACCTCCACACACCCCATACTAAAATCAGGGGGTCCATTCATGACTTAAGAGTGACAGAATTTGGCCCTAAGTGACCAGGTATTTTTACTTGTTGAAAATAGGTGACTAATGACAATTTTAAATCTCCCTCCCCCCTCCCCCACCACCAATCTCTTTGTATTAAATAGGATTTAGAATAGTTGGGTTTAATATAGCACATCCCCAAGGTAGCCCTAAGCACTTTACAATGCTGAATTGGATATCAGTAGTGCAGTGACTGTGTAAGGCAAAGGCAGCAGTCATTATGCATTTGGCAGTAGCTCAATGTAATGATCCCCCTGCTGGTTATTAAAGGGGGTATGAATATCTGACATGGGAGGAAAATGTAGGAGGGAAACCATGTGTGGTATAAAAAATCCCAGCAGCTCTCCACTGTGGGAGGAGAGGAGGTCTCAAAGTTTGGTGTCAGTTTAGACTAAGCTAAATAAGAAAAGGCTGGCACCAAATGGGCTGTTTGATGTACTTATTTAAGGTCTCCTGACCGTTAGCAATAAACTCCATAAAAAAGCACGGAACTAAAAGAACGCTTTCTCTCCTGACTAGGACAACAGGATTATTCCCTAGTTGTCCTTATTAGTAACATTCAATAAGAATTTGCCCCAAGAGAGTAACAAGAGATGGGTAGGAAAGGTTGGCTTTGTGGCTGTGCACAGCACAGGACCAGAAGCCTGGGACACGAGCACTCTAATCCCAGCTTTGCAACCACCTCACACTCCCATGCTTCCCCATCTGTCAGATACAGCAAATCACCTCTCAAGGAGGTGGCAAGGATTAGTTACTAAGATCCATTTTCTCTGAAACTACATCAGCATCTGCCAACAGAGAACCTAATACCAACTCCAAGCAATGGAAAATGATGGTGAACTGAGGTGGTGAAAGATATCAATACTCTTTCCTCTAATAGCACTCTTGGTATGACCTGGAAGAGTTTCAAAGATGAGAGGTACAGGGCCAAAGAGCTGAGAGGCAAATTCCTTCAGTGCATCCCAAATTAAGCTTATAGTTCTCCAGCACAAACAAACTATGCATCAGAGACAGCAATACCAAATAAAAGCACTTCCTAGCAAGGAAAGCTCCCCTGTCATATGGGTCACAGTACTGCAGAATCACAAAAATCACAGACTGGGTAAGGCTGGAAGGGACCAACCACAGTGAATCATGTTGTACAACCTCCCTGTTCAAGAAAGGGTCATTCCAGGTAACATGTTGCACAGAATTGTGCCCATGTTATTTCTAATGAGACAGGTACAGGAAAATTTTTATAATTTTATTTTCTTACTTAAAGATCTGTGCTCTTCAGATCCTGCCCACAAAAACACAACAATGAAATTTAACACAAATTTTGCCATTGGTTTGGATCAGGCAGAACTGTCACGCAAACAAAAGCCAGTATCTTTGTGTATTATGTGCTAAAAGAACTACTAACTTCCACTACATTGCAGTAATCTGTGTGGCAAAAAAGAAACATCACAACCAAATACTCCACAGCAGTTGCACTGGCTAAGGGACTATGGCAAAAAGCAGAAGCTCCTTGACTGAAGAATACCATGGGTTCTTTCTTTCTCTTTTTTTTTTATAAGCCTTGTATTGCACTGATATTTATAGGTATAATGCATATTGGTATACCAATGTATAAATAAAGAAACAGTTCAACAGTTACAAGTAAAGAGTATAATACGTAGAGTAAAAATATGTAGTAGTCCAATAAAAAATAACAATATGCTTAAAAAAAAAAAAAAAGACTAATATTCCTAATTATCAACACAGAGGCAGAAGAGATTTTGATATCAAGTAAAAGACACAGTTATATTGACTCCACTTTTTTGAACTACAATGACCATTTCGAAGCTGAAGCCAGTTTGGGGAGTTCTGAGACTACAATCTACAAAGTTTTGGCTGTCACATAATAGCACTCGCATTACCTTGCAATGTACATGTGTGATATCTGGCCCACTTAAGCAACATATGCTTTTTCTTCACATGCATTAATCATCCTGTCATCAAAATGTCCTCTTACATATATATAAAGGCAACTGAGACAATTCCCTGTGGAATTGAATTGCACTATTTCAGCCAAAATAAATGAAGTTAAGTGAACATTTTTTCAGTGAACACTATGATCTTTTTGCATTAGTAAGATTTTTCCATTACAAGTCGGTCCTAATGTTAATACCATCCATATACCTCATGGAAAATGATTTCTGATAAATAAGATAAGAAGGAGAGACATAGAAAAGAATCCTTTATGGTAAATTAAAAAAAAAATTCCTAAGGATCCCTAAATGTATCACAGCAGAGCTAAAGATCACTAACCAGAGATCAAAGCTTCACAACACTAAATGACACACAACCAACAGAGGCAGTAGTCTCATTCCCAAATATTTTAATTTGTAATTAATATATGCTTCAAAGACACCTGTTTTTCAGTTAGTACAACCTTATCCTTTATGTTATCTTTCCTATTCCAATATTTATTGGCATGGGAAAGATTTATTAAACTATTACAGATAAATTATAGGGAGTTATTTCAAGACAACAATAATCTTCTCCACTGGTTGAATATACATTCTTTTTACCCTTACTCATCATCGCTTCTAGCAACCATAAAATACAGTTCAATCCTAACATTTCCTTTCATAATCTTTTGTTCTAATAACTAGATCACAGTGTCTAGTAAGACAGATTAATAAAACAGAAGGATTGCTTCCCAGATTTGCAGGCCATAAATGAGGAGTTCCACAACAGAGGGAACTCTGGCACCAAAAATTAAAGGAATAGAAAAAAATCTTTTCCAGTCATTTAAGCCAAATGATACCAACCCTGGCCTACTTAGTTTTCCAGCCAACTTAGTGATGGCAAGCACTTCAGCTGCAACTTCAGCTCTTACAGCTATTCAGACCATCACACAAAGTCTCAGATGGCAGGGGCAGGACTGACCGACACAGACAAAGCAAGGACCGAAAATAAATCTCCCAATACTAGGAAATTATTACATTCCAGTACATGTAATGAACACCACAGTTCTCAAATAAGATGGAAAAGGAGCAGCTCAGGGATATATGATATATAACTGACAGTGAACAAGATTATTCAAAAAACCGTATATCTGTATACTAAAATTTTTTAAGCCAATTTTTAAGTTAAAGATGCAAATTTAGCTAGTTTGCAAATGCAAGTTAAATTTTACAACTTAATACAAACTAAAACACAATGTCAGTTTCTCAAATACAAGACAAAATACTCTCCCAAATACTCTCCCAAATAAGAGAACAAAAAAATAAACAGTAAGAAAACTCTAGTCTGTTTTCATTTTCCTTAAAATAAACCCTATTTGCACAGCAGGCAGTTACTCAGAACTAGAAAAAATTATTATAAAGGAGATGATACACAATATAAAGAATTTTAAAATGTTTTACGAGAAGCAATTAGGTAGCTATACCATTTATCTGTAAGGCATAAAAAAAATGGGGGGGGAAAGCTCAATTTATTTTCCAAATCAGCAAGCTAGCAGGAATGACCCCTCCCTTTACTTGTCTTAAAAACTAAAGCAACTCCAGAATCAATAAAGTTACATAGGCTTTACAGAGATGTAAATTAAAGCAGAAGTTAGCATAAATTATTTGCCTAATCATTCAGAAATAACAAGGAATCAGAGATTATGAGAAATCAGGAGGAGCTGCAACTCACCCAGCTCAAAAATTACTACACAACATACCATTACAATCGCTTATTGTTACTTAATTTGGTGTGGTTCTTATAAAAATTTCCAGCTAAAAAAGGCTTGCTATCTGTTAAACTAATCAAGATACAGAAAACCTTTTTTTCCTTCTATATGTATTGCAGATTTGCATCAGGAACTTTCTCAATGAGTCCATTCTATAGAAACAGACAGTGTATTAATACATTTTTCTCCCAAGGTGAGAAAACAGATTAAGGTTATGACCAAAATGACGGGCCTGTGGCTTCCTTGAATACTTTAATAGAGTCAACAAATCAACAGTGGCCACTGATGACAACAGAGGAAAGAAGACAATAGGTGGAAAGAGGGGAATTAGTGATGCTACTATAATGGTGTAATCAGAAACTTGAGCATAAAAATCTTTTTCACCTTCAACCTGTCTAAATATGCTCTTTTTGTCTGCTCATATAAAGACATACAGCATATTTACCACTGGGGAACACGTGGGTTCATGTATTTCCTCTGCAAAAGCAGGTGAGAAACAGAAGTGCAACAGTTAATAAAAGCAAGAGTAAAGGGCCTTTGCAAAACAAAGAGAGGAGATGCATACAGGTATGTATTTCAGTATTTTCTTGCATAATTGCAAATCTTGCTGAAGTTGCAATTACAAAGGCTTCCACACAGCTTTAATATTTCATAAATGATTTTCTGTAAAGAGGAAAGGTCAGTGATACGGACTAAGCAAAAGAATTTTGGGGGAAAAACCAGGATGAAACCGCTAGCATGAATCCAGGCTTACTTTCAGCTGTCATTTAAACAGAGCTAGTGACCAAAAACCACACTGCAGCATTTTATATATATATTTTTTAAATCTGAGCACCTATGCATTCCTAAATTGATGAATCAGAAACAGCAAACAACTTTCTGCCACAATTCAACAACTTTCCTCACTGAATAAATTGCAGAATTTACATGCCTTGAACATTCATTTTAAAGGATCCTTCCCTAGCCCTCATTTTTGCCTTATTCTCATTTTGCATTATTTGACTAATTTTTACTTCCTCTTTTTTGTCTACCATACTTACATTTAGCTTTAAAAAGAACAACCAAAAAATAAAGAAAAAAACAACAGCAACAAAAACCCCAAACAATGTGATAGATGTAGTGAATACAGGTGGGGCCAAATTCTTGCCCCCAAGTATTATTTTTCTCAAACACTAATACAAACAGGGAACAAATCAGTTCAAACTGGAAAGGAGAGGGGCAGGCACTGATCGCTTCTCTGGTGATCAGTGATAGGGCCCAAGAGAATGGCTAAAGCTGTGTCAGGGGAGATGTAGGCCAGACACTGGGACAAGTTTCATCACTCAGAGGGTGGTTGGGCTCTGGAACAGGATGCCCAGGGAAGTGGTCACAGCCCAAGCATGACAGAGTTCAAGAAGTATTTGGACAATGCTCTCAGGCACTCTTGAGGCTGGCGCTATGCAGAGCCAAGAGCTGGACTTCTATGATCTGAGTGGGTCTGTTCCAACTCAGGATATTCTATGATTCTATGACCCCAAGACCCCAAAACTGCTCTACTCTTCCCAACCTTTCAGGTAATCTATCACACACCTTACGACTGCTTCAAAAAATAAAGAGGTTCCCACAGTTTAACCTGTGCAGATGAGTCAGGATTCTACACCACTCTTAGCCATCTTCTACTCCACGCATTACTCATCAGCACTAGTACAGAGCCTGCTCCTACAGTCCCATATGGCTTAGCCATCCTTACAAAGTACAAAATGAAGCCTAACCCAAATTTAAAACCTTAGGTGAATGGATAATTCAAGAATAAGAACTATCACTGTGATGACATTATTGCTAGAGATGTTTGGACAGATGTTTTACATACATCAAAGTCTCCTGTGGTCTTTTTTTTTTCCCTCTCTCAGAGATAAAGCTTACAACCTTTAAAATAAAAAGAGTTCATCTTTAGTGTTTTGTGCTTTGCATTTAAATTTTTTTTTAATCTGGAATGAAAATTGAGACAACAGAGGGAACTTGGCAGATCTAAAGCTTGGCAAGAGATAATGAATTTATGTAACAAACATATGAGAACAAGGATATGTCAGGAGGAATTTGTCTACGAACTTGTTCTCAGACCAGCAAAGAAGCTAATAACCATGTTAAATAGGGACAGGGGGTTTATGGGAGAGAGGGATGTGGAAACTAAAGAATAATATCCAAGAGGACAACCAGCTCAGACAATTTATCTGCATAACACTTGAAAGACAAATGGCACCTTCTGCACCAGCAAAAGAACTGTCTGACGAGTTTGCCAGTGAGGCTGGTGCTGCTCCAGCTACAACCCTGTCACAATTTCAAATCTTCAGTCCATTTTTAGTTGATTTGCCCAACAGCAAATGCAAAAGCTACACACATAATAAAATCAATTTTATCTGCTCTTATTAAATGATTTGCTCACATTTCAAAATTCTTCTCCTTCCATATTAAAATACTATACTAGCTTCACATGGCAAAAATGTAGGTTTTGAGCTGTAAGAACTCCATGTCCCCAGGCAAACCCAAATTCACCCTTCTGTTTTCCGACCTTGGAAGCAACTTAGCTGCAAGTCTGAAGGAAACGAACAGAAGGTGATAGAGGCAAGCTGCAACCCTGGCTACTATGGACGTTTCAATGTGATGTTTTTCACATGTATTTGGTTCCCAGGACAAGCAGCATTTCACAGGAAGGAAACAAAGAGGGCTCAAAGCTTTTCATTGCCACCACATGACTTTCAAAAAGAAGGTGCTTAAGTTACTATCCATGGTTAGAGTAAATTCCTTTACTTCCAACCACTCTGTCATTTTTAGAAGGAAGACCTGTCAATATAGTTCTAGGCCGAGATTGATTATCTAACTCTTGCCAAAACTACAGAGTCAATTCTGTCCTCTCACCAGAACACATCAGTCTACCTGAAATATGCAACTAGAAACATTTCAATTTAAGTATTTTATTTTGGGTTGATTCATATCAAAATTCAAGGATGCTGCAATCCTGTTATTCACTGAGAGGCAGAATTTTAAAAATCTCCCTTTCAGAACCTCCTTAAGCTCTATAGGAAAATCACCTTTGCCTTTAAGTACAGAAACTGAATTTGTGAGTGGAAACAATATATGTACAAGGCATTTGGTGTTAAATCACTGACTTTTACTTCAAAATCAGGATGGTGCTTTAAGATGACTAGGAACCCACAGAGGGAGATATTTTGAAATAATTCAAAAGTTTGATTCTTCTGTATGTTCCAAATGAAGTTTCAATGCATGCAAGTTCACCATAAACAGGATCAACTAACTGAATCAAGGATCGAAACTATTTTAACCCAGACTATTTTAGAACTGTTATGAGAAATTACAAGGAAAGATGCCTTTCTTTGGAAAATTTATAGGGAATGCTAACACGCATCAGTATTTGATGACACTGTGCACAATTTTGTTGCAGAATCCAGACAATTTTAACTTTCACTAACATAATAGGGTAAGAACACCTGTGCTGACTATATTTCCCTGCAAGCCAGAAAACTGATAGAATACCAGGAAAACATTCCAAAGAGAATAATGCTTTTTCATCTTTGCTTATATCCTCTACCTCTTATTTTTCTTATCCTCTTCTTGTTAGATTTTGATAGACACTTTTCCAGAACTTCCTGATAAAATAAAATCCTTCATTAGATAGCTTTTGAAATTAAAACTGCCTAAATGGGAAAAAACCACCACTTTTTAAATACCGAAATTGACTCATAACAACATTCGGTCCAGAGATAACAAGTGGAATGACTAGTACTTCAGCTGTGAGTTTATTTAAATGTAGACATACACATGCAGTATTAGGAAGGCAAAAACAGGATATGAAATAAACATAAGGCATCAGCTCTAAGCTCACTGTCAAGAATATACCAAGGCTTCTAACCACAGAGTTCAGCTGAAGGTAACTATCTGTCAAATGTAATCTGTGCAAGTGAATATGCTTAAGCTGGTGCTATGAATCAACCAAAATTGCTTTGGTCTTATTGACATTCAATTGCAAGAAGTTGCAGCTCATCCAGTCCAATAGACATCTGACAACACCAAGAGTGCTTCAGTGACAGAAAGCTTTAAATATAGATGCAACTATCATCACAATACACATGGATCTAAACTTTATGATCCCTCATACCATCTTCAGAAACAGGGCATCAGCTGAATGCCATAAGACCACATGGTCATCCTCTCTGCCTGTTGCCAATTCCTACAGTTAACAAATCACTGCATTATAAAAATGAAAAAAGAGAGAGTACAGATTGACAGAAATAGACCATTCAATCTTCCACCAATGTCTCATTAAATCTCTCCCCAAAATCTACTTCTGCCATTATAATCTTTGTCCACCTTTTAAAAATGCCAGATCAAAATTTGTTCAAACAGTTTGCATTAGTTAAGGGGCAGATCTTCAGCTATTACAAACTGCCTTCAGCTTCAGCAATGTCCATTTTACACCTGCCCAGATTCAGATCTCAAATAAGTTAAAATTTACTTTCTTCCTCACATCTGTTCTTTACACTTTGAAACAAGATGTCTGATAATGTGTGTATGTGGGAGATTGAACAATAAAGCAACTTGTACAGAGGATCCCAAAAGCAGACGCAATTTGTGCCCTAACTTTACACAAAAGAAAGAAATATCACTTGCAACCACATATGTGTTTGTTTCACTCTCATCTCTCAGAGAAATCCTGCCATTTCAGCAGTAGATGTTCCAGCACAACACAGTTTCTTTTTCTAAAGATTTTCATAAATCCACACCATCGACACGAGTTGTTACATACCCCCATGCTTGCCTGTCCCAGCTCTGGCTTCCCTTGCCACACAGTGAATTGAAATCATCCCAGATTCACAAACAAAAGAAGTTAGGAAAGAAAAAAAAGTCTACTATATGCAGCTTGCAACCATGTTTAAGGGATGCATAGTGCAGTTTTGGGGAGGAGAGGGGAGAAAGATTCCTGCCCATGTCATGAGCACTCTGAACAGTTATGCCCACACTCTGAGAAACACAGTGTGAAAAAAACAAGAGACTTGAGGAAGAAACCTCATCAGGGGACCACAGCGACAGAACTATCTTAAAACAGAAGGGCTGGAGAAGATAAAGGGACAGCAGAAGAAATGGTAAAGAACAGCAAAGGGGAAGGAAAAAGCATAAGGTCGGGAGGGGCAAGTTGTCTCTTTGCCTTTCCTTTTTTGCCTCAGGCTCATATCGGCCTTTCCTTTTCTTGACTTAACTGGGATGAATTTTAATTGCAGCCTCTCTACGTGTTTTATACACTATGTACTCTCCACTTGTGTGGAGTGGATTTCCCATTCATCACAGGATTGCAGGCAAAAAACCCCAGGAGCATTGTGCTTTCCTTCAAAGTTAGCGTTGCTAAAATCAATAACTTTAGGGCTGCTTCTCCATCTAGCCCAAACCCCCACCCCACAACCATTTCAAATTTCATGATTTCTGATAATTTGATTTTGCTTCTTGTCTCCACATACAGATTTACATTTACAGCTTTTCCATAACTGTGACAATATTCTCCACTGCTTCATTAACAGTATAAAGACAGCGATCTTACAGCAACAGCAGAAACATGCTCTCATTTGTAGTTTTAACACTTTTCATATCATAACTGATCTCTAACAATCTCTCTCCCTACTGTCTTCTCTTCAATACACCAGCATTCTTCAAATCAAAGTTCTGGTTTTCTTAGGGACCATTGCCTGTCTTAAATACTTTTATGGCCAGGGCTTTTTTTTCTGACCACCAGCAAGTCTGGTACAACAGTCAAGAATCACAACTACACTAAACTGTCCTTAGCTTGCATGCAAACCACTAAACTTAGTTTTTAAAAAATGTAGTTAAAGAAAAAAATTTAAATGGCAGGGGTGAGAGCAGGAGTGTTTCCTACTGCAGATAGAGTATTATCCCTCAGCAATATTGTTACATCTCTTTCAGCTTAATATTAGCTCTCCCTTCACTGAAACTGTGTATCTTGGCATTTTAAATCCCCCTTCATTTTCCTGGTTGTCTGTCTTATTCCAATAATATCTTTCTTATCCTTGAAAACATGTCACTTCCATTCAGCAGTCTTATTACATATGCTCCTAGCATTTGTATAAAAGATATTTAGCTTTTCTTTTTGCCCTCCTTTACTTTTCTTTTTCACTATCTCCTACAATGTTAATCCCTTCTCAGTGGGAAATGGTTTTCCTTCAATCCAAGTCTTTCCTGTTGTGCATAGATCCACTAGTTCAGCTCAAATTCCCTGAAGAACAACATAAATTTAAAAAAAAAGGGGGGGGGGGGGAGGGGTGTAAGGTGAAAGGAACCCCAAAATGCTTGTGAAACAATTAACTCTGTTCAAGATTAAGCCATTTATTAATATAAATTTGACCCTAAACAACAAAACGAAAAAGCAACTGGAACACACTGATCCATAAGGCAGTTTACAAGCTTAAGAAAAACTAATAGCTATTTAAGGAACAAACCCTTCAAGATGCAAAAGTGCAAGTGACAGCAAGCAGAAGGATCCAAAATAAGAAACATACAAATTGTTCATTTTTCATATGGGATAATTTTAGTACTGTATGAAAAACTGAGTGATATAATCCATACTCAATTATCTGATAAACCAGGCTGGAGACAAAGAAAGATCAATGTGAAAAGAGACAGCTTTTGAAATGGACTATATTTTTAAAGAATAAGTATTTTAAAAAGTAAACACTGCTTTAGAATCAACATTGAATCAGAGATTAGCAATCCTTTTGCATAGAGTAATCATTCCAAGTATAGACTGGCAATTTTCACTTAATCTTTTGTTGACCTGTAGTTTGAAAGTATTTCATTAGTAAGAAGAAGTATTAAAATGGTTAATTACGGCTATTCCACTTTCTACCCCAGCCAGCACTGCACCAGTATCCTTTATTGCCAGGGTCACTAGAGCTGTATCAATCTGTTACTGATGCTTCAGGACAGAACAAACACATTGGGGCAGGGGAGTGGCAGAGAGGAGCCAAGAGAGCAAAAACTGCAAATACAGATTCTGTTGGAAAAATGAAGGAATTAACAAATAAGCTTTGCTAAAACTATTTTAACTATTAATCAAGCTCTATTATTTTTACACAGAAAGATTTAACGAGTGACACCTGTGCTGTAAATGAGTTCCAAACAAAAATAAACGTGAGAGAATTCTAGTCACCAGATCTGAAAATGCATGAAGAACAACTGCTTTCTTGCTGCATAATGACTCTATTTTCCCCAAATCACAGAAGAAATCAGATCCAACATTTGATCATCTCTACAGTAACATGAAAAGAGACAAGTATTAAGGATTCAACAAGCTGCCTTTTAGTAGCTCTAACAGTTACACAGACTTGCCACAATTGAAGCAAAAGGTCAGAAAGTACATTTTAGATAATCTCATAACAATGTATATTTTCTCTGCCCCTTCCATTTAAAATACAGCAAACCCACTGATTCAGAATTTTCACTAACTACTTGTAATCATGTAAATTAGGGATGAGATGTGGATGTCAAATGAAATGTCCCTTCTGAATAAAGTCTTCTGCTTCACTAGCCAAAGAATAAGCAGATACCTGCACAAATGAGGGGCGCTGTTTCTAATGTACAATTATTAACCTTTTATGACACTATCAGCTGCATATTAAATTCTAGTCTTTTCAACTGATTATATCTGAAGATTTTGCACCATTTTACACCACTCAGTACTATGACTCCTAAGTCATTCCCAAATTTAATGCAAGAATACACTGGTTCTACAAAACAGAGCTGAACAGCTCTGCTGGGACTGAAAAGTTGAAAATCCATTCCTCTGTCTTTTTTGGGCGATGATTTACATAAGAAGAAAGCAATTATTTCTGCCCTCTGAATGCCTTGCCACAAAAAGTTCCATGTATCCAGTTAAGGGATTTTGCAAATAAAGTCTCATCTCTTCTTTCAGGGCTTAGTTTCTTTTCATGGTCAAGGAGCCACAAAAGTCTGTCTTTGATTCTTTTCATATTCTTCCCCACAACCTTACTTCAGGCCTTTCCCTCCTCCTCTGTGCCCTGCTTTCTTCCGTCCACCACAAAGTCCTTTAGAAATGGTCATTCAACTACTCCTTTGTACTGTAACTCTCCAACACTCTTTTTTGATGACAATTCACTGTAAGCTTCAATTTTCATTTTTTATAATAACTGCTTTTTTCCAGAGTTTCTAAGCATCTTAGCAGCCAAGCTTTGCCAGAGATCCAAACTGCTGTTAATTCCACTCAGACCAAAAGGGACTTTGGAGGACAGTGTTTTGGTAGCTCATTGTCAGTAGTTTATTTTTGGAAAATGTTAAATGAAATTGTTTATGCAGCAGCTCCTTCAACCACATTTTGCTAGAGATGGGCCAGGAGATGACCAGGGGAGGCTGCTTATAAAGTTCATAGTGATCTCCTGAACACTTTAGAGTACAGGCCTCGAGTTAAGGCATAGAAAAGCCATGAAGATTACTGAACAGCACAGAGAAGAATGCCAATAAACACAGTTTAAGGAAAAGGATAAAGGCCCTTCAAACATAATTAAATGCACTCGGAAGTCCAGCAGAAGAGTGACAATGCAATCTGTTACGTGCATGACTTACAGACAAGAGGTATGTACATGAGGCACAAGTAAGTAGTAACCAGAAAAGCTCAGAAAGACAGACTTTTTCTTTTGACCAGCCCTGATTCCAAGAACCACTCAAATCCCATGGGACTTAGTCATCAAGCTGGAAAGACAAAGGCACATACCTTTGAGTACTGAGGATACATCTTCAAGGGTAAGAATTTCAATATAAAGAAATAGAAGTTTGAAGTTCTGAAATGTCAGATTAGGAGCAATGTTGATGGTTTATTGTCACTGCCACTGAATACCACATCATGATTTGCTTAGAAGTGCAACAAGGATGACCCTCACAAGATAGATGGGCCATCTACAATCAGTCAATAACAAGGGTACACCTGAACACCACCTGAAAGGAGAGAAGAGAGGTTTGAGAGGAAAATATTTTGGCTTTTATTCAGGAGGCAGAAGATAAAAAGCCAGTGCCATTCTTTGAAGTGCTGCCAGTATCACAAAGGGTCAGACAAGCAAGGCTGCATGACTCTGCACACAAACAGTGCTCAGAAGAAGGGATTTAGGTCAATTCCAAATTGAAACCTTTTTCTAGAACAGATAGAATCACAGGAGGGTCAGCTGCTCCCATACCCAAATAAAGCCAGTTTATTTGGGTATCAAGATGGGAAAGAAATTAAAAGTTGGGGGAGAAAAATCAAGTATCTAAACCAGAACTGTCCTAACTAAGCATGCACATAGACTTTAAATTAAGACAAAATATATAAAACAAAACATATCTGTCTTTAAAATCTAAAGCCCAAAATGTTTGAACCTGAATGCCAGGAATTACATAGATCATACCACTGACAAAGTGCTGCTACACCTTCAAGAAAGCTCAATTTTTTGTAAAGAAAATGAGCTAACTGTATTAAAACATACTACAGGACCTGATATTCCAGCCCGTTTTATTTTAAAAAAAAAAAAAAAAAAAAAAAAAAAAGGTACCTTCAGATTCAATGGAAGATCAGAAAAGAAGCAGAAACAAAAAAACCCCTCTGACCTATTTTCAATTAACCCTACACAGAGGAAAGAACAATGCAGAAATTAAAGTTATAGACATGATGCATGATGCATGAAGAGGGCTTGGATCATTTTTTCTGAGAATCCGTAAAATCAAGTCTGTACTGGATGAATTGGTTGGAAAAGCACGTGGGTTAATACTGTACATTAGAAAAGGCAACATGACTTTTGTGGAAGAAAATCAAGATCCAATTTGAATTCTTTGAAGTAAAGATGCATGTGGATAAGAAAAACTGAGCAATATAACATACCAGCTTTCTAAGAAGGTTTCAAACTTTCAAACTTGGGAGAGATTAAATGGTCACATTTCACACAGACAGTAGTTCATTACTAACTCCAACAATCTCTGCTATCTAACATTTTATACATGCTTGTGAAGTGGTTAGCAAGGTGAAAAAAAGATGGAGTGAATACATGCAGATAATGGAAATCAAAGCTTACTTCAAAGACACAAAGGATCTCAAAATCGTTAAGGAACAGGCAGCAAAGTAGCAGACTAAAGGTCTTGTTAACCACAAGGTAGCAGACAAGAAAAAAGTTCTTGTCCATGCAAACACAACAGTAAATTCTGAACAGTCACTGCTCCAAGTGGTCTTGGAGTTGCTATAGAGAGTCCCTCACTAATGAGTAAAAAAGAAACATTCCTTATTGGGAAAAAAAATTTTAAAGCCCACAAAACTTTATTGTTTAGAAATTCGTGGTGCAAAGTGTCTGGGATAACAAGTAGAGCTCTGTCCCTTGCATCCTCCATTAACCCCAAAAGTTTCAGAAAATATCAATGAGAATGAACAAAATGCAGAATGGCTTCAATATAAGGAGAAATCTCCTTATGAATGATTTTAACATGTGATAAAGTTCTATAATCAAAATACCAAAAAGCATAAGAATGATAAAGAAAAAGAAACTGGCAAAATAAATCAGCAAAAAGAAGTTGGCAGACAGCGGATTTAAAACAAAGAACCATTTCATACCAACAATTCATAGCCATAATGCCATATGATGAACTCATTGCCACAAGAGTCCAATGATATATATTTTTATATATAATATATATCTGTAATTATAATTATCTATAATTACACATATTCCAATTTGTAAATTAAAAGAAAAATAATTCGACTATTAAACTAAAAACAGGTCAGTTAGTGACTATTCAAGACAGTTCAGTTTAAGAAGCTTCAAACCCACTGATTTTCAGAAAATAAGTCAATGATGCACCTCAAAGAAAGTTGTTCCTATTAATGTACTCTTCTTTCATACTCCAAGACAGGCTATCTAGACAGCTATCAAACAGACAGAGGATTCCTTAAATTATGCAAAAAATACAGCATTACTGAGCCAAGGCACTAGAATGAGACACATGGACAAGAGGAGTGAGTTCCTCTCCCTCTTTCATCCCAGATCCTTCTACTTTCCACACAACCTTATAAGTTGTTCAGAGCCAGGAAACATTCTTTGATTCCAGGAGAAAATGATACATGTGAAGTCTTACATGATTCCCCTTCTGGACTGCCACCAGCACACATAGATTTTGTGTTGTACAAGATCTACACATGAAATTTATGTCACCCTCCATCTGTTGCACACACAGATTTTAACACAAGATATAAGACAGAGTTCACACATAAATAATGGAGGTTGCACAAAGGACAACCTGAAAGTTTCACCTTCCATTTCTTGATCAGACTTCTGATAAGTCTGTCTTTAAGCTACAAAAAACCTGAACCAAATGTAGAAATTACTTCTAAAAATAAATAAACAAACCCCCCAAAACAAACAAACCAAGCCAAAAACAAACAAACACAAACCCACAAAAAAACAAAAGCTCTTCTATTTGGCTGTACTCATGAAGTTTCTAGATTAATCAAAAAAAGTTTCAACTACCTTGTGAAAACATTTACATAAAAACTTGCACAGCATAAAGCAGAAAGTACAATTGTTCAGTATTTGTGATCCATCTTTACCAGCAAAGATGCTGCAATCAGTTGCCTGTTTTCTGTTCATACATTGTGCAGCCAAGAACTACCTGCTGGAGGACCTTCTGCCCACATTGCAAATGGTGTGCTCTAAATGATGATAATCCACTGTACAACTTCAAGCTTGGTCTCCCCAAAAAGGAATCAAATTGAAGCATATCTATAGTAAAACGAGACTCAAAATAGACAGAGGGCTAACCTTGATCAGCAAGAACTCTTCCCGTATACAAAAGTGACAAGGTAGATGCACCCAGCAAGTCTCATCTTAGTGCAGCGTATCAACAGCTATAAAAAACACAAGGAGACACTTCCAAACTCTTATAGTTTCTCCCCATGCAATTCAAGAGCACAAAAAAGTACCTGAGATCTGCAGGACAGTAAGTTTTGAGACTGGGGGAAAAATAAGAAGGCAAATCATTCTTAATGGAGTGTTTTGATTATTAAAAATACAATTTATTTGGCTGCAATTTATTTTTGTATAAGAAAAGAAACTTCTTGCAAAGCAAACTGAAGATTCAATTCAATTCAAATCTTGAAACTCTCCAGACAAATAAGGCATAGCTTCTGCAAAACATTCAATACTACCTCCTCTCAATACTGGCCACACAAAGGCTTAATTCCATTCCTACCATATATAACAAGAGTCTGGGCAGATTTCAGTGGTATTTGCAACTGCAATTACAAAACCATTTGCAATTTCCAGAAGTGGAATCAAGATGGCATTGACAAAACCTGTATTTTTGGCATTCTCTGAAATTAAAATCTTAGCCCAGGCGAAGTTCCTTGCCTTGTGCTCCGAGGCAGCTGTTAGACTGCAAATTTAAATCTGCAAATATATTCAAACTCATACTCAGGCAAGAAAATAAGTAGTTTAAGAGACAGTGTGAGTAGAATCAATCATCTGGGAAATACATTGTTTTCTCAAGAAGCTGAAGTTACAACTGAGCTTTCAAATGTACACAGTCAGCATCCTAATACCCACAGAACACAAGGAGAAGAGACAAGAAACGTAGTAGGACCTCTGGATGCAGGAAAAAACAAAGAAGTTTTACTGATATCAAAGAACACAGAGGCTGCATGTCCAGCTGCAGAACCCCAATGGCCTACAACAGTAGCAGAATAGATGCTGAAGCAGCTCCATGCTCATTGTGTCTGTGAACAGTTCTTTAAACACACACTCAAATACATGACAGATTGTAATGTATGTTTTCTTTCCACTGTCTGGCGGGAGCAGAGCACCAGTCATATGGATAGATTGCATCCTCACAAATATTTTCAACACGCAATTGCAATTAATAGACAAGAAGCTCCCAAATGCAGAATTAATGCAAATTCTCCACTCCCTTCTTGGACCTGACAAACTACTCTTAATAGATAGTAAGTGATGACTTCAAAGAGGAGATCAAAGCAGTTTGTTAAATCAAAATGTTTTCTAGCCTTCTCATGTCCTTATTAAACTTAGGGACCATACAGTTTAGAACACCTTGTACTTAGTAAGACATACATAGGAAGTGTATAGAATAAATGTTTGCCTATCTGCTTTTAAGTCTCACGTTCTTTCCTTATAAAATAAACTGTAAAGTATTCAAAAACTTGTGCAGAAAATAAAAGGATTTCACAAATTGGAAAGGACAAGTTTTCTCTTGATAGTCAAACAGTTATGATGTAAAGCGGTCTCATTAAATCATAAGTACTTTAACCTTTTCTTGAAAGAACCATAAGATTTAAAGATTTATAAAGAAATTTTGCCTAAACTAGGAAATGACTCATATTTGACATGTATTGAAATGATAATGCTGATTTCAATAGGCACTCTAAGAGCATTTTCCTCCCAGGAGAGTAATTCAGTCACGGTTACCTCTCTGCATTTAGATTTTAAACTTACTTTCTAAAGCTTTTAATGTGCTATAGTCTGCCAAAACATGGCAGAGTTACATAGATATGATCAGGCAAAATAAAGGCTAGCGAAAAGACTATTTTTATAATTTCAGACACTAAATATGAAACAAAAACATCAATCTGACATGTTATCAAAGAATCTCCTGTTTCAGCAGCCTCATCTGTATCTGCAAATTCATGTTTACACTCCACTCTTCTTAATTGGTTAAATAAATTCTAAAGTATCAAAGGGAAAGTGAAAGACTCTTAACACTGAAACTGAAAAAGAAAATACACAATGGTGCTGCTGTTAGTAAGTGTAATAAATCTGATATTAGTTTCACTTTGCAGAGATAATATGGTACACAATTGACCTTAATTATGCTCAATTTTTTAATTCTTCAGAAGTTAAGATTTTAAGATGCCAATTTTTCTGAGGTTTCACTTGAGTGCATATCAGATTCTTTTAAGTTAAGGCTATATATCTTTTACACCAGTGTGTACCTTCAGAGTTTTTGCTAACATACCTAAAACTATATCATTAAAAATATCATTAAATCAAGATCAAACACACAGTAAGAACCTAAAACTTTCAGAAGCGTGAAAGACTTGATCCTCAGCAACTGAAAACAAGTAGAATAGTAGAAAATTTTGTAGAGGAGTTTCAAGCCCACTACTTTGCTATTTTGTAATAGCAATTTTATTTCAAGCCACTTCCCCCAGTCTTTTTGGTCACGCCATTCTTCCTGTACAATATCTTACTGTTCCCCTTTCTGATTATGTCTATTACCAGCTGCTATGATAGGAATTCTTAATATTTCTGCCAAGACCATTAACAAAAATAAAACACAAGGCTGGTCCAAAGACTAATTCTCAAATAATTCAATTGCTTTTGTGCCTACCCCCTCCCCAGGATTATAAGCAAGTTCCTCTGAGCAGTATCTATTGCAATCCTTCCCATGAGCATTCCCTTTGACCCTACAACTTCTCATAGGTTGTCACATCAATGCTAAACTGAACTCCAGATAGACGAAATCTGACACATTTACTTTGCCTGAAAATCAGCTTTCTCATCAAAAAAAAAGCTAAGAGGCTAGACAGTGATGAGCTATCTATAGGAAATCCACACTGCATTTTATCCCCTTTTTCATTTAGCTCCACATCTTTATCTATTTCTTCAAAGATCTTTTCTAAATCCTTATACACCACTGTGTCAAGACATAAGTCTGCATTACCAAGATCCTTCCTCCTACCTCTTGGTACATACTTTGGCTGGGGAGGAAGAAAATTTTTTCACAACACCCCATGCCGAGTTTCAAATCTGGGGGGTAAAACAGCATTGATAACACATTAGTATTTTAGTTGTTGCCAAAGAGAGCTTGCCCAATGTCAAGCCCTTCTCTTTTCCCAGTTGAACTCCTCATCCCACCTCAGCAGTAAGCCAGGGTTGGACCGAGAAACTGGGAAGGGAGACAACTAGAACAAAACTATATTCCTTAATCTATAGCCTCATGCTCACCAATAAAAACTAGGGTAGAAGAAGAAATGTGAGGAGCTAGGAATTTTACTTCCAAGGTGGCCTGCTGCTAAGAAACTAGCTGGGCAGTGGTCTGCTTGTGGGAGGTGGGAAGTAATTGCCTTGATATCATTTGCTCCCCTCCCAGTCCCTTTCCTTCGTGAGTTTTTCTCACTTTTGCTATTTCTGTTGTCTCCCCTGCTCCACTGGCAGGGGTGAGGAGGGCCCAGGTTGTCTCCCCTGCTCCACTGGCAGGGGTGAGGTTGGGCCCAGGCTGCTGGTTGGCATCAACATGACACCTTTCCTAAACAGAAGCATTATAGCTCCATCTCTGACTGGTAGCTCCATGACAGAGACATCGAATGTCTCTTTGTCAAGGGATTTTGTGTGCCAGTTCTTCCAGAATTTTTGGACAAAGACCATCTGTTTGCAGCAGCATGTACACAATCAGCTTGCATATTCATGTTTCTACTCTTTATGATCACTTTTGTTTCCATACATTAATTTCTGCTACCCTGATTGGTTTTGCTCTGTGACTCCTGAAAACAGAACCAAGGTATGTATTTATTCTGAGGACCTTACTCAAATCATCCTTAATCTCAAGCACACTCTGACTGTACTCAAGTCTTGCCTTCTTACAAAAAAAAAAAAATGGTAAGAATTTTTTACCACTTGGCAGTCTAATTAATATCAACCACTTTATAGTTTTATTTCTATCCTACACAGCATTCTCTGTGAATCCGTTTCCCAGTTCCCCAGTGCTCACACACTTTGCCCTCTCTAACTGCAGGGGTACTTATTCACACAGATAAGCCTGAGCAGTACATATCCATATTTTTTTTCCTTTAAGGGCAAAAAATTATCTTAATTCTATTTTATCCATTTTTTAAAACCTCCAGGCTTTTTTTCCATTCAATCTGCGGACTCCTAAGTTTACCTTGTTTCATAAAAATAGTTGCATGTGCTTGTTCTCTTTGAAACCCAAAAGTGTTCCTAGTGAACCAAAGAACTGTTTAGTCTTCTGACTCTAGTTATGAATGCTCAACATTATTCTTGAGACCTACACCTCTGATAATGCCCTCATTACTTAACAAAGCTGGTATACCCAGACTTTCTGCTTCAGCAACTACTCGATGAAGAAACCCTTCATGCAGAACACACAGCAATGCTAGGGCCCTGCTCCTGTTAGCAGAACTTAAATTTTCCAGCTATAAACTGGAAAATAAGTCTCTGCAATGACACAGTTCTTAGTAGCAGTTCCCTCTAACAAATTACATATCTAAATACAAACACAAGGGTTTAAATTCCTAGATTACTTCGGTAGATTTAATTTACTAGCCTTCTCTTCCCCTAGAATTATTTTATTCCAAAGAAATTATTTTCAGTCCATGCTATCCTTTCTTCTTTCCTTCCCTCTTATCATTTAATTACTATTTGGTGCTATTCCACCATTTAGCTTTCATTTTTATCATTCCTGAATAGGAATATGCTCTTATACCTGAATTCCAAACATATCTGCCATCCCACCATGTTTTTTCTCTCTCTAAATTCAGTTTCACATCTGTAAGCAATACTTCACACTCCTTTGTCATGGTGTCCGTTCCTAGCATCTGGGTGTATAAGACACAGACACTTCCAGATGGAAGTTACTTTGCATATTTTTTTATGGTCTTGCTCATGCTGTCATTGCCCATTTATGGAAAAAAAATGCTTTTGGCTCCCTGCTAAAAAACAAACAAACAAACCAAACTTTGCCTAAAGTTTGATAGCCAGGCCAAGGGCTAAATGGATCAGGCTGCAGCCACTATCACCTTTAAAGGCAGTAGCATCCTACAATAGCACCCAGCACAAGAAGGTTCTACCCAAGCTCAGAAACTTCGAAAAGGCATTAAGCCTGAAGTTTCTTTAAGGGTCTAGAAGCTATATTTTTTTACTCCTGCTATGAATTGAACAACTTTCTACAGAGAAACAAAGGACCAAATTCCACAGGGCACTTCACATTCCTTTGTAATGCAGTTCAAGATCTTTGTGTGTGTTTAACCAGCCCCTTCACTTTCACTTGGCTGTGCCAGGCTTTAGCAGTTCCTGAGGTACAAAATGCAGCTGACAGCAACAGCAGTAATATAGCACCCTTGGAGTGCTTGAAGTGTAAAGTTCATTAGTTCTACCTTAAGGTCACTCTTTTAATCCAACAGCCAAAATCTTATTCACACTACGATGCTGTTATACTGGGGGAAAAAAAAAAAAACTGCAAAAAAAATCAAGATGTCGGCTTAGATACCTCTTACAAGTGACAAGATCAGCACTAAAAATCCAAATCACAGTCAATACCTTTTAGCAAGTTTCAAGAAAGCAGCAAAACTGTTCTTGATTGTGCTGTAGACCAAATGAAATTTAATAGAATGGATAAAGAAAATGAAGGAAGGAAAAGATAAACATTTTAATACCTGATAATTGTGTTTTATAATTATTAGTTGAACTTGGCTCACAAATAGAATTTACTAGGATGTCTGTTGGAAATTACAAGACACGCAAATAACTGAATTTTAATTTCTTCTGTGTTTGTTTACTGATTTTTGTACACACAGTTTAAAATTTAACAAACTCAATTTTGCTTTATCCTTGCTGGATATTTGTACACTTTTTAAAAAGTTATGTCAACAGAAGACTTTTAGAACACAGGGATTGTACTCTAACAATTCTGAATCATATTCTTAAAATAAGAGGTAATAGCCCTGTAACTTACTAGCTTGACTGATCCTGCACAAACTCACACATTTACTTACATGCACATTTACTTACATAAGAAGTTTTTAAAATTAAATGGAACAGAACTCCATAAGGTAAGTACATTAGCATGTGTAGATGAGAATGGCATTCCCTTCTATAGGAAATAATCTGAGACCCAACACTAATCGATAATGTTAGATATAAGTATCTAAAATATTAACACAAGGTTTTCTTCACCTCACATACTCATTTTTAAAGGTGAGAAAGTCTGCTTGTTCAGAAGAATGGGCGCAGCACTTCTTCCCAGTGCTAAATTAGCAATTGCTTCAAAATGAGTTTCCAAACTAAGATCCTTACCTACGAGACCCAAGAGTTATCATGTACATACTCCAATTTATTCTTTTACATTTATACAGTTATACTACTCTCACAAAAATGTTGTATTTCAACAAATATTTATTCATTTTTATTTTACTCACCTGCACACTAAGATGAATCCATTTCTTCACAAGAATTCTCCCCAGTGTCATTACTTTTATTGGTGGCTGCAAACCATTTACTGTGCGATAATAAAACATGGTCTCCTTCTCAGAGATTGTGAGTTTGAACACAGTCTGCCCATCAATAGCCTTTTCTATCACACACCTTTGGAAATAACCAAGAAAAACAACATAAGGTCAAAGGCACACACATTCACATTCTTGCCAAGGTGCTATAGTGTAAAGTGATGCTAACCAGAATGTATTAAAATAAACTTTAAAAATACAGCTCTTGAGAAGATGCTCAGTGACAGTGAAAGTCACAAGATGTACTAAGTGTAAAAGAACTTTAGCAAAGATATTTTCTGTCTCAATCTGTGAGGGATTTGGGCTGTGTTGGGGTTTTAGTTGGTTGTTTTTTGTGTTTTGCTCTGTTTATTGAGTGCTGGCAACCCCAGCTCATTTGAGGGTGAAAGAGAGGTCCAGTTTGCCTCTGCTCTTGAAGGTTTCATGACAGAAACCACAGTGACTGTGCAAGCTTCTGCCACACTTTTCATACAAAGCTGTGCAACTTAGTACATCCTGTGGAGGCACTTTAATTTTTCTTAGTCTAACAAGGCAAATGCAATATAATCACAAAAAGCAGTACAAAAGATATGCTTTGTTAATAAGTCTTCCATCTTTCCACCCCATCTGCGCAGGTAAGGCAGCCCTAACACCAGCTTACCCCACACCCTCCCCTTTGCAGTGTCTTTCTTTAACCTAAGAAACTAGAGCAAGGCAAGAAGAATATCCAGACACTTATTAGGAATTTTTCCCCACAAAGAAGTCACATCAATAGTAAATACAATAATGTCATATAAGGTACAGAGAATACCATCCATAGCAAATTATTTTGCATTTCAAGCTGCCAAAATGTTTTTGCCAATCCAATAACCATGATGTCAAGAGTCCTGAGAAAGCACAGGCTCCGTATGCTTGCGTAAAAATTTTATTTAAAAGTTGTATTTATTGCGTAAAAAACTTTCATTAAAGCAATCATAAATACAAGAAAAAAAATATAAAGTTCTATGCTTCCCATTTGAGCTGCTTGAAAAATATAGTTCTCAATCATTGACGCATGAAAAGTCAAATATTTTAACAGTTACATCAGACTAAATTAATGTACGAAGTCACAAGAGGGAAGCATATAAAATTTGTATGAGATTAGTATTTACTTACCCATATTTCAGAGAAAAAAATGAGAACAGAAAACCCTTACCTACTGATGTCTTCATCTACTCTGCATTTATAAAAGAAAACTATCAAAAAGGCTGTTCTTTGATACTGCCATTAGTTACTAATTCACCTTTAAATCCAAGGAAAAATTAATTCCTCCTGTTACTATTCTAGCCTGATGGAATGTTGTAAATGAAACACCTTGCAAAATGAAGACTTCTGTTTTCCCAACCTTACTAAAACCACATTTCATAATAAATTGTCCACTGGTCTTTTCAATATTTTGTTTGCTTGTAAACATGCTAGTTTTGTTAGATAATAAATGTGAAGGAAGGCTCAGCTAAGTAGCAAAATATTTAGGAAATGGATTTACCCAGTTCCTGGATAAACAATAATTGGATAATCCAGGGTTTTGTTTATTTTACTTATCTAAAACAAACATCCCCACATTGTTTTTATCCCCAAAGGTGTCATAACTTTAAGAAGGGAAGCGACCTTGATGTACATCACTTTGAAAACTGGAAAGAACAAATGTGAATTGTGACTTACCAGTAAAAGAGGGAAATCAAGAGGGAAAAGAGAAGAGAGGGAAGGAAAACAAAAAAAAAAAAAAATCCAAACTAGTTCTATCATAGGTGAAATAGGAAGAGGCATTACTTCTGACTCTGAGCTTGATTTTCCATTCCAGCCATGATTACAGAGAGAAGCCACTATTCTTTGTGAAGTCTTCAATTTCTGATAATGTGCAGTCCCACAGACCCAATACCTGACTACATATATCTCAGTGGTGGGGCTGGAGGGAAAAAAAGCCAACAACACAAATCCACTTGGTCAGCTTTCAAAGAGAAAAATATTCTAGAGAATCTGACATGGCTGCACTGGTGCTGCCCACACATCAACTGGAGCAAATGGGAACACCTGCACTGGTTCAAAATCAGATGCCCCTTTCAGTCTAATTCCTAATGTAAAACTTCTGAATTGATAATAAGTAGTACCATAGGATTTTAGTCCCTTAGATAAATAAAGTTTTAAAAAGTCTATGTGCTACCCACTTCACAATCAGGCCATTCTTGCTGATCCTTTTGCTTGTAAAAGATCTCAGCTCACTTCTTGACACCACCAATATCTTCTGGGCATCTGAACTTGCTCTAGTTCACACTACATTCATATAAGCTTCCTGTAATGGTTACTCACATATGCAAAGCTTGTACCCATATTCTTATCCTATTCCATTGAGAAGGGCTATCATCATACACACTTTCCTATATTGTGCTAATGCTTACATACAGGCTACACACAGGCTTACTGCAGGCAGTTATATTAACTGCTGAGTACACACAGCAAGAGAGGAAGCATGAGGCTAGAACGAAACTCAGGGGCAAGAACTCTGCCCATTTACTGCCTAAAGGGAAAAAAAATTTAAAGACTGGAGTACAAACGTCAATGCTTTCTCACTCTAGCTTTTCTTCAGTATTTCCAATACGCAGTGACTTAAAGGTATGCCTACAAATATCTCTACTAAACATCTCAGAAAAACATCAGGGCTTCAAATAAATCTGTAACATGACCTGACTCTTCCCTCTGTATCAAAGTGTATTGTCTTCCAGATTCACATAAGAAAACTTGGTATATGAAACTGATGAAGAAAATTCTCGGTGTCTCTGCTCATGTACAATCTTTAAAGGGCCTTCAGACTTGGATCCTCACATCACTCTCACATTCCAGCCACCATATTAACTTCTAACAAAAATCCTGCTATTCTCTTACATGGGTTCATGCTTAACAGAATGCCACAGGATGTAATGGGATACTGTACAGCAACACTCCTAACGTCTTTCCTAAACACACACTCTCACGGACAGATCATATAAAATTCGGCTCAAAAACACATTAGTATGGCATGTCCAAAACACGGGGGTCTGCTGTACTTGATGTAAGAGCACTCTGCCAATAAAAAAAAAACACCTTGCTAAACTTTCAGTCATTCTACTGGCAAAATGAGCAGCTCATTCTGGCTGATCTTCCTAATGCTTTGGTGGGAAAACAAAGATCTTGTTAGAATGCATCCCACTTCTGTGAGGCTCCTCCTCTGTGATAATGGGGCTTAAAAGGTCTCATAAATGACATGTAACAGGGAAAATTCCCCACCAGGGACTTCAAAATGTAGGACATCCAGTAAGTTGAACTTCATCTGCCAACCTGAAGGACTCACTAAACCAACATAAGAAAAGGGAAAGCATCTTAGTCTGCTAGTAAATTATTCTCTTTTGTAAGACGCCTTCTGAGTCAAGCTTCAATGGCTATTTATATGCAACAACTGGAGTTCAGCATTCTTTTTATGAAAAAAAGAAAAATTAACACAATTCTTTCTGTGCTAGTGAAAAAAAAAAAACCCACATGGACAGTGGCATATTATCCTGACCACTGGAATAACTGCTGTCCATCTTCAGTTTTCAGGACTGGGCTTTACCATTGTCTTTCCTACATGTTGAATAGCAGCAACTCTCACAAGGCATAAGAATGAAGTGATCTATTACAAAAATTGAATAAAAACATTTAAATTTTAAAGCAATCTATAAAACCCGCTGAACAGGAATATGTACACTGTGTAGTTATTAACATAGCAGCAATTGGAAGCTAATCTTTTGCACTAGTCCATGGCTTATCAATCATCAGTAGAGTCTGGTTTCTTCACAGCACTTAATCATTTGAAACTAAGGACATAACATTTCAGTGTTTTAGGCTTCATGCATCAAAGCCTATCCCATTGACAAAAGACTCACAGATCTCACTCAACACATTGCTGCAACAGCTTGCTTGGAAATGAGCAGGATGCTTCCACTTCAAGTTAGGCATGTGCTTTGATGAAGGAGACTCCGATGAGCCCACATGTGTGTGGACAGGAATTCATGGCATGGGAACACACCAGAAATGGACTCTCTGACATTCAAGATTCAACCATTACATAGAAAACTACAAGCTCCAGGGATGCCTTTACACATACCACCAGTTGAAATTTTTTAACTTCAGCTCAGAAGTCCCTTTTGCTCTGCAGGTATCATTTATTTCCACTCCATAATCACAAATTCTGCAGTTAGGTCAAGCTTTTTAAGGTAACTACCACTGCATAAAACATACTATAATTTTATGTTATGATTTTAGATATTTCTATTTTTTTCTGATGACTTTGCTACTCTTAGAAAAGTGACTATTTCACATCAGCATGCAAAATAATTATCAAGAACGCCTCAACAAAGCAGATGATTAGGTACATTCTAAGAACAACTTATGAATACAAGTATAAAATAATTTGTGGCATGTCGTCCAAAGGAACAAACTATACTCTCTGTGCTTTACGTTAAAGAGATCTGCACAACGAAGGGAAGAAAGAGTAGGAGGCTCTGCATTTTGTGATAGATGACAGAACTTTTTTTGCAGGATCTGGGATGCATTTTTCAAAAAGCGGGTTTTTCATTACAGTAAGGCCCAGTCAAGCTGAAAGGTCACTTCTAACAGCAGTATTTCCTGAAAATGCAACATGTAAGCAAACAGGAGAGGGAACATGTTTAGCCACGTCTATTTTGTGAGCACCCAGTGAAATTTCACTAGCAGTTTAAATAGTGGAATAATTTGTTAAAGCAGCAACACAGTCTGCCAATCAGGCAACATTCCCCAGATCCTTCAGGAGCACTATGACTTCTTTTCTATAAGTCCAAAACCTACATTTTGGTGGCTTTCCGTGTTTGTTTTTAAGACAAACTTGTGTTGGAGAAGTCCTAACACCTTAGATAATTTTTTCCATCATGAAAGCAGCAACAACACAACCCTGTGACAACGTAATTTTCTAGCAGCTTTTAGAAGGAATGCAAATTGGAAACATAATTTTCTCTTTTTAAGAAAAGACATGCACATTCTGTATGAATAGTTCCAAACACTGAAAGCCATTGGACTATCATCTGAGTCAATGCCACGAAACTGAAGCCGCTTGTCTTGACACCTGGGAAGACCCCAACCTAAACACGGTTCTATAAACGTCACAGTTTCCCACCACACCTTTTAAAAGTTTAAAGAGCTTGCTAATAATGACTGTGACTACAATGATCAATTTTTTCAAGAGCACCAGGAAAGTAAACACCTTCAATACTACTTACATTACACCTTCTTGCTCAGGTTTCAACCATACAGTTAACGTAAATGAAGCTCCAAGCCTTGGAAGACGGGGAGTAGAGAAACAATCCTCGTGATTATGAAAAATAAAACTGGAATCATTGCTGGAGGACCCTGGATGCAAGTCCCTCTTATCCTCTGTGATACAGGTACCAAGGCCTTCTGAAAGAAGGGATTTGTAGGACGAAGGTGACGACCTATATGGACATTCCTGAACACAAAACTTCTGAGTGCAGGATATAATACTTTGAACAGCTACTGAGCTATGACAAAAAGTACTTCGGTCCGGCAGCCCACAAGTGGCTTGAGTTGGCACGATTGACACATTCTTGAAAGCTCCCACATTTTCAAGCCTAGGGAAATGTCCCTGAGAGCTGACCAACAAAAAGGAGTCATAGTAAGTTAAGATTAATGTTTCAATAGCATGAAACAAGAAACGACATCTCAAGGAAAGAGCCCAGCAATTCATGTTTACAAAAAAGCTCCTCCTGATTAAAGCAAACGTAAATAAATAATGATGTCCATGTCTGTAGCAATGTCCTCAGGTGCTGTGCTTTAAGAGTTTATGTAGCGTTTCATCCTCAAAACACCCATGCAAGGACTCAGTCACAAGGGACATCTAGGTCTGCTGGCCAGCGAAACACACGTGGGTGACAGCCGGAATCTGCAAACCACAGAAAACAGACACAGTCTGTAGGAGAAACCTGCTCTTCTGCACCAACAGAGGTGATGCCCAGTTAGGGACTTCAAGGGTTTGAATGCCTCGTCCAGATTCCAGCCAGCAGGCCCACCTGCACACCTTTGCCGGCTAGGGCCGAGACATTTCTCCGAGCCAAGGCAACGGGATTAGGCCGGCTCGAGGGCGCACAGGCCGAGCGGAGTTTATCCCGGATCTGTCGCGTCACCTGGCTTTGTGTGTCACAGTATGGAGTATGGGACACGGCAGCAAACCGGGACACGCAGCTTGGGCCTCTGAAAGTCTCGGCTGAGGGCTTCGGGCGAGTTGGCTGGACCTCACGACTACAGCCCCCCGGCGCTTACCTCAGCCTCGCACCGCTCCCTGGCAGCTGCCATTCCCACCGCGCTATTCCCGAGGGAAGCCCGCGCTCCCCGGGGAGCCAGGGGCGGTGTTCCTACCGTCCCCTCGTGCCTTACCCCGCCGCCCACCTCACGCCGGCTGCTCCTCTCAGCGCTCGGCAAAGCTGATTAAAACCACGTTCCCCATCTGTCCCGTGTGGAGCTTTTTCTAACAGCGAGCGCCAGCGCCGGGGCGGACCGGGCCGGGGCAGCGGTGGCAGGGCTGATTTAGCGCTATTGCCCGGCCGGGAGCGGCGCGCAGCCAGGGGGGCCAGCGGAGCCCGGCACTCCCCGCGGCGACGCCGCCGTCGCCCGGCAACGCCGCGGCCTTCCCCGCCCCGGGCCCCGCCGCGCGTTAAAGCGGCAGCGCCGCGCCCGGGCGGGAGGGAGCGGAGCGCCGGGACAGCGCCGGGACAGCGCCGGGACACGCCGCTCCGCTCCGCAGCACCGGACCGCCGCGCTGGGCTCGCTTTCCACAGACACACCGTGCAGCGGAGGAGCATCCTCAGGCGCGTTTTTCCCGCATCCCGTTTCTCCCTTTGGTAGCGCTCTGTGCAGCGGGCACAAACAAGCTGCTAAGGTGTCGTCGGTGAGCTGAGCATGAGCTGCAGAGGGTTGTTTACGCGTGTTTCTGGACAGAGAAGCACTAATTAATACGTTCCCTGAGGATATAGGAAGCATCTGTAAATTTTATCTGTACTATGGAAGTTGCATGAGCTGCAACCTGGCTGGTATATATCCCTACAGTTTTGTTGCTATTGCCTTCAGTGACTTATCACCTTAACATATTTGGACTTTTACTGGCTACGTAGCGACAAAATTCTTTGGCAACATATACAACTGCTAAGAAATCATCCTCTGTCATAACTCTTAATGCATTTTAACAAGCCCTTCATCCCATATCAAATAAACTCCTTGACCATTCCTGGAACATCTCTGCTTTAATACAGATCTTTTTCCTAAGGTCATAAAAGATAATAGTAATTCCTGGTGAAGTGTTATCAGTCATTTTGCAGTGTTTTCATGTTCTGGTAGTCATTCAGCATCGTAGCTCTGTTGTCAGAATTACATGCCCTAAAGTATTCAAATGTAAAGAACTTTGTTTATCACAGAAGGGCTGGAGGGAAAATATTTGTCTGAGGCACAGTGCAAGAGCTCGGCCCATAAAGCATTTCTAGATAAACACAGTCAGACCACGTGCTACTACAGTACCATCAATACTGCGACAGCCAGAGTTTTTGCACATCAAGAACAAATCAGGTCTTAGAGAACACACAGGAGAGAGGACAGAAGATATGGTAATAAAGTCCTAGATATTAGCTACCATCTCAGGACATCAAAGAATGGGAACAGCTATGAGCATGGAACATGCACCTGACAAAGAAAGGTAGGAGCTTACCAAGCGGTCAGAGACACCAGACCAGCTTATGTGTATTTCTTGGCATTTGTGAAATATTAATCCAGAAATAAATAAATAAGTAAAATCAAGTTTTGCTTGCTCCCATCCCTTTCTAGCAGCCAGCAGACTTGCTCCAAGAATCCTTGCAGATCTAACAGATGTTCAAAAGGAAAGTCAGGATACATTTGCCACAAAATGCACTTTCTGTTATATTCTGCCAATACTTGACAGCCTCACCACCTCCCAGACAGACTATAGCATCTTTCAATAGTGCTCAGTTTGGAAAAGTGGCCCTGACTGATATTACACCCTCTATTCTGCAAAATAACAAGCAGAAATGATAATTTTTCCCTTTGCATATTTCATCCAAATACACAAGACAGCAGTACAAACCTTGCAAAACCACATTGCAGGCCAACAGTTTCTCAGGTCAAGGATCACTACATTGCTGTTCCTCGGGAGTATAATCAGGAGGCTAAACAGTGAGAAAGGCCTTTGCAACCAAGAACAGGCAATGTAAACTGTACCACAAATTTAAAAAAAAAATGAGAGTGATTTTGCAGGAAATACAGACCCTATTCATGGGAATGTTTTGAAGGCTGTTTAACATACATTTATGAAAACAGGGAATCCTACCAGGCAAAAAAAAAGTATGCTATTATTAAGGATGCAACAAATTCTCTTGAAAGAAACATTATACTCATTTAAGAGAATTAGAATTTTGGAACAAGGAAAGCGACATAATTTGAGTGCTTCAAGCTTTTAGTTACAATTGTTCATTTCATCAGGAAGGAAAGCTTTTATTAGCCCCTGGGGTGCCTTAAGCAACCTCACTGTCATTGGAGAATCTGACCTGCACCAGAAAATTGTGACATAACTAGCCTCCTGATCCTAATGATTCAACACCCTGTCCATGGCAGATAGCATTATCCAAAAAAACCCTTTCAGTAGTAGTTGTTTTCTTAACCCACTGATAACAGAGAGTCTCAGGACACACAGAACTCTAGGAGGTCAGAGCAGGTTGCTGAGGAAAAGAAACCATACAGCCTGGTTTGTTATACAGCAGCCTGTGCCTTAAATAGAAAATTTGGACACCACATGTCTAAAGTTTGAACGCTCTGAAACAAGCTTTTATATTAGAAATCATCTTCCTAAAATCAAATATAAGCCTTGAAACTTACCTATTTGCACATGCTCAGTGGAACATCTTATTGAAGATAGTAAAACTTCAGGGTCTAATTAAGTTTGCATAAAAGGCAAGCTTAACACGACCATTGCCAAAATTCAATGTGTTTAACTTTGTAACAATGATCCTATGGTAGGATGAAAAAGTAAGAGAATGAAGGGAATACAGCAATACACTTATTCGAAACGACAATCGTACAAAGCTAGTGTGCATAAACAATGCAAAATTGCCTGTGTGTGTTTTATATTTACACAGTGCAATGACAATTACAATTTAAAATAATTTCCTAGAATCATAATTCTTGGGATGACTGAGGTAGAATTTCAGGTGATCTATTTCTCTCCTAAAACATCATGGGTGTTCCGCACCTACACAATTGCTTTTAAATATTTTCATTAGTGGTGGGAAAAGTCTTGACACCTAGTTTGTTCATCAATTTTGCCTTGTCTTCTGTTCATAAAGAGTTCTGAAAAAATGCTAAATTTTGCAGTGTATGGTAAGCTTGCTTTTTTATCATGTTCTGCAAACCCCTTAAAACCAATATTAGCTCCAATTTGTGCAGTGCTGACTAGTTGAATGCTGCAATTTTTGCTATAGTCTGAAGCTACCTATGTAAACTAGCCCACACTGCATGACTCTGAAAGATTAGGCTCAAGTGATTCACTTTCAGTGAATATTCATAACGACTAGCTTGTATGAGTGCTTTTTCCCTAAAACTCCACCATTTGAATATTCACAGGAAATTAATGTTAAAGATCCATTTGCATTGCTGAGTCAATATGTATATTTCAAATTCAACTGTCTAACAAAACTATTTTTTCCAATATTTTGCAAGCAATATTAAAACTACAATGCAAGTACATTTTAATAGCTAGAGGGGAGTTGATCATGACAACCCAGAAATAATTAAAACTTACATTTTAAAGGGGAGGAAATTCTGTATAAGCCAGCGAAATAAATATTGGAGTAAAATTTTCTGAAAGCACAGGAGGAGGCGGCAAGTATTTTATAGAGCTGTTAAGAGCCTTTTAACAGCTTTAGAAGTACAGTACATCACACCACTTATTTTAGCACCAAAAACTTTCTTTGTTTCTAGAAAGGCAGAAACAAAAGACTCTTTTAGGCAATAAGCTTTACAGGCTTCCTTCGCATGAAAGTACAGCACCACAGTGTACATCTCCCCATGGTAAATCCAGAGAAAGGAAACCTCTGCAAGGACTTCTTTACACAGAGTTTCTTTTCAATGACCATCATAGGCTGTCATAATGACCTGTCCAAGCAGGAAAGGCTATCCCATAGAGGTGGAGCACTTGGGTTCTGATAATTGACATTTTCTCTCCTCACAGCATCTTTTATTTCCTCCACACCTCCTCACATGCCAAGCCATCATATGCTTTCCTGGCAGTTGCCAGCACAGGTCATGTCCAAGAAACAACTTCTTTTTGATCAGCCAATTCTTAAAAAAAAAAAAAAGAAAAAGAAAAAACCCAAACAAACAAACAAACAAACCACACAACATAACAAATGAAAAAACCCTCATTCTTCAATCTATCCTCTGGCCTGCAACCCTTTAGATACATTACTTGTATCTAATTAATCAGTTCTCTGTTTTCATCATCAACACCTTCTCCAGAGTCTTAATCAAATCTCTGCCTCTACTCTTCATTTTCCTTTACTCCCCTATTTCATGGATGCTAGGAGGAGAAGTCAGCAACCAAAATTTCTGTGAAGAGACTTACATCTGAGATATTGCAGACAGATTCACCAAAGGTAACATTTCTTCTAAAAATCCTTCCCTTATTTTCAAAGATGTCTTGTGCTTTGTAAAAAACTCAGGAAAACAAACACACAAAACAAAATAAATAAATAAAACCAGACCAAAAATCCCCAAACAAACAAAAGAAAGACTCCAAACCTCCTCCACATGTTAGAAAGTTAAATCAGTATTTGTCCAAATATCAAACAATTAGGCAGTTTTCTGAAGACAGATGAGTCTGGCTTTCAATTGAAGGCTGCATCATACAACATGAGCATAATCATTTCCTCCTATAAACGTTCAGCTTCTGGGTTTTTGTTCTTGAAAATTACTATTTCACAATTCTCAAAATACCTATCTTTTATAATATATTTTTGTTAAAACCCCTGCAATTGTGTCCTTCTCCTTCAGCTTCTAAATTCACATCTATTTCAGAGCCCCTCTTGTTACTTCTTGCAAATCACTACAGCAAAGTAAGTCATATTTATCATTCCCAAGGACATGCTCCTTCCCCAAACATCGGCTATTTGCTCCTGTAAGGATCTGATCACTTTCTATTCAGACTAACTCTTCAACAACCATCAGGTCCCTCAAACTTTTATCATCCTCTGCCCTCAGAATACTTATTTCCCACCCATTTATTCTGCTTTGTAATGTATCGCTCTCCTTCACAGTACAGACATGTTATAAATACTCTGAACTTTACTTTTCCCTCTCTCTTCTTAATCACCTTTCCCTTTCCTCTGAAAGCTTCCACCTGAACTTACCTCAGTCCAAAGTTCTCCAAAGTTTGCGGTAAATCCTTTTTCTTCTCATGGGCTCTCTTTCTTCCATGTGCTATGAGGAAGAGACTTGAAGGAAGCACTCCAGAGCTAAAAACTGGTTATTGCTCTGCTTTGTTTAGCTGGCTGGGTTAGCAGACCCAGGAATGATGAACCAAGAACTTCATCATCTCCAGAGCAGAATTACAGTCCCCTCCTTTCCTCTACACCAAAGACACACTGAAGGTCTTCCCATGCCAGGAGGAGCAGTTAACCCCTTCCTGCTTCACCAATGAGATCCTTGATGAACATCAACACAGGAGAGGAGCTGCTGCTGTCACCCCATCTGCTTAAGCAAGGTGGGTGTAGGCCTGTTTTCTTCCCTTCCTCCCACCTCTTTTCAGCTCCCCTGTGCCATCACAGTGCAGATTGCCCTCTCAAGGAACAGCTCTTCAAATAATTTCCAGCCACTAGGACCCATTTACTCCCTCATCCCTGGAATGACATGGCTCTCTGGGGAACATCATGCAGCTGAAACCAGGTCCTCTCTCCACTTCAGACTTATACAGAGCAAGAACTGTTCCATCCTCACTGTTTCTCTCCAAAGTTTCCCCTGCTGTATTATGTGTCATCTTTCAAAGGCATGCAGTGCCTGTAGAAGCCTCATTCTTTTCTTTAAAGTACTGATTCCTCTGGTCCTGGCCCTTTCTTCTTCCATTCTTCTTCCAGAATAATTTTAAAACTGTGCTACATTCAAAGAGATGGAGGTTTCCCAGAATCACTCAGTTGAGCTTGTTAAGCTTCTGCCTGTGAAACACATTAACAGTATTCACCACCCTAACTTTGAGGTGTTCATTATTCCCAGTTATCTTTAAAAAGTGCGTCTCCTGTAACTGCATGCACATTTTTGCTTTAACATATTTTGTGCGACCTTAATCAATAACATAAATTCTGAGGAGCATTGGCATGCACTGTTGCAGGATTTCATAGGTTTTTAGAATTTTAAGATAAGTATAGGTTAGTTTGAAAAAAAAAAAAAGACTAAACAAAATAATTCAGATGCTAGGTTAAGGGAAGTTATTCAAAGAAGAAACAAAGCAGTTAGAAAATCCAAGCTCTAATCAGAGCTAAGAAATGAGTAACTGCAGGTGTGTATCTTAGTTTCCTTACCTACAGATTGAGAAGGTTGCTGAGTTTAGTGAAGCACCATGACATGTGCAGAAAGGAACAAATTGCCAAAGAATTATCAAGTGCAGTAAAATTTCCGAGTTTAACTGTTAAATTTCAAAACCAACCTTTTTTTCTAAAGTTCAAGAAACTGCTTAACTTAGCAGTAAATCTAGTAGTTTCAGCTATGAACAAAAAGGTCTACTATTAAAAGCCAAAAATTGGCAGTATTATATGATGGCCAAATGCTCCAATGGACCAGTCCTGTGAAATGTTAGAGGGCAGTCAGTAATTAATATCCCATGACAAAAGAAAATTGAAGTAGGACCCTGTGCTTTATAAGTCTTCTATACGATCAACTAAAATAGAAATTTGATTAACAGCATGAAAATACACACTAATAGTTGCAGCAAGGAATTATGGATTTACATCTTTGCTGGTGAAGATGCTCTAAAAGGTAAGGCTAGAAATTCCTTCCAAGTGCTGGGTGACAGCACAGGGAAGCAAAGAAGCCTCCCACAGTAAGAAAAGTGACTGCAGAAGAAACAGACCTTTTGTTTTTGTCCACAAAACTGCCAGTGGAGCAGCTCTGTGGGAAAGGTTGATTTAACTGCATTCTAGTTGAATAAAGGTAGATCCAGAAAGTCTGATAAGCAGCGCCAGTGGGAGACAAGGACACAGCATAGGAAGCATGTCAGGATAATCAGAGGGAAAAGGTGCTGGTAGAGGATGCAGCAGAATGAATCTAAGAGCTGACTGCTGCCCAAATGGGCAGTCCCACTCCGCCCAGAGGATTTAGCAGATTGAATCCACTCACCAAGAAGTCGAGCGAGTGCCAAATTTGGGTACAAAGATATTGGCAAGAACAGGATCATCCATTCTAAATGCTTTTAGATGGTCTCAGTTTGCTTTGAGGAAGCACATCCCAAGTTGTGTATTTATTTGATCTTTAAAGTGTCCTTCAAAAGCCAGGACTCATGGCAGTTTTTGAACCACTTATGTAGAGTGAGGCATGACTTTCTAGGGTATCGTGCTTCCTGGTGTCTTTCTCCTCCCCAGAATTATAGAGGGGAAGAGACCCAGAGAATTCAAAAACTACTAGCAAAGGCAAAGATACCTAAATTAGTTATACCATTGATGGAAAAGGAGGCAGAATTCAGCCATGATACATTCTCCTTGGCCGTACTCAGTCCACCTATAATTACACATATTTCCTTGACAAGGCACAGGACATGATGACCAGGATCTTAGCAGCTACATCAGAAAACAGAGCAAAAGGTACTGAATGTGTGTGTAAGATAAATAGGATATCATTAAATAGACAAAATCATGGGAAAATGTGTTTCGTTTGTTCTGTAAGAGGCAGAACTACTTTGCACCATTACTATTTCATGTTCATGACCCTCCTAATGAATTTACTCAAATGTCAGTGCAATTTTCATCAGGAGTATGCAAAAAAATGCAAGCAATTTGGTACAGCCATAGTCCAATTGCAAAATCTCTGAGGAAACGTAAATCCTAATATCCCAGTTCTCCTAAGGGAAGGGAAGCAAACTGTAAGTGCACCAATGTGCTTCTACTGATACAGCTGAAGACTGGTGAATGTTAGCCTTATCAATATTGCCACAACAATGAAGCCTGTGCATATAGAGAAGGTTCAAATGTAGCAAGCAATGATCCCCTTGCACATCTTTTATTTAAAGTGTGATATATGTATATATTTTTAATCAAGGTAATTTTCTTAATACATAATTATTTTATAAATCTCATAATTAAGAGTGTTGTTTTTGGGTTTTTTTGGGGGGGTGTTTTTTTGGTTTTTTGGTTTGGTTTGGTTTTGGTTTTGGGTTTTTTTTTTGTTTTTTTTTTTTTGTTTTTTGGGGGTTGTTAGTTTTTTTGTTTGTTTTTTTTTTTTTTTTTTGCAGAGTTGGTCTTGGAGCAATGAAAAACTATCAGGCTCAAGTGAGGGGTGCTAAATAGCCGGGAGCTCTTATAGCCTCAGCCACACATTCTCAGGCTTAGACAGGGACTGGAAAGAGAAGTCTCATTCCATTAGGTTACTCTGCAGAGGAGAGTGACAGCTGCATTCACAGGAAAAGCCTCAAGACCAATGAGGACACATGACTTGGCTTGGGCCCAAGCAACACTGTCGAGGTTTAAATCCTCTCATTCAAGGACACCTTGACAGGAATCACGCAAACATCTGTACGTATGCCTTTCAAGCATTTGGATGTTTGGGATAGAGACAAGTAATTACTGATTCATCCACACACTTGATGTTCATTTTTAATAGAAGTATTACCAGGTAACACTAAAGATACCAGCATATCAGCATAACATGAGGATAACAGTGTAAATGAGAAAGTGGGCTCATATTGCAGTCCAGTTTTCAGGGCCAAGATGACTATTAATGAAACACCTTATTTGCATATTTAAAGGTGCAATTTACTTCCCAGTGTTTAAAATAGATTCCAGAAGTTCTTTGAATACACACTGGGTTTTTTGAAATTAATTTCCAAAATAATGCAATTATTTTTCCATTCATCTCCACTAGTTATTCAAGTAGTTGTTTACAAAAAAAAAAAAAAAAATAAAACAACCAAAAAAAAACCCCTGAAACATTTTCCTTAAGCTTAAGCTTTTTTGAAACTTACTCAAAATGCACTCAGTAATATAAATCACTGATATGTAATTCATGGTTTGTTTTCCAAGCATTTCACTGTACATTCAGCCTTTTGACACTTGTTATCTACTTAAAATCTTTCAACAGTTGAAATTACATTCAGTTTTAGAATTATTTAATTTTGAACTTATTTATCCAGTTATCTCCATAGTAATCTAGTGCTCACCATCAAAATTCGTTGCCAGCTTTTAATTCCTTTGTGCCACTTGGGGTCTATGCAAAATTTCCTAATTTGATTTTACCTAAAATCAGGATGTAAAGTAAACTGAAGTTAAAATATCAGTATTTAGTCATATTAGTAAAAGTATTACTACAGGAAAATGCTGTATTATTTCTGAGGCCAAACAAACCTGGGACTTTACTATCATCATGAGCAGAACATCAGCTTACATCTCCAATGGCATTTGGCCTCATGAAAGGTGCGCTTAACCTGCTGCAGAGGCTGAAGGAGATATCCTGTCAATATGTGAGTTTAGCATATTAAAGGAAGGTTCATGGTTCAAATCCATCTTTCTCAACTTATCTGCAGTATAAGGCATTTTTTTTGCCTAGGTATCAAGAACAACAAAATTTGAGACAAACAGTCCTGTCCCTTTTTTTTTTTGTTTCCTCTCCACAATTCAATATTACAGAACTATCTCCCATATTTCAGCCTCATGTGAATAGCCTGACTGAAATCTGCAAGAAGATTTACTCAGAAGGGCTGGGGAGCATAAATTTGTTGCAAGTATCTGTAGGGGAATAGCTCTGAAGAAATTTTCATTTGGAAGCCATGATCCAGGAAGATGTGGTTAAACAATGAGCAGTCTTACAATGGAAGTGGAGTCTGAAAAGCCTTGAAGCCACTTCAAGCCTTTGAGGGGTTTGGAGGTCGCCCAGAGTATTGACTCAGGACCTCCAGCATGACTGAAAACAAGGTAAGTCAGGTTACCCAGTTTAAGATTTGTTTCTCTGTATTGTTTTACCATTTCAACTGTTGAACTGAAATGTTCAGTGTCAAAGTAAAATCCTGTGTCTGACTGGGAGATGAATTCTTTCTGTTTTGACAGTTTCTCAAATTAGTGTGACTCAGCTCCTGGTCAAATGACAGATGACAAAAACCAGAGTCAAGATGCAGAATTCTTTCCACCTACAGTCTGCTGACTTATAGGAGACAGTGTCCCTCTTAGGATATTTTAGATGGTACTTCTCTTCCTTGCTTCTAAGCTGCTTTTGTGATGCTTTACCCTAAGCAAGAATCATACTCAATTTGTGGAACAAAACCTTCCAAGGCTTTACTTCCAGGAAGATATTAACCACAAATAAGTCCAGAAATTAACAAGAGGAAGAAAACAGACATCTGCAATTTGAAACATATTCCTGTTATGTAATGTGAAAGTGGAGCTTGCTTCCATATAGTTGATTCCCAAGCATCTGTTAAAAGATCTTTCCCAAGCATCTGTTTAAAGAAAGGATAACTACAACTGAACTAGGATGAAATATTTGCTCCACATAACCCATGCATTGTCACGCACATCATCTTCCAGTAGCAGGCTTGGTCTCCTCCACTTGCCAGTGCTCTTTCCTATTCAAATGAGATTTAAACTGCTTGTAGGCAAATAGAATAAAAAAGGAGCTGACAAGATACAGTGTCTTGCCTTCCCCCTGCTCCATACCCCAACTCCAAGTCTTTTTATTTTGAGTATTTTGTGTAAAGGCTGAGTGTAGAAAGTGCCTGCTAGTCTTCAGCATTCGTGACCAATCTGTCACTCTCTTGTAATCAAGAGCTGGGATCCTTCTCCCTGCCACATAAAGCTCCTGAGGGTGGATCCACTGATACATCAGGGAAGCCTGAACTAAAGCACCAACAGCAGCACATAAGAAGAGATCTGAAATAGCACAAGGAGCAGGGACTCGAGGGTGTTTGTTTCGTATGAAGCCAAATACTCCTGGCTATAAAAAGCATATGCAAAACACTCCTGGTCTGATAAATAGGACACATTTTTACAAATTTAAATAAAACACTGAGCATCACTGAAACAATCTGAACCAGTTTGGTATGTTGGTCCACAGTAGCAGCTGGATAGCCAGTGACAGGGAATTTGAAAGATGCTGAAAGCCTTCCTTTTGAAGCTGCCAGATTTAAAACCAGCTTTTTATTATAGAAACTGGCCCCCACCCCACTGAAATATAGAGTGCTTATTTGACTGTATTGCAGATGAAAATAGAAATAAAGTATCCATGGACAGGTTGTCAACATACTTTAACCCGGATGTGGAGTACTGATCTCTGTAGAAGTAACTCAGTCCATGTTTTCTTAGCATTTTACTTCTCTCTAAAAAGCCAACAAGTTCTGTGACAAAGACATCTGTTCAGTGGAACTGCTTCATTTGGACACTTACACTGTCTCCTCACATATCCTGAGCTGAATTTACTTTTATAGAAGCACCACACAATGATAATTTCCTCATCACCAAATCAAACTGGATCAAGTTGACAAGGAATTAAATACTTCCATCATCTAATACTACATTCCCAAAATATATGCATAAGACTGAAGCAACACTTCATACATTCCTTTTCCATTTTTCTTCAAAGATTAAGCAAAAGATTGACAGTATTTTTCAGTACCCTAATTGTTCAGGGGAGAATGTTAAGAACTGTGAAATAAGCTTCAGCTAAGCGATTGCAGGTAGAATAAGGTTGTAAGAGTTTTAAATACATGATGAAAAGGTTTTTATGCCTTTTGTACTGAGTGCAGATAGTGAGGCTTTTCTGAAGAATAATTTGATCTGCCTAAATTAGGTTCCTTTGGAGAATAGTTCAGAGGAGGAGCCAAGACACCCCTTCAGGTGCTGACTGACTCCCTAAGATTCATAATTTGACTTCCTCAGATGAAGAGTCATATGTCAGAGATGCATCTCACTTCTATCTCAGAAGTGTTCTCAAACTTTATGGATGCATGAGATTCCCAGGTTCTCCAAATCAACTACAAAATTCTTCAGGGCATCTCACGTTTAAATGTTTACTACTGCAATGATCATTAGATAATTTTCAAACAATTATCCCAGAACAAAATAGCAAACATCTCATTTATGCCAATCTCAGGCTACACTGAAGTGATACTTAGCTACATTTAACATTCTTGGTTCCATAGCTGAGTAATTTAAATAATTTTTTTTAACAAATTGTTTATATTAATAATTTGAAGCAACTTATTTGACTAGTTACAGGTCAGCTCTTCAACTGGCACAAGGACACAATGCTACAGTTGTCACTACGTCATATAAACCCTAGCACTTGGCTTTAAAGACTCCTACTGACTCAGATCACTGCTGAAGATATAGTTCACAATTTAAAATTCACTGAAAAACATTTAAGCCCTCAATATTTGCTTGTGTTCATGCCATAAAGCTCAATGACTATAATAGTCATGGAAAATTAACACTGAAGGGGCACAGACTAATTCAGAATGAATTTGTTTTAAACATGGATGAAGACAATTCATTTGCCTGATTGCCTAGAGAAATGAAGTTTTGGATGATGAAATTGAGACCAGCTGTTGAGAGAACAGGAAACTAAAAAACCTGGGCAATGAAGGGGAAGGCAGAAGTCAGCATTGAGGAGAAAACTGTCTGGTTTCTATAGGAAGAGAGTCAAGACAGCAGACAATCTGGAGGTGAACTAAGACAGCAATTCTTACAAAGAATTGGCAATTTAGTTATAAGAAAATTTCAGGATAAAAAAGGTGAATAAATTATTTATTTGAAATTTAGGCTGTACTCTTGCTTTGTAGCTACTTGGGAACCTTTAAAATAGACTACCACAAAATATTTTATGGATAAAATTTATCTTTTTCTGCCACTTTTTAAATTTTCTGCTACCATGTGGTCACTAGTCTGTCACAATGAGGCTCAGCCTCGGCATCCAGCCTAGGATGGTGTCATTTGCATTGGGCTGGTCACATCATCATTTCTTTTCTAGGAGTCTACCACACATGGAAGGGTTCAGATTTCTGTCAGCACCTTAGAAACTGGAGTTAACCAGCCAGCTACCTGTGACAATAGGGACTGGCTGAGGAACTCAGCTTTCCTTTGCAGTCTGCATTTACACAAACCCCACCAAATTAGCTGTGGCTGTTACAAGTTTCTAATTAGGCCTCTCTCAAGACAAAGTCATAGACAATTGAAAAGAGGAAAAAAGTTGGCCAAAAAAAGTAGCAGCCTGAACTACAGGAGCTTTGCTCTCAAAAACACTCAAATACCACAGAGCTCTTACAAGGGCTGGAGATGTGAGGTGCACTCTGCCTTAGGGTGGCCTTAAGATCTGTTTTTCCCAAACCAGGAAGCCTGCAAGGATCCATAGTTTTGAGATAGGTGCTGAAGTCAATTTCATTTTAGTGAACAGAGTTTTGAAAGAATACTCTTCCCTTAATGTATTCTGGAATCATGGAGCAATTGCTTTACCCTCTGACAGTCTCATATCACAAACAATTTGGCTGCAATTAAAAGAGAAAACACTCGATACTCTGTTTTGCAAGTGAACATGAAAAAGTCTGACAAACAGTCCCTTAAATCCTTAACAATGACTTAAGGAATAAAATAACAAAATGAAACTATGGGGAGGTTAATGCAGATACCAGATGGGAGACTTAGAGGAATGTCTGCAGTTAGCAGCACGAGGAAATCTGAAGGCCAATATGTGCATACATTATGGCAGATAAGGTAGTGGAAAGTAATCCTCACAATGAGATAATATAGCTTTTTCATATAATTATGATATTTGAAAAATGGAGTAACTTCATTTGAAATATCGAAATATCTAGTCAGCATAAGCTATAACATTATTAGGCTGAGTAAAGAGAATAAATATTTTTATCCTATTTAATCATAAATTTGGCTTAATGACCTTTATCTGATTATATGAGCAGCCCAAGCAACAATATTAAATAAATAAATAGAATATTAAAAGATTGTTAGCAGATAAGCTGCTTGGAAATTTCCAGATTAAATGTATTTGGGGGAGGGAGCTCTGTCATTTACCAGTATATACATTTTCAAAATTAAGATGACTGCACAGGTGCTCCAGCTGAGCCTCAAGTCTGTTGCTGTCCCTGCCCATTGCTGTGAAAAACCTCTCCTTGGCACCCTAGTGGGAACCAAACGATTTTTCAGGAGAGATGCTGGTTTGGCAAAAAAAAAAAAAAAAAAAAAAAAGAAGAAAAAAAGCAGCAAGAAAGAAAAGACAGCCTCACAACTAAAAAGCATTCTCTCTCCTTCGTTACACACAAATAATAATTATTATGGTTTTCTAATGTGATTGACCTAAAGAATTAATTTAAGTGTAAAATATAGATTGCACTCTTAAGTTTGTGTTAAGCACAGAAAATAAACTTCTGTTCCTAGGTGGGCACTGCACTGCTTCACACAATTTGTTCCACCTTGCCTGAACAGACCCATATACATTTTCTCAGCACCAGTAGCAGCATGAAATAATAATAAAAAACCAATAATAAAACAGTAGTTCCTCCCTTCCACTACAAATTTCTCCCCTCTTTAATTTTCTGCACAACCCTTGTTTTCTTATCTTTTTATGCTGCCAAACCTTCAGCTTAATTGGAGAATTGATTCACTTTGAGCAAAATTGTTTTGGTACATTTGGTGTTTACTTGTATCATGGGTTTGGGGTTTTTTGGGTTTATTGGGGGTTTTTTTGTTTGTGTTGTTTGTTTTGTTGTGTGTGTCACTTGTTTTGTTGTTTTGGTTTGTTTGTTTTCTTTTTTTAAACAAGGTCTGATTTCCAACATCGTCACAAAAAGCCCTGCTGATAGACTGGAGCAGGCAAAATATGTACATCAGTACTTCTGCCAAAGACAGACCTTCACCATAAGTCAAGGTGCCTGATAACTTTCTAAACAGGCTTGATTAGTAAAGCAAAAAAAATATTATAAAGAAATTCTCAAATGCAGGTGTTATCACAGAATGACACTGTCTGTGTGATCAGGACAGATAATGTTTTATCCTGGCTTATGGATATATTTGCATCATAGAGATCAAAATGAGAATTTTATCCCATTGGCAAGTATGGAATCCATTTTTTAATGGGAAAAGAAGGTTATAACACGAGGTCTACCTTTGTAAAAGACTTATATACATATATATCTCAGATACAGCAGAAAAATAAAATATTGTAGGCAAATAAATGAGCCTTAATATGGGTTAAAACAATACTTCTCTGACTGACATTTTATCCTTGCAAGTTTCTGAAGTCTAAAATATTCTACAGGTGAGTTCTCTACCCTGAGATTTCCTCCAGTCCCATGAACTTAACTTTCCACTCTTGCCAAGTGGCCTGTTCAGGTCAAACAGGGAAACCAACTGCTTTCCTCACTGGCTGACAATTCTCCAGAAGAGCCCCACCAAGCACTGTTTGGAGGTACTTGAGGCAGGGATGGGTGTGCTCAGAAGCAACTATTCTGTTGTAAATGACCACACCTCTACATCACCAGCCCCAGAGCAATGCTCATGCTACCCTGCACCCTAAAAGGAGCTCAGATGAGGGGTCATAATTTTCTAGATACACTTGCTTTCCATCTTAAATTACATATTTAAATCTGTAGGAGAGAGAAAATGACAGATGTGTCAAGGTTTGGTAAAGAATGCTTGCTTTAATTGTAGCAAGAGGTTTCTGGTGGTGAAGCAAGATCCATATTGAAGGTTAGGTCTATATATGCCTCTCAAACAAATTGCATATGCATTAAGAGCCAGAAAATGTTATGTATTTAATTATACATTTAATCTTGAAATATATCATATTGAAACTTTTATGTATTTCTGTTTGCATTCAGTAATGAAAAAAATTGAGTTTGATATTCACAGACCAATGAAATTCAAATTCCTATAGCATTGTATTCACTTTCCCTCCCATATCATCAATATCTCTGATTACTCTTCCTTATCTGTTAACTCACCCTGACTGATCCCTCAGCCTTCTTCCTTGACTTTCACAGCATCAGACAATATCCTGAATTGGAAGGGACTCACAAAGACCATCAAGTTGAACTCCTGGACCTGCACACGGCACCCCAAGAGCTGCACCACGTGCCTGAGAGCATTGACCAAAGGCTCCTTGAACTCTGTCAGCCTTGGTGCTGTGACCACTGCCCTGGGGAGCCTGTTCCAGTGCCCAGCCACTCTCTGGTGAAGAACCTTTTCCTAATGTCCACCCTAAACCTCCTAACACAGTTTCAGTCCATTTGCTCGGGTCCTGTCACTGGTCACCCAGAGAAGAGATAAGTGCCTGCCCCTTCTTTTATGCCAAGCTTCTCTGAAACTTCTCCTGTGCCAACTACCAGTCAAAAAGACAAAGAGCTTCAGGGTTTCTGTCAGAGAAGACTGAGCTTTTCCATCTTGGTTACCTTTGGTCAAACTTGCCAGAACTGAATATTCCCAAGATTTTTAGCCTCTCCTCCCCCTGCCAATTCAGGGCGGAAGAAGACGATGAGATAGAGATGAGATTAGGTGGTAATTGCTGCAGCCTAACCCTTAGAGTTTAAGAAAGCAGACTTTGTTCCTTACACAAATGGCAAGAACAGATGTTGAACGCTTTCTGTCCACCTTCAAAACTGGCTGAATATATTTGTTTGGGAAAATATAAATGACAAATTGACTTTTAGATTAATGGCTACCATATTGGTAATGTACAAATCACTTTTAACAGCCACTATTAACTTGGTAAAGAGAAGCTTGCTAACTGCTCTTTAATTAAGTACACTTAATGACCTTAAGGGGATTAGTAGTCTTGTCTGATAATCAATAAGCATGGCAAGATTGCCAACCCACAGACATGGGCTGGAGAACAAAATTAATCTGTGCAGATGAGTTGTACCTGGTTTGGTGTGTTTGCCAAGACTGCTGCAAAATTACTTCAGCTTAAAATACTTACAAAAATGTATTAAATGTGCACTAAGTATAACATGTTTTACACAAGATTTTTCTTTATTTAACCAGTGTAAAAATGTCATGTACTTTTAAAGAAAATCCTGTATTCTGGCCAGGAGCTAGTGCAAATCATTTTAGAAGAAACTGAAAAAAAACCCAAAAAACAGAAAGAAGCAAATACCCATGCTGCAGTCTCCGCAGCAAGCTGGAGGCTGAAAGAAAGGAGAGTGAACATGGTTCTTAGAAGACCTAGAGTGAAAAACTGTCCCCACAAATCAATCCCTGACAATGGTGCAATTCCTGCCAGCTGCTGCCAAAGCCAGCCTGCCCATACACAGGTTTCTCTTCCTCCTCTCTCTTGAGCTGCAGCCACAATTCAAAACAAATTGTGGGCCACTGGATAAAGCATAGCAGTTTTATTCTTTCAATGTGTTTGGCAAACAGGAGGAAGCTTTACATAAGAGGCAGATATAGAAGTATTTTTTTTATTGTTACTTTAAAGGTTTCAGTGCCCACCTCAATATCCATGCCTCATGCCAGTGCACAGACACATCCCTTCAGTTTGAGGGCTGGAGTTCAGAAGACAAGCCAAGGAGCTGAAGTAACACTGCATGTGTAAAATGCAGAGACAAGTCCAAATCAGCAAAAATACTGTCCCTGCCAAATGTCAATCTTTCAGCAACAAATATGTACTTATAATCTGATAATAACCCTTAAGGTAAGAGAATTAAGCAGTTATGATTAGGAATCTCTGAACACTGTTGTTGGTTCCTCCTTTTTCCTTGAGAATAAAACCCCTCCTTGGCCCTTTAAGTCTGAGTGTCACGTCTGCAGTAAATCGGGGGGATTTAATTGCAAAAGAGAAGCCTCTCGAAGGCATGTATATGGTATATTGACACACTACCAGAGCCATAGGGATATTAAAATTGATTTCCAACAAGCTGAGGCCTTCTGCTTTCTAATCCTGTGTCCCACAAATATACATTAACACCACTCCTAAAGGGCTAATTAGCTTCCATAAATAGCTGCCTATATGGAAGGTGGAACATGGACACACACATCTTGCCTTCACTCAGTTCAGCTGCAGCTGCCAAAGTGCACAAAACATTTTGCACATTGACCAGGATGGGGCTTTACTCTCTTGGCTTTATGGGACAGCCCGTGAATTTAATTAAAGGCTCGGTACCTTGTAACATGGTCGCTATTGTTTGTGCCCACCCACCGATTTTTTTTTCATGGATTTCCAATCCCTCTTCTAAGCCCTTCAGTTCAGAAGTACCTCCACTGAACATGCTGATAAAGTGCTCCATTGCCTACTCAGTCCAAACAGTGGTAATCTGCCCAGGCTTTTAACTGTAGTTAAAACAAACCACCAGCCTACTGGATTTTAAGCAGCTCCTGAATAGCGTCAGCATCCATCTCTGAGAGTGCCTGGCAGGTCAGAGTAAACATTGTTTCACCCCACATCTTCTACCCAAGGGCTGAACGACACCTGACTAAATCTAGCAAAAAAACCCAATTTCTCTCTTTCTGCCTTAAATGCAGAGGGGTGGGGACCTCCTTTCCCTCAGACTTCATTGCCCCGGGGCATCACTGAAACTGATACCATATGAGGGCAAATTAGGCTAAAGCACCTGGAGGCCTCCTGCTGTCACAGGTGTGACAAAGATCCTGACAGCCCCATCAGTTCCAGAGGGGAACCCAGCTCCGGCCGCCCTTTGTTCTGTATCACAAAATCAAAGAGTATTGTTGTGATTTGTTGTTAAGATACGTCTTTATCCCAGTATCTGCCTCCTACCTGCTTAGCCTTGTTAGCCCCATTAATATTCTGCACTGGCTTAATACTACTACTAATGATAATAACACCAGAATATAGCTGCATTGACTCCAATTCCCTCCAAGAGTAGTAGGCTGTTATGAACATAACAAAAAAGCACACTGGAGCATTTATTCCCTTATACATATTCCATTCCTACATACATTGCTGTTTTCTGTCCATATTTCTCTCTTCCCCCTGCCACAGCTGCATTTTCTTTCATATTTAGGTCTCTTTTCCTTTCTGCAGATTTTACCTCCCTCTTCTAACATGGACATGACCTTCTCATCTTCAGATTCTTCCAAATCCATGGGCATGCTTGATGACTGCTGTATGCTACCCCTTCTGGCCACCATTAGTTTATCTATATTAACCAAACTCTGCTCCAGATCCCTATTGCTGTTGGCATGGTCTATAAATTTAAATAGATTTTTTTATGCATTAGGTAAGTCCTTTCTGATACTCATCGCTTTGCCAAAATGAAGTCTACTGAAAGAAGTGCAATTTGGCTGGGCCACGGTGCCAAATAAAATTAATTTATCTTTAAGCTGAAACATCTGTTAAGAGCATTTGACTTCATGAATGGCATTTTCAAACTGTGGCAGTCCAAGGAGCGTGTTGTGCTGCACAGGTATTGAGCCACACAGCTTCTGTTGCCTGCTTTTAGACACATGCATGAAACAAAGAGGAATAAAGGCTCAGAGCCACCCATTGTGGGGATTTGGATCCCAAGTAGCACTGCATTTGCTGCAGGGTGACCCAATGGGATCCAAAATGTGATACATTTTCTGGGAATCTCTCACGCTGAACAAGATTGCATGTGTTCTTCCCATTAAAGAAATACCAGTAAGTTAATGGAAGCAGGGAGGCAAGTCAGCTTTGTTTCCTATTCAATATCACCTTCCTCTGCCCAGCTGTTTCTGTTGTGCGTTTATAAAGAAGTGGTACAGTCCTAAAAGGATGTAGTAGACTCTCTTGTTTTTCTTGGAGCTATAAACCATGGGAATAGGCTCGTGGATCCTTTTGTTACGCTGCTCTGGTGAAAGGGTTTTGTAGTGTAAAGTGACCGACCTTAATCTTTTCACATTGGGAGCTGAAATTTTTTTCCTCCTGAATCTTCTGGTTGTAAGACAGAGTCCATTTATATGTAAGATATAAGAATAGCCTGGCTCAGCAAGTCATTTAGAAAGACATTTGGTCAATGTAAAGGAGTATGGGGAAGGAGGGGGAAGGGGTACCCCTCTCCATTGTTGACTTTTGTCATGGTCACCTTGTGAGTGGGTCTCTGTCGAGGTGACAAAGGAGCAAGGGAATCAATGTAGGAACTATGTAAAACCTCATATATTGCAAGTATAGGCACGTTTACATCTTACAGCATTATCAAGGCCCATCTTAACAATTCGCCCAAAATCCATCAACATACCACAATCTCAAATATATCAAAGACAATTTTTTTGTTGTTGCTGTAGTCAGAGGATAAGATATAATAATGAGAGAGGACAAAGAGTCATAGAAAAAAATTGAAGAACTATTTCATTTCAGTCCAATCTGAGATGCAAAGCCAAACCAGTGCATCCCTGTAGTTGTCTGCATCACTCGTTGCTGCCTTACAACATCTGGAATCGGGCTCAAGGAATTACTTATTCCCTCCCACCACAGTTTGTTTGTATCCATCTGTAAGGAGTGGAATGCATGGACAGTATCAGTCTTTGTTTATATACATGGACTGGTTCATAATTTCCCACAGTCTCACAGTCTTAGTGGGACATGGGATCATATCTGCACTCTACAGATGGAAAAGAGCCAGTCCACGCAAACCAGAGCAAGAGAGAAACTTACTAATAGAGATTTGTATTCCTTCTCTCCATTGCTGCACCTTGGAAAACACAGGTGACCAGGTCACTGGCACTGATGTAAGCTCTGTGTGTTGCACTCTGTACATTTAAACTCAGCAGAAGCAGCCCCTCTTGGACAAGGATTGGGCTGTGGTTTTTAGGGTACCTGGAGCAGAGAAAAGGAATCAACATTCTAGATGTTCTAGAATATGGCTGATCTCAATCTCATCTGGAGTAATATATGACTGCTAAGGTAGGCTGACCCTGAGCCAGTCACCCTGAGCCAGCTAGGGAATGGGGGAGAATCAAAAGTGTCTTTAAACCACAGCACAGTGTGGGGAGGTGGGATAGTGTCACTCATTTTGGGAAAGAGCCCTTTCAGAGAAAGCTGATTGCAAGGAAGTCTCATGGAGGCTGCATGGACAACCAGACAGAGAGGATAAAAACTAAAGGCATCTATCTGCTGAGACTACACTACAATATTCTTCATGAGGCCTGGGCTCAAGCCTGAACTTGAGCATCTGCAGTATCCACTAAGGACCACTCTCATGGACCATCGGACATAAGTAACTTCTATTCCATGGCATCCCCAGGGCCAGCCCAAATGAACTTTATGCTGCTACTTCTTCCTGACACAAATAACAATGTGGGCTGGAGCCCTGAGCTCAGAGCTGGGAGCCACAGGATGGGGAAAGCACCCTTTCTGGAAGGAAAATATCATTGGTGACACAGAGATGGTCCTGCAGAGAGGAGGAGAACAAGGAGACTGGAGGGAAAGAAGGAGTGAAAAGGCTGGGCTGGGGGAGGGTATTCTTATAACTTCTTTTGCGATGACAGAAAGTGGCTGTGTGATTATGCTGAGATTTCATCACGGCAATGCTGAACAACCTGCCGGGAGTTAAGTGAGGTGGAAGCCACAGGCATGACCTGGGATTCAGCCCCTGCTAGAGGAGGTTATTCCATGCCTCTGACTAATTTGTACAACTCAGATGTGCTATAGACACCTCATTCTTTAAGGTGTTTGTGTTACACAGGAATGGGCAGAATATTCAGTGAAGGGTCAGCTGTAGTTAGAGAGAGAGAGACCTGTGCACTTGGAGAGTGTGAGGGGTGGGAGGCTTGCAGACCCCAGGGAAGACTGAAATACTTCTATGTCAGAATATAGAGATGTTCCCTGGGATTCAGACCCAGGTATTTCTTTTTTCATTTAAATCAGCGTTGCAGTGAAGAAGGAAACTACTGAGGATGGTATGGAGGTTTTCCATTCAGTACTACCCAGGAGCCCTGCAGACCCCAAGTTAACCTCTGGCAAGTTACACTGGCACTTCTGTGACTCCTTCACAGCCTGGTATGAGAATTCTGCCCTTATTGACTTCCTCATACTGCCAGTCCCTCACCTTGTGGCCATTCCCAATGAAGCTGTGAAATTAGATAGAGCATGGTAGATTGAACTGGAGAGTGTTAGGAGTGCGATTCATAAGGCACTTGTGATTTAAAAATATTTTTTCTTTTAACCCCTTTCACTTGCCATTTACCCTCTAACTCTCTCTCTCTAAAAAGCCTTTTGAGGGCCTGCTGCAGCAGGTTCCCCACACTCCCAGCTGGGCAAAGTTTGCAAAAGACATCCAACCTCAGCTCCACCAGCTCGTGAGTCTGGCTCCAATAGCCCCTGCTCTGCGCCCGTCAGCCCAGGGCTGGTATGGGTGGCTGGCAGCTTGTCAAGGAGCTGGGAAGGGCAGGTGATGGGGCATTGCTGCAGGGGAGGTTTTCCCAGCAGCCCTCCCCTCCCCTGCAAGTGTTCCTCCCTCTGCAGGTGTGTGGTAGCTCCTCTAATGGATGTCCTGAGGTGGGGCAGATAACTTGCCCTCCCACCATTCCCTGTCTCACTGCTGTCACCCTGCTCTTGTTCAGATGCCTGCGCTGCGCTGCTCAAGTGCCTCTCTGGGAAATGCTTCTGTCAGCAAAGCAGGGCACAAAAATCACCCACCCTTTAGATGGAGCAGCTTTTCACCAGCATGAGCACTTGGGAGACAGGGAAAAGGCAAACAACAGGTGCACAACTGGTCCCCTGGAATGCCAAACACAGGGTTAGAGCCTGTTTGCAAGCAGGAAGAGATGCAAACCTAGAGCACATCTCGTGCTGCCCTCCCGGCTGTGGGTGCTGGATTGGACAAGGCAGGGATGGCAGAGCCCGTCAGCTTGGCAGTTCACGGGATCAGTGCTGGCAGTGGGCAGCCACTGTGGCATGGGCTGGAGAGGGAGGGGAGGCCACGAGGCAGCACAGAAGTGGAGGATTTGTGCTAAGGCTCCAGGACTGTCTTAAATCTCCAACATCTGCCAATTTAAGTACAGCTGAATTGCCGGATAATTCTGCTGGTGGCGCTCCTGGGAACACCCAGCCCAAGCAGAACAATTTTGAAGGAAATTACATGAGCTGGGATTTAGAGTTGTCTCTTTAGCTTGTGGAAGAGATAATCTGGCCCATTTAATGTGGAACAAAATTTGCTCTGTTTCACACAGGCGTAAGGAGATAGTTTTGCCTTGAGAAAGCAGCAGTAAATGACTCTGAAGTCCTGCTGTCACTTGTTCACTGAGCTGCCGTAATATGGAGTGGCAAGGGCTGTTTTCCTGGGCCACTTTCTACATATAAGTAACACTCTTCATAAAGAACACCACTTAGTCTTATGACAAAATTCCTCTAGTGTGACACAGAAGAGCACTGACATCATGCTTGAAGGCTGCAGAATTTATGGCACAGTTAATTATTAATTTGGATGGAATTTGTAAAGTAGAAGGGAGTTTTTGTGCTTTTAGGCCATGCTCTCAGTGTGTAAATCTCTCATATGACTGCCATAATAATATTCCTGCCGCTATGTTGTCACCTATTGTAATTTTTCTGCTAATAAGAAAATTTAAACTAACCAGGAATCCTAAATTTGGAGACTAGTTGTTTATTTCAAATATACTCTAGAGAAATAGTAATGCAGTTCTGCTCTGAATTTAATTTAAACAGGAACAGGCAAAACAAATCTCTGTGGAGGGCATTTGACAATAATAAAATATTTCTCCCAGCGGGTGAGCTGGTAGCAATTGTATTGTTGCCATCAAAGCTCACGTTTCAGCAGGTCATTACCATCATAACAAGCCCTTGGACCAACTGGCATGGACATGCAACATTGAGCTCCTGATGGGCACATTATTTCAGACCTTTAACTTCATGGAGAACAAGACAAATACTCCTGGGAGTGGAGGATTATATTTTGAAATTCCTTTCTTTTCTGTTCTGCTTAATAATAAGAGCCTGCATGTAATCAATCTACCGCCACTTGCTCCTTTATATTAACGGAGATTGTAAGGAGCCAGCCTGGGAATGAGAACACCAGGAGTCAGCGACCCTTAATCTTAACGAAACACTAACGATTAGCATGGCTGGGATGTGGCAGCACAAACACTTTGGGATAAAAATGGCAAAAGCAAATAAATGCATCCATATTCTTTTCCACAGTTACTTGGGGTTTTTCCCCCCTTCCCTAATAGCAACCACAAGGAGGAAGTTTGTGATCTGTATGTTAAAGGCAACATATGGACACACAGAATCAGCTCTTCATTGCAAGAGAAAACACACTGCCTTGTGAGACAGCTACAGCTGGATAACAAGGGATAGAGTAATTAGCAAAGTGCCACGTGAAATCAGAGACCTACATTACACAAGAGAGATGAAATGCAAAGGAAAGGAAAGGTGCGAGTGAAGAAAGCTGTTAAGAAGAACTAACAAAGGCCATAGAAGAAAATGTAGAAAACAGATTGGTGCAAGATCCAGGGCAGCTAATGTTAAAAATATTTAAAAGAGTAATTTTCTCCTGCAGAAGTCTGTACTCAAAAAATCTCAGGTGTTTTTGTGCTTAGGGTAGGGTTTTTTCCCACTAGGGTATGACTGGGCAATGCTGCAAGAGGTCACTTAAAAATGTACAACATGAAGGCTTGTCTAAGGACAGTATTCCCATTTCTCTTCTCCTTCATAATCTTCCTTTAGTTTTTAGTGGTCTGGTTTTTAATCCATATTTAGTCTTTCAGCACTGGCATTGTTAAGAAACACACATAACTGCACATGCAATAGCATTGACTGGCACAGGATTTTCCTGCCATTTCCTGAGAAAGGATCAGCTGCAGGGACCACACGAGGACACTTTTAGTTGGTGTTTGCCAGACCTTCTCACTCTGTGAACTCACAAGGTCAAAAAATCCCCTCCAAACAAAGAGCCCAAATGACATCAAGTTAGGCCATTACTTGACTGCAAAGCTCCAGAGAAAATTCATAGCCCCTCACAAACCCCATGCCACATAGATGGCCAGCTCAGGGAGTGGCATTTTCCTTTCAGATCAACATCAATGGCTCTGGCTGAGGGCATGGGTGCCAGTGAGGCAGTGAGGGGTAGTGGAGCTGTCAAATACCTCCAGAGGCAAAACTCCACTCTTGGACTGAGATGGCTTCTTTTACCTGGGGGGAAGGTGGAGTAGGGGAGGGGAAGGAGGATTTAAAGCACATCAGTCAAAACCTGATTTCACTGAGCCGTACCCCCAATGGGAAGACTCTTGATTTGCCACCTTATTTTAGCCAAGTGGTGTTGTGGTAGCCACAAGCTGGGGCTGCAGCAGTTGGGAACTACAGCAGGGTGTGCTGTCTGAGCTATGAATGCCAGTACCCCAAGCCCTTTTTTTATTTTCTTTAAAGACGTAGCTATTTCCGTAGTTTAGAAAGGTTTGTGCTCTTAGCCAAATTCCCCACAGATTCCTACTGAAACATTTCCAATGGATTTCTGTGCTTGTCCTGGCTTTGCAGCAGAGAGAGCATAGGCAGAAGAAAAAACAAACCAGAAAAACTCTGCAGAGACAGAGCCCTAGAAGAGACTTTATCTGAGAGTTGTATTTTTTCTTCTGTGATGCTCAATTTTTCTTGTATGGTGCTTCATGATCCTCTCATAAAAAATAGTACAGAAAGCATGATTTTTTAACTGCATGTGAAAACTTTAGTCAATGACTGCAGGGTCAAACACATGTTGAGGAAGTCTAGGAGTGCCACTTACAGATTATTTTCCTTTTGTATGTGAAAATTTGTAACACTGCTTTTTTCACTTTTTAAGATGCAGAACTAGGTTTTCTTTTGAAGGGGAACTTTGCAATAATTAAAAATCAGAAAACTAATAAAAAAGGGGGAAAACACTAGAAAATGGGGAAAACCAGCTCTGTCCAAGCACGCTGTGTGTGTATATGGATGCATGCCTGTGTACACAGCAGTGTCAACACTAAAGCCCAATACTGATCATCTTTAGAGTCCACGCAGAATTCATCTTCGTATTGCCCTGCTGCTCCTTTCACTCACAAGAAATCCCCCTATTTCCCAAGACAGCTAAAGCACAGACAGCACTGGTAGAGGGGCAGGGGTGCCTCTTGCTGTGCTGGCACTTGGAGGCTGTGAAGCACAAAGAGCCCTTGGTGCTGCCCCGGTGCCGTGGCTGACACAGCTCCTGTCCCCGAGCAGCCCCTGTGCCATCAACCAGAGCCTCCCGAGGATGGCCAGGAGTGAAGGTGAGAAACACGCTGGTGAACACGACAAAACACTATCAAGATAGGCTAAAAAGCAAGAAAAGCACACATTAGCACTTCTGTGATGGTTCCAGAAGGGTCCACAGGACAGAGGGGCTGAGCCTGAGCAAGGGCGGCTGCAGCCCCTCACAGGGATGGGGCCCAGAGCCCATTTATGGCCACTTTGCCCCCGTGCTGTTTAACCCAGCTTTCAGGGACCTTCATTCACATCAGTCTGTATCACTGCTCTGGGGGCTGTTTACTTCCATGCAGCAACACTGGATCAAATAGTACAGGGTTTTTTTTCTTAATTTATTTTTTATTTTTACATTAAAGGACTCTCCTGCAGAAGGAAATGAATGATAGACTCAGTTTTTGATGGAGAAAGCAAAATACTACTTCTATATGATATTAATGTGATCTTAAAATAGTGGGAAAGTTTTCTTTTAAGACATTGACAGAGAGGCAATGGTTTTGAGTAATGCAGGTTGATGTGTAGATGCTTTAAGATTAAATACGTGCTATATAAAGGCCTGCCAGCCTTAATTCTAATGTGCTACGAGACATTTTGCATATTTAAGAGTATGCAAAATGTCTTGTATCACACTGGAATTCATTCTGACAAGGCTTTATATAGCATTTATTTACACTCATATCGTACTTAAGGGAGAAGTGCAAACACTGGCTCCGTTTTGAATGGAAGTAACAAAAGGCAACACTAATTGTTCTGTTTTCCTCCTCCAAAAAGAAAACAAAACCAAAAAAACCCCACAACACAAAAAATAAAATAAAAGCAATCAAAAGTGGAAGCTTGTTTAATATTGCTCTACCATCATCCTGAAAGGCATAATAATTTGAGTTACACATCTGAACTGATTGGAGTTACAGAATCATATCTCCTTTTTGCATTTAACAATATATACAATATAAAATAAATACATTTACACAAATGGACATTGGTTGGAGCACACGGTATGATACACATCACAAAAATATACAGTTGATTGCTATACAGATGTGAAGCCCATCTACAGCTATAGACATGTTTGTTTTCATTTGTTGTTTTGTTTCGGTTTTTAACTACTGGCTATTATGCAACTCCTGGATTATTATAAGCAGTTTAATTTTTTTTGTCCTTTTGCGATCTTTGCACGATAAGACTGCCATAAAATGTTTTCCTAGGCAGGTAAACAGAGACGCTTAAATAATTAAAATACAATCACCAACACCCATTTTCTCTTCTATAAGAAAAATAGCAGTTTTAATTTTTTATATCTTTTTATGTTATCATTTAAATGCAAAATAGTGGAATAAATACAACAATCTGATCTGATTGAAACAAATGTGTAACTTCTGGGAGTTACACAATCATATTGCTTTAAATAAGAAAAAATTAAAAAATGAAGCAAAAATAGAAATTAAATTGTTATGGCTAAAACATACACCCTTTGAAATTTTCCCAACACTTCACATTAAGCAAGTGGTCTTGAAAGAACTCTTCTCCAGCAAGGTTTAAGATGAACAATATTATAAAGCCCGTGCAGTTCTTTTTAGCTAAGTTTCAGGTAATGGTTTTACAGTCTTGAGATACTTGTTCTTTTGCAGCTCCAAAAAACTACGGAAAATGAAAACTAAAGTTTGCACCGTGTGCCTTTAACACATCTCCATTTTTTGTGTGTTTTTTGTATACTTCTAGTTGATTGGCTTTTGACCCTGAAGCCCAAGTTCTTTAATGTGATACAGCAAAAACAATATTTATATTATATATTTATATATATATAGTGTACTTGAACAGTAGCAACTTAAACCCTGCACAAACTTTCTGGAAAATAAACTTTTTTTTTGCACTCTTACATACATAAATAATCTTATAGAATCAGCACCTTTTTCCCAGGAGTTGTATTATTTTTTTTGACATTTTTCAAAAGGGATGTGCCAATTTCTGAACTCCTATCACAGCTATAAATTTCAAGTTATTGACCATCTGAATGAATTGCTAATGATGATTTACCTAGAATCACACTACAGTCACTTCTCTACTGAGAAAACACAATCTACAATATAGTCCCATATAGCTAATGATAGATACACAGTTTTTTTTTCTTTTTCCTAGCATGTGGGCTGAGAGAGCATCGGCCCATTGTTATTTTGTTTAAAGCACACAACGTAGCAATAGTTTTGGAAACTTGTCCGCACCAAAAAAGTTTTGCAACAACACAGAGCGAGTTAATAACAACATCTGAGAGATGATTGAATAAAAGCTATATTTACAGCATTTAAAAATTAGACTTATCTATAATCTTGAAATATTCAAAGTTTTATTTCTAAGCTATACATTGGTATTCTATAATAAAGTGTTACAGAAATTATCCCTTGTTTTGAAAATATTATGATTTCAGTGTGTATCTGTTCATAACGAGTATTTGTTTGGAGTTTCGATCTCTTAATTATTACTAGGAAGAACTTTATTACCGGTAAGGAATAGAATATACTACTGTAATCTCCTGAGGAATTGTACATCCAATATTGTCTCTAATTCTACCCTGTGTCTATAAGCACACACCACAAGAATCCAAACACCACAAGAAGAACAAGACAACAGTCTTTGAATGCAACATAAAAATTCAGAAAAGCACAGCAAACATGAAACATTGAAAAGCTGAACTACATTTCTTTTGTTTGTTAGGATTACAATTTTAATTACATCTGTGTACATAGAATAAGGATGTTCACATAGTACAGGGAGCAGCTACTAACACTGGTACATTGGTATAGCATTTGATGGAGGTTATTGTTTATTGGTTATTTAGCGACTGTAGTTTTCTGGGGGCATCTAATCGGTTTATACATTAGATTACACCTCGTAACAGTCTTGAAACTGACTGACTTTCATGCTGTGACAATACTGGTTGAAAAGCACATACACTGGTTTAGCTACTTGTTAAGGATCGCCATTTACAAATGAAAATCTAAATCAATAAATAAGGTATAGAAGTGTTAAATTCTTCAATTTGGTCAGAAGTCTACTACTCTGATTTCTTAATTTTGCAAATGGCGGCATTCGCCTCATTGCCTCTAAGCTACTATTGGTTCGTAGGGTTTTTCTGCATGTGAGGTTACAATTTTGCAAACAGGCAGTAGTATCTTGTTCATTTGCAACTGAAGCAGTTAGAAATCACGCGGCGACCGCGCCCCTGCGCAGTCGCTGTCTCCTAACACCGTTACGGATTGGTATTTGACATGGAGTATTTATATGGTAGACTACTCGGCTATACTGCAGGTGTAATCTAATCCTTTGAGTCAGTGAACATTTAGTTATAAACTGGAGCTCATGTTAAGAAACTGGATGTTTTGGACCAGACTGGCACACAACATAAATTGCATCCGTGATAATATGCACCTTCCCTTCGACTATTGCTTTAGTAAGATAAATTCCCACATTAATAAATGGCTGAAAACTGGTAAAGCTGGTACAAAAAAATCTCCATTAGTAAGAAGAAACAAAACATTTAAAAAAATCTTCCTTCAGGATTCATTTGTCCTTCATTATTGTTCATCACTGTTCAAGCCAGCACAAAAATGCAGTATTTCTTTCTCTTTAGTATTGCATGAATGAATAAAGCTTAAACTATTCCCTGAAAAAGTTATATTGTAGCTAACCTAAGAAATATCTGGAAGACTTGAAAAAACAATTAAGGAATCAAATGGCTGTAACTGATCTAGATGGAAAATGCAATGATAAGAAGCAGCCGATGCATCGTCGCTTTAGTCGTCTAATTAGAGACTGCTCCTATGAAATCTAATACTGCATTCAGTCAGTTCATCGTGTTGTACTGTACTGCTAGGTACGGTGCTTCTCTCTTTGATTCCTTTGTCATTGGGGACATCATGGTTCATAATAAGTTCACTGGCATCCATATTATGGATTTCCATCCTTTGGCAGGCCTGGCTTCCATCTCTCTTCAATTAGAGACCTCTTTTAAAAAGTTCAGCAGCAAAGGAAAAAAAAAAGAGGAAAAGGAAAAAAGGAAAGGAAAGAACAGAAAGGAAAAGGGAGAAAAGGAAAAGAAAAAACTGCATCAGAAAGACACAGAAGAAAAAGTTGAAAGCTGCTTCACAGTCTTGCTGCTAAATATCAGTGCAGTCATTTAGTCATTTTTTCCTTAATTAAACACTAAGTTTCTTTGCCATTATTATCCTGTTTATTTTCCCTTTTTTTTTTTCTTTTTTTTTTTTTTAAAACGTGCATGATGGGGAAGCCCATGATGCTTTAGTCAGACCTTGGCCTCCAGCATTTCCAAAAAAAGTTTGTGCATGGGGACTTTGCCTTCCAGTTTGATGTTGTAGAAATGCTGCACAGCCTTGGTGGAGGTTTGTCTCAGAAGCGGGAGAGTCATCAACATCTTGCCTGCACGCCGAGGATCTTCCATGTGCTGCCCGGCCTCGTAATCCTGCAGAGCCTCATGTAAGACGTCCTGAAGTTTCTGCACTGCCTCAACATCCTCTATGTGCATTGAGTCTGCAAAACAAAGGAGCAACAGGAGGTTTCAGTCTGGTGTGCCAGGAGTTTGATAACGACACTTTCACTGGTTCTGCCCATCCTCTTTCATAAAGAGGGAAGATAATTACCCATTAATTTCTGTATTGACCTTTAGGAAAGTGTATTGAAATGCTGAGGAACTACAAACGTACAATTAACTCTTGGGTAAGTAATTCTTCTCCTCATCCTCCTCAAACAAGTGAAACAGTTACCCTCAGTGCTCCCCAAACCATCTGTAGGGTTACTGCTTTGAAGGAATGACAGTGCCAAGGGGCTGAAAGAGTGGAAGACTGCATTTTATCAGGGAAGCAAGGATAAAGCAAGGATGCCCTACTGTGGAAAAGCTCAGCAAAATTCTGTGTCAGGCTGCCCACTTGGAAGTCATGGACGTCACCAGTACTCAGAAACCCTGACTGTGGGATTAGGATCACTGCACCAAAACAAGGGAAATGCTGGTCTGAAGGGATTTCCTGATAGGTCTAGCAAATTTTTTCTCCCTCAGGCATATTCAGACATACAGGCAACACTTAGCATGTTCCTAAACAGCTTTTGTTTGGTGAAGCTATCATCTCCTACAAGGTGTAATCCTTCCCTCCCACCCCTACAGACAGTGGTTTATCTTGTTAGTGTTGGGGTTTTGCATTTTTTATAAAAGACTCAAAGCAAACACCTTGGCGTGCACCTTTGCAGGTGAGATGCCTTGGTGGTGTAAGTATTGAGTGACAGGCTCAGACGCAACATACACCAGGAACTAAACTAAACTGCTACATGACCTGAAAAGATTAAAGCAATGGAAGTGTGAAATAAAGAGAAAAAATCTAACTGAAATAACTGTAAACCCCTCAACTGGATAGATACAGAAAGTGAAGATGTCCCTGAGAACACGCAGTTACTGGACCATGCTGAGATTACTTTGGATGAGCAGCCCTAATTCTCTGACTTTTATGTAGTCATAAATGCCAAAGAAACCCTGATGTGGTCCAAAGTGAGATGAATGCAAGTAGGGAAAAACAGTTGTAGGTGAAAGAGGCCACCAAACAGCCCCTATCAGCTACCAAAACTCGGATGGTTAACAGACTTACAGAGCCAATAAAGCAGGACATGAAAATACAACTGCTGCAAGGGGGTACAAGCCCCAGGGACAGGCCACACTGTGCAAGCTTTGCCCAGGGTGAAACTGGGACACGGCACAATTAAAGTTCATCCTTGAAAACTCTACTTAGTGTAACACTACTTTGCATCCTAATTTTTGGGTTTGGAATGAAGCCCCTGTTCACAGACAGAATAACAACTGAGGAGCTGGATGGTGAAGAACCCACTTTCATTATTGTTTCCATGACCTGTAACCAGCAGTCTTATGCTCTGGATCGGTATTTGACAGAGCCTCATGTTTTAACCCTGTTGATGATTAAACGTCAACTTTTGCACGTGCTTCAAATATCTGAATTACATTCAGAGAATTAGGATGCATCTAAGATTCATTTCCTAAAAGCTGACATGCTACTGTTTCCTCAGATAATTAGGCCAGATAGTAAATACCTGTCTCCTTTCAAATACAAACATGTAAACTGAAACACAAACCAGTAAGTAACAGGTTAACAAAAATGTTCCAGTTCTTATTGTCACAACAAATGTGCAAATTGAAAAGGAAAAAAAAAATAAAGTTACAGCTCTCGCTCTAAAACAGACACTTAATTATATACAAGTTTGGATCATTTAGCACGTTTTATTGATTCTGATGACAGTTTATCTGTTAATTACACATAATGGAGTCCTATGGGAATTTTACATGTTTAATAATTCTGAGTCTTAGTGAATACATGCTCTAAGAAGCATGCAGCTATAACATACGCTGCTGGGATGTGATGCTGCACATCAAGGTGCACTGTGCTGAAAGCACAGACAAAGAAATTTCTCTCTTAGGGATAAAGAAGGCTACAACATTTAAAAAGATGACAGGCAAATATTACTTCTAGCAAAATTTAGTTCTAATTAATGTGAGGCCATTCCCTGAATCCATACATTTTTGATTGTTTTCTAATATGGTAATCCTATTCAGTAATTCTGTGTCAATAAGCGAAAAGCCCTGAATTCTGTGTCCTAGAAACAGATGTAATCGATACAGACATGCTAACACACATATACAGACGTGACTGATATCTTAAGCACAGGGTCCAGCCACTAGGCTTAATTTGGAATGCAATCTCCAAAAACACTGTTGTCTTTACTCCCTAACTCTTTACCAAGTCCTTGGATATTCACTGCTGTGCTACAGAACACATGATCTGCTACTCCAAGTAATTTTTCCATAAAACAAGTGCTGTTTGTGCAGAAAATACACACCTTTTCCTCCTTTCCCCAGATCCACAGTGCCAAGGCCAGATATGCTGGGGAACCAAATAGGAACACTTTATCTGCAACAAATACTTCATGAGTCAAAGACTGACTGTTCTCATTACTTTTTTGTTTTTTTTTACACCATGTTGCATAAAGAGACAGGTCTTTCTTGAGAACATGACTATAAAGGTTTAGTTTTTAACCCTTTAGAAAACTGGTCTGGTTTTGCCGAGAATCACTATTTGTAACAGTGATCATAAGTTTGCAATTAGATGGATGGAGTCCAGACGAAATGTATTTTTCACACAGAGGTGAAACCTGCCTAAGATATTTAACTCTGCAGTTTGGAGACCAATTTGGTCTGCAGCGTTAGGAGTATCTACCCTCTACATATTCCTTATAATCAAAGTGAGTGAGGAGGGAAAAGAAGAGAACACCCCCCAGAAAGGAATCAAAACCTGCCCTCTGAAACAGCTAGTACATTTAATGCTTTAAAATTCTTCCACTGTGTTGAAAACATCCAAACACAAGGGCTTTTACCTCCTCCTTGCAGGGATGATTGTGTACCATCCCTCTGGTAAACAGGGCAATTATTTACATGGAGAAGAAATAGTAATAAAGCATGTAATGTATTTGCTGCTGTCTTTGAAATTAATTTAATAGCTGGAAAGAACGTGCCCAGCCAGCTTGCTTGCCCCAAATGGTGGTTCATGGAGCAGTTCAGGAAGCTGTGCCCTGGAGAACAGACTTGGTCACAAGGAATGGGGTAAGAAAAAACAGCACAGAGAGGGGCACTTTCAGTGGTGATTAAGACTTCAAACTGTTCTTTTAAAATGGTGATTTAGCTTGAAAGATTTAAAAATTATGTAATCAAATTACTATGATAATTTAACTCCCCATTTACAGAAAAGATTCAAACTCATTTCAGCTGTACTCATTCTAGGGTCTGCCAATGTTTAAATGCAAACTCAATAAATCTGTGATAATTAATTAGACTATGATTCAGCTTGCAGATTGCTCAGGAAAATATTAATCTCTGCAAAAATCCTTCTTCAAGTTTTAGCCTTGCAGTCTGGAACTTCCACTTTATTCCTGATATTAAACGAATGTAGATCTTAATCCCTCAGGTGTAAGCCTTTGAAAATAAGGAAAATGGTTGAAAATGCTGAACTAGCCAAGGGGAAAAGAGGAGGAAAAATAAAAGAGAGAAATCTTTTCAGTAACTACAGACTGGCAGATGTAGAAGTGAATTCAGAGCAGGCTAACTCTTTGCTAAATATTGCTCATGTATTGGGATAAACCCAATCCTCACCAGTGTCATCAAGAACCACTATAATTTAAAGAAACACAGACAATTTGTGTGATAGTCTAGAAATAAAGAAAGAATTCCATAGAAAATATAAAATTTAATTATAAGTGAGTTTGAATGTTCTTCCTATACCATGAAAAACATTTTTGTTTAAGGGCTGGTTTGGGGTTTTTTTTAAGTGGCTTTGCAGCCAGTCTGAATAATTTACAATTACATCCCACACAGGTAATATCCAGAGGAAACCTATAGCCATATGTAACACACTTAAAAACCAGCGCCTGTATGATTAATGAAATTAAACAGGGTAATTTCAAAGTGTCATTTGAAAGACAGCAGAATTTGATGGTAAATGCCCTGCAAAAATACAATCCCAGGCTGGTGAAACTGAAGACAGATGAACACAGGACTTGTTGATACAACTGCTGAGTACATGGGATTTCCCTGGCAGGAAGAGGTTGTTCCTGATCAAAGCTGCCATGGGGAGAGTGAGATCAACAAATGAGGACATGGACTCATTGAGCTCTGCTTGGAGAATTTCATTCTATCCTTGCCAATGCCTTCTTTCATCATTACAATTTGGGAAAATAGAATTATACGTCTTCTGATCAGTTGATTGATCAGATCATTGCACAGAAATAGGAGAAAACCAGAGTTCTCATTCAAGAAAAACACCTTAAGGTCCAGACAGAAACTCAGATTACAATCTATCTCATTTAAATTCAAGCTTCATCTCAAATGCAGCAAACAAACATCCAACCACCCAAGAATCAATTAGAACACATCACAAAGGGTGACAGCTAGCTAAAAATTGGAAAGCACCTGACCTAAGGGCAAGGAAACCTCTCAAAACCCTGCTCTGAGGAAAGTTAAAGGCTGGCATCTATATATTTTGTATATAACATCACCTGGAAGTGGAAGAAAACCAGAGGTCTGATATGAAGTGTTTCTTCATGTCTGAAAATTCAGACAGCAAAAAGAAAATAGGACAGTGAATGAAGCAGCAGGGAGCATGCAGTACTGAATACACACATTAAGATGCTGGCAAACCACACTGGAGATGTAGATACCAGTAAGTACTTGAAATACAGCAACTGCTGTTATGTTTCTGATTCCATACAGCTGAGCCAGTTCACAAACTCAATCTGGAGAAATCCCTTTAAAAAGCTGTAGGATCCTGGAAGAACTAGATGGGATCAAAAAAAATGGTTTTGCTTTCTGTAAGGATGAAAAAATCCTAATCTGTGTTATGTCTCAAATAAAAGAGATTTTTTTATCTAGATTGTACTGCTAATCCAAAAACCCCACAAAACCCAATGCACTGTTTATTAATGGGTGAATTGTTCTCAGAACTACAGAATCCCTTCCTCTCCCCCTGAAACATGTGCCAGATTTGCACAAGGACACAAAGTGCTTGCCCACATTGTGTTTCTCTCCATTTTTATGAAAAACACAACACACTGACTTTGTGAAAAGCATACTTCTTAAGATAGAAGCAACCCATGGAAATGGCCAATTGCAAATCAAACCAGGTTCTTGGTTCCCTCATCCAGCAAGAATTCCTGTCCTTTTTCCATCCAGAGCTGAAATTACCCCAGACACTTACTTAGGTCTTCCCTGTGTTGGGTAAACAAATATACTTCATTTTGACCTGCCTGTTTTACCTGAGCAGAACTGTTTGCTAGGATCTGCATGGTTAGGCTAAGAGACAAGCACAGAGGCAAACAGATTATTTTCCCTGACAAAAGAATATGGCAAAACTGGTCTGCATCTGGAACATTTTATTGGAAATGGACACTTCAATCAGAACAGATGCTGAAAATGACAGAGGAATAAATTAAGAATTCCTTGTCCATAGGAATTACAGGCAGTGAAAACTGAAAACAAAGGCTTGTGTGATTGATTTTAGTGACTGAGGCCTTAGTCTGGATTGCCCTGGTTTGGCCTACTTTTCAGAAGAGATAAAAACTGAAGCTTGAAAACAGTTTTTAAAACACAGTAGAAAATGAAGGGATAGTAAGAAAAGGAATTACTTCATAGAATGGGGACTTTATTTTAGGGGCTAACTGGATTAGCAGTGAACTAAAACCACTGGCCCAAGGAAGTTAAAACATAATAAACCAGCATTTTCTCTTTTATTCTTGAAATGGCTTACTTTCCACTAGGAGAGGTAGTGAGGGCAATAAACACAGGAATATTTGCTGCAAAGCAGAACAAACAGCACACTATGAACTGGCTCAAGACCCTACACTATAAGACTAATAAAAGCCTGGAAAAAAGGGAACACAAATGATAGAGCTGGGGGTGAGACACCAACTAAAAGAAAATGTTGAATAAAGACTTCCAAGTACTTTCTATTCACTATAAGATGTAAGAAATTACCACAACTACCATTGAGGACAACTAAGTTTGGCCTTGTTTCTTGCCCTTTATGACTCTCACGCTACCAACAGTAAATACTATCTGCTTACTCCCTAACCAAGTGAGGAACAGGCTCAAGTTACTCAGTTACTATGAGTAGCTTCCAGAAAAAAAGGGAAAAAAAACGTTATTAACCACTGATTAAACATTAATTAACCACTGATCAACTCAGCTGCCACTTCCTAATGCCAACATTAAGCAACTGGTACCAGAGGTATTTATTTTCCCTAAGAATTGTGGGTATCATCTATTTGATTACATGAAAATGAAACATGATGAATAAACTGTTTGCAAGCAACATGAAAACTTCGACTATGGTGCTGACTTCCTTTTCCAAAAATTTGTTTCTGTGGTGTAATATTCTCTATACAAAACTACATTGAAGAGTTAAGACCTTGCTACTTATATTTGTCAAAATAAAGACTGGTAACAAACCCTTAACACACTGCTATGTGTGTCTGTGTATATATACATCTATATCTATGTCCAATCAAAAAAGGTATGTCTTAATCATGAATTCAAACACTAACAAGATGACTATATACAACAAAATGAAAAACATTATTAGAAATGAAATACAGCATGTTGTGACAAGCACTGGGAATAAAGATGATGTCCTGTGGAGTAAGCGATTTACTGGGCTCTATCAATTAATTTCTATTATAATAATATCATATAATGGTGATAGCCTACTGCTCTGAGTATATTGTGTCTGGAAAGCTAAAAAACTTATAAAAACTTGCTAATTTTTTAACAGGATGAGATGATAGTGTAACTTTACTGGCACCAATATTGATCTGCACTTCATTATGCTAAAATGCACAAGCTACTTTTTGGTTCACATGCCTTCTGTACTGAGAGGGTGATTTTTTTCCTAATTTTATTTTTTTTTTATGAGAGTTAATATCAAAGACCAGAAATGGAAGGGTGAGCAGAAGTCCTCTTCTCTTTTTTGTGGTACATGCTACACAGCCAGTATTAGCATTTAAGATTAAATTTTCAACAGTGCATAAGGCTGTACTTTTAAGTGCCTAGCACCCACATTTGAGTCAGGTTTTTCAAGATGCCAGCAGCCTATTAAGCAGATGCACAGAGATCAGATTTTCAAATGTGCTGATGTATTTTGACCCTCCAGTTCCTTACGTTAGGTCTTAGATGGGAACTGAGCTTCTCTTATAACTCTGGCCTCAGTTGTGACTCCTAAGCTCTTCTGCAACATTTGGCCTGGAGGCCCAGTTTAGTCCTTACTGATTAAAAAAAAAAAACTGCTCCCCTGCAACTCCCTGCTTAGTATTACCCTAATCAATACATGGGAACACGTCCTAGCACAGAAGAGACTAGCAGCTCATCTTTTCCGTGCTGGAGCGTTCCCGTGCGCGTGCCTGCACTTGTGTACACTTCGAGCATATTTTGTAAATATTTCACCTTCCCTTACACATGAGGAAGTAATTGGTACATGCATGTTTTGGAAACCATTCAAAGTTGATTTTCTGCGTGGGTAAACAAAGCGCTCATTGGTGCCAGCTCGCCTCATTTGGGCGGTGCGAGGCAGAACGCGGGGCAGCCGCATCCCGCAGCTTCCAGGTACCTCCTGGCTTTTGTGTACACAAGGCAGGGAAAGAAGGGAGGAACTCGTGATACTGGCAGGACCAAGGACAACGCCAAGGAAAGAGTGACTTCTCTGAAGTGTAAAGGCTGTGTTAATTACTATCAAATCAATGCAGATGCTTAAATCTAACCTGATAAATTCCATATTTACATATCAAATTTAACTGTTGAAATCATGCCTCTACAGACTTAACGTACGCACGACTGAAATGTCTATACATTTCAGTGTTGTGCTCCTATATGTGTATTTAAACTTCTCAGAGTCTATATGCACTCAGTTTGAAATGAGTGATAATCTACAACGTAGCCACATCTTTCATTTCCGGAAATTTATGGAAGTTGGTGTGGCATTGCCAGTCCTGAATGGGGAATATTTGATAGTGGCTGTCAGAGAATCTCCCTGAAAAACTGCTACTCCTCCCCACCTTTTAGGGACCAAATGGCAACATTATCTCACATCCAGCACTGCACAAATGGGCTCTGTAGATCTAAAGAAAAGTGTGTGTTTCAATGCTCATGCTACTGAGATTCTTCGGCCAAAACAAAGCTTGTGGTATTTATTTAAACAAAATACAATCAATATGAAGACAATCTACAATTTCTTTTTCCTGCCTCCAAACACCAGCAGGGAAAGTACTATGACACTGTATCATAAATCACTAACACAGATATGGAGCTATAAAACCATCTTTGTCAACTGTTTACAGTAGAGTCAACCTGGGAATCTTTCTAGACAGTGTGGATATGGCAAAAATGTGTGAAACACCCAAGATTTCTTATTATACTCTCCACAGCTATAAAAAGGCTAATATATTTTAAACTGAAAAAAATAAACAGTGGAAGATAGTAGAAGTAGCAATAAAAAATATATTAAAATGTGAATTGCTACTGGTTGATTTTCTAATGACATTTTGGTTTTTTATTTTTTTTATATAGCTATATTTTCATTAACCAAGTTCTGAGTAACAGGAAAATAAGCTATTCTGCTTCTGTCTACTTAAAAAAAAAGACAAAAATAGTTAATCCAACTTAAATTTTATTTAAATTTTATTTAAATTTTAACAGCATTTGTAAACTGAAACACTAAGGGCCTGATATCCACTGATGGGCTGTAATTTTGCAGGTGCTATTTTACACCTACAGATTACTGAAGCTGCAGCTGGTAGAAGTTTGGTATCTGCTGCATGCACAACCTGAAGCTGAAATGCTGAGTGTTAGCATCTGAAACACTATTGAAGGGGAAGTGTAATGTCTGGGCTACTTTTTAACTCCTCCTTGCAACAGTTTCATTTTAAGACAGCAATTTTATTTCTTTGAAGATGAGGGAAGGAAAGGTTTTCACTTCAATGTGCCCTGAATTTTAGTATGCTGAACTGTATTTTTCTCTGACATTATCCTGGTTGTAATTTCCAGTGAAGTTAATGAAGCTACAGATGATTTTGATACACTCTATGCACAGTGTATGACTAAACTTTTTTTGGCAGCAGTTATTTTTTATTATTACTTAAACACTGCATATATTTCCTTTTTTATTTGGGTGAGGGAGAAAGTGGGAGTGGTATTTAACATAATATCTGTCTATGCTAGTCCTCATCCTTTTCTTCAAGTAAACTGCAGAAGTATTTCTAATTGAGTCTTTGAATTACAGAATTTAAATAAATACAAAAGCCCTTTTCCATTTAGACTCCTAATTGCAGATAACTTTCTTGCTCTGATCATTAAGCATGACCAATTTTGAGAAATAACCTTCCTGGAGCTGCAAAGCATCCTCAAGTGTCTATTTACAATGGTCAAAATTATAAATAGATCTTCAATTAGGAATAATTTTGATCTTTGAGAGGCATTTCAGTATTTTGTTAAATTTGGAATAAGATAATATTCTAAAATTAAGGGCAGAGTTAGTGGGGTGGAGAATATTTTACAAAGAAACTAATAAGCATTTTGGCTTTGCATGTTTTTGAATTATATTTCCAATTAAAAATGCAGAGTGCTAAATCACATTACAAAGATAAATAGGAAAGTACAACTTCATTGTTGAAAACAATTTCCCTCCTATCAGTCTGAGGATTCATGCATCAATATTGTAGATGAACTGTTAATTACAAAATCAATTAAAAAATTATTTCTAAAAACAGTCACGCGTCCTGGCTCTCAGGGGGGCAATTTGGGCAGAAGGTCTCATCTCACTAGGACCGCGCCAAATCACAAGTCGTCATCCACAAGTAAGCAAAAGCAATCTGGTTTTTCATTTTTCAGCGCGGCTGAGCCCAGCCTGAGATTGATCGTCACATATGGCCCCAGAAAACAAACTGTCAATACCTTGAATGCTGCAGAATTTGAACAAATAGCCGTCCGCCCATTCAAGCCACTCATTGCATCCCATTTAACAGATTTTATTGACAGTTTCCTTCTTGTAATTAAAGGGAAAACTACTGGCCAGCAACCAAGATAAAGTTCAAAGATAGGGTCAAAACAAAAGCAGATGGAGGGGCACGGTGTGACTGTCAATGGAACATAGCATCAGAGCATGTTATTGACACACAGGTATCTAATGATCGGCACGTCATTAAAGAGGGATCTATCGTGAACTTTATGCAAATGCTAAAAGGGACTTAAGACCACAATAAAGCATTAAGGAGACACAAAAAGAAAAACAACAAAGCGCAAACGATTTTTACTTATCTGATAGTATTCACTGGTTCAGCACTTTTAAATTCAAATGCAGAAAAATAGAATCTTTCTAAAATTTTTTAACTCTTGCTGCACAGGTAATAATTTTTTGCAGAAGCACTCTCATAAATGCCAAGGATCCGTAAGGTAAGGTGTGGTCCTTTTTAGATTCAATATGGATTTCCTCCCTCCTCCTATATCCTGAATTTAGTTTATTAAATTAATCAGTAGCTCCCTTTAAAGAGAAAATATATAGCATATTCTCCAGCACCCTTTTTTTTTTTTTTTTTGCTTTAATTGCAATGATTAGTCTGCATTATGAAATGGATTTAGGAGAACAACACCTATTTTCATTTGAAGGGATCTCTGCCTGTAAAACACTCTCCAACTAATACAGTGGAACATTCTCCACTCCCTTAGGAACATATTCCAGAATTACTTTGAACCAGAAAGTTGTTCTTAGTTTGAACTGCTTTACTTGTTGCCTTTTAGATTTAAAGTCTGGTTAGCAATTTCTTATTCTAAAATCCCGTTTTAAACCAGCCCACAGAAAATGAAAGAAAGAAAGAAAGAAAGAAAGAAAGAAAGAAAGAAAGAAAGAAAGAAAGAAAGAAAGAAAGAAAGAAAGAAATTAAAAATGTAGCAACTGTCATGCCACTCTGCCAACCTGAATTAGCAAGTGCTATAGCTTTGAGGGTGACAAATTCTTCTTTCTCCAGCTTCATGCTCTTGTATTTCTTTACCAGCTGCAGTATGGCATTGTTAAGGTCAAGAAGGCCTGCCAATTTGGACTGGTCTTCATCCATGATATAATCTTCAGCATATACGAGCTCATCCTCAAAAGAAAGCGACCGGTATACAACACCAAGAATCAAGATCTCCATCCAAGCACTCTGCAGAAGGCTCATCTGGTCAGCTAGAGACAAAGTGGAGAATCCTGAATATGAAAAGATAAAAATACAGGAGAAATATTAGGCACATTTGGAAATCTGATCCTCTTTTTGATTTATTTTTATACACATTGTGACAAAACATGCATGCATTCTATTATTATCCCTTCTGCTTTTGTGTTCTCCTCCCCATCCTACTACAGGAAAGTACATCAATATAAGATCAAACATTTTCTAATCAAAAGAAGTCTTAAATAAGCAAGAATTTGCAGACTCTTCTTGTAAAAATCATATTAATTTGTGGGGTACTGCAGTGGCAATCTGTGATTTGTATGATATCTTCTTTGTTGCAAAACACTTGTGCTTAGTTGTAAAAACCTAATGCTGTGACACAGGGATCTGCCTGCTCTATCCACCACTATCATAATCCAAGAAGGATAATTTATGAGAAAAAAATAGGAAACTTTATTAAAAGGGAAGATGTGATGTTTTAATAGAATTAAGGTAAGGATGAAAAAGAAAAAAAATCTTCTTGAACTTTCTTCAGGGAAAAGAGAACACCCACCCTTTTCAGAAAAGACACCAATCACTTCTGTTCTGGCTCCTGGCACTACTACACTTGTTGAAATAACAAGGTGGCACACTGAAGTCCCAACTGAATAGCAATCACACCATCCTTTTTTTGAGGGCAACCAAACATTTATTAAATGCCTCTTAATGACTTTAACTTTTGCTTCTTTTTTTTCCCCCCTCTCCCTGCTGTCTTTCCTAATAGGATCACTAAGGGCAAACGTCTTTGCTGCCTTACCTTTTAGACTCTTGTTTACAGTACCTGGTAATTTATAATATCAAACTGTTCATATCCCAATCACATTAGGTGCTAGAAAACAATATGGGAGAGGAAGCGATTTTCCTGGCCTGTTGGCGAAATGCAGCAGTTTGCCAGTTGGCATCATCAACCACAAGCACTTAATAAAATCATCAAAGGGGATTAGTCAAGCTTTTCTTAAAGGTCTTAAGACATGTCTGAGGCTTTCATTTGGTTGTTTATGGAGTTGCTTACATGTCCTTTGACAGGGTTCCTGCTGTAAGAACATTCTTTTTGGCGTTCAATTACACTTAAATGCATTTTTCTGTTTTTAAAGTCAAGAGTTACAGTCATGCAAGAATATATCATAAACTAGCAAATCTGCAAGGCATCTACTCCAAACAAGATTTTCTCCATAAGCACTAAGCAGCAAAACTAATACAATAAAAAAGAAAAGCCCACATCCAAACCACCAGGCATCCATAAAAAATGAAACATAAAACTGGCTACATGTGCTCTCTCTCTCATTTTTCTCTCCCTCCTTATTTGTTTTCATTTTCTCTCACTGTCTTTTGAGTCCTGTGATAGAACTGTAGCTCTCTGCCTTAAAAAAACAAAAAACCAAAACAAAACCCAAAACAAAACAACAGAACCTGATCCAATGACAACAGGAAAGCCTTAAAGATGTGACAGTGGAAAATTACACACCTGTGATTAAAATAAATAAAAGGGAAATGGACAAGAAATAATCATTTCAAAGGTTACAGGGAGGAATTCAGGATTTCAATTAGCTTCAACATTTCTGTTCCTTGCCGGCTTTCAAGAACCAGTTTTTCTGCAGCAGCAGATGGACAGAGAATGTAGCCTGCAGCACCGTCCTGTGACAGCCCCATTCTCCCTCCCAGACACTGCTGTTAGTAAATAGATTTACACATTCTCCAATCTCCACACATCTTTCTGCCGAATAATTAAAAGCAGGATGATTAGTTTATTGAGTGGAAGGAGGAACTTTTTTATTGAGGTCCATCCACGATTTTATCAGGGCCAGCACTTTTACGGTTGTCATGAGGGTGCAGGCATCCAATTTTTCTTATCTGCCTGATTAATACAAACGCTGTTTCAGGACGCATTAATTAACAGATACAAATCTACGTTCTCATGGAAGGATCAATACAGAGAAGAAAAGAGGCATCAATGTGAATTTAGTGCTGATGATGGAGAAGGCACTCTATTGACATTTACGTGCATAGAAACTTTAAAGTTGCAGTGGAGCCCTTTTGTCCCTGTGATTTACAAATTAACAATTTTTCGAGTATAACAATGTTTCACACACTCCTGAGAGGTTTAATTAAGCAAAGAGCAATAAAATCTGTTTTGATTAAAAAAGTTTAACCTGCAATTTCTCTCTGTATTCTTTTTTTCCTGAAAACCCCCCAACTTCCTTCTTTTATTCACTTATCTATTTTCATACAGGTTTTCTGGCATTGGTTTTATTTTTAAAAAAAATAAATAACAGTATGTTTCAGTAACATTTATTGTGTGCCACAGTCAAAGAAAATTACATATGCCCTGTGAGGGGGGAAAATGGGATGTTGATAAAATTTATTGTACTGCACTCTTGAAAAATCTGCATTCTGGAGCAGTAAATATACCAGTTGTTTTTATATGACACATAAAAAATCAAAAGAAATTTTTTTACATTATAGAAAAACTGGCAAATATAAAGCATGCTGTTCCACTCTTCAATAATAAATCAAATCAACATGACTATTTTGTTCCTGATCGAAGTAACTTTCTCTTGAAAGCCTGTTCAGTGAAAGCATGTTTTAACTTTTAAAGGCATCCCCCGTGGGAATGCAAAGCTGAATCAAGTTGTAATTAATCTGGGCTTGCTTTGTTTTTTCATAAAATGTGAAAGCATCCAGCATGTCTCTCGTATCACAGCAATGCCCTTTAATGTGTTCAACAAGTCACAGTTAAAATAACAGATAACACAAGCTTATATATTTATATACAGAGATTTATTTTTAATTGTTTGGAGAAGGTTATACTTATTTCATGCCAAACTCTGAGTCTGCGAGCTTTTGTTATGTGAATTCCCCAGATCGACCATGCTCTCTGACAAGGGGATATTTTCGATATTAAATTGTAACTATTTTTTAAGAAGTCTCCAACTTGGACCATTCCAGTGTTAACCTCTCCAGTCCCATCTCCAAGATGTGTCCAAACCACCTCAAGATGCTGCACAATGGTGTGGGTTGGAACTTTGTCATGCATTGTGTGGGTCCTTAATTCTTCAGAGTCTTGCAGGTCACTGCCTTCAACGCAGAACTGTGTAATGACATTTTAAAATACAATGTTGTGCCCCTTTCTCCCCCTTTATCATGCACCATATTGGTGACAGCTCTGATCTCTTTCCATCTCCCTCCCCAAGTCAGTGCCATCTGATGCATCTCAGGCGTTTGCTGGCAGGATGACGCCGTACCTTGACCTGCAGTTAAACAGCGTGTTTATCTGCGATACAGCACACTCCAAATAAACCAGATGACAGTCTGCAATAACGTCATTTGGAAGGATTGAAAGGCTTCTCAAGAGTCAGGTACCCCTGAGGTAAGAAGCTTGAAGGAAGCATGTTTTGTGCCAACCCTCCTACCATCTTCCACTAGACGCTCATGTGCTTGACAATGATGCCATGGGCACTTGTCAAGATTTTTTTTTTCTTTTTGCCTAGCAAACTGATGCACTTTGCAGTCAACTTACAAAAAAGGCTAAGCATTTGAAAGTGTGAAGGGCAAAAAATATCTGACGGCTAGTCTTCAAAAATACACTTTCATTTCAGAAAGCATAAATGTTTATTTCCTGAGCTGAGTGTTGACAGAAATAGGCTGCAGCGCAGGCATATGAATTTAACCCCTGGTAGGCATTCTGTTCAGTGTGGTTTTTATGTGGCTGAGTGCAAGCATTGTAAATCTACGAGGTGTCTCCTAATATCAGTTGATTATATAAATAGCCTTGATTTGCTGGTTACAGATTTCCTTCCTTTTTTCCCCTTTCTTTCTCCTCCTTTTAGGGACTGTAGTGTTTCTTCTGCTAAAAATAGATAATTTTCTACAAACAGTGTATCACACTCAAATTGTAATTATGCTGGAATGACTCACTGAGATCACTGAATGTGGATTGAGAAAAAAGGTTGATTGAGCAACTGAACATGCGCTGGTTTTTGTTTCTTTTTGCATACCAGTAAACCCAAAGCTCAAAGGAAACTGAGGTAAATAGGTAAAAAGGCCTTACAATTTTTATTATAGAAACAAGGGGCATTGAGCTGACTGCACTCTGCAGTGCTCAGCCTTCCAAACCAACTCCAAACACAGTTCACAGACTCTTCAATGGGGCTGTTTAAACCACAGATCTGTTCAAATATCAGCACATGCACCACTTGCTCTCTATTTCACATTGCACACAGCTCCATGCTAAGCAGGGTAAATCTTTTATATTCCTGAAGAACCTTTCCTCTACTTCATTAAGATGGACTTCATGGACAGTAACTCACTAGGGGCCAGAGTGAAGCAGCTGCAGAGGGTCAAGTGCCGAACTGAGATCTGTGCCTTGCACACAGCACTTTGAGAGCTACTGGCCAAAAAAAAAAAAGGCAGTGGCTGGACTTATCATTGTTTTCATCTGTAAACATTTGATGCAATGCCTCAATCAGGCTAGTCAGACTTAAATCCTAGAGTTTATTCCACTTTGCAGGGGACTGAGTTTCCCTTCCCTTCTGATATGTGTTTAGAAATCTGAACATTTGATCAAACCAGGTATGAAATTGCAGGGAAAATCTGGGAGTTGCTTGCCTTTTCTGGTAATTGCCTCCCATTTATTTTACCAGTTGTTTGTGTGATTGTTAACTTTATGAGTAAAATATTCCTCTTGCTCGCCCTGGTTTGTACTTCAAATATCTTCATTTACATTTTTTATAATCAAAGCTGCACTTGCTCATGACATGTTCACTCGTGTGTTACAGATGCAATACATTTACACAGTTGAAATATCAAGAGTAGGATTTTTAAATTATTTACACTTAATTTTGATAGATTAACTTCTTTCTAAATGTTTTATGGGTACTGATGTTTCCTGCACAGGTTTTTTTTTTTTAATTTCAAAAATGATGCACAGTCACCATTGTCAAAAGAACAAACTGATATTTTAAATACTTTAAAAAACACATTTTAGTTCGGATTGCTTTACTTAGAGAGTGTGTGGCCTCATGGTCAAGTAACCAACAGGTTTATCCTGGCTGCACTGAGGAGAATGTGAAGAACCTCCACTCCAAGATCAGATTTTTGTCCAGGGCACTATCAGATGTACAGCTGTCAGTCTGCCCTCCTCTCCCTCCCTGGCATACACTCAGCCAAGCGCTTGGATCCATCCAGCAACTTCAGCTGCCTTCCAGGGATGTAAACAAAGGCCAGGGAAATTTCACCAGGGAAATTTCTGCTAGGGCAATGTAATATTTTCTAGACATGATCATAGAATTTGCTGAAGGAAACCTTCACAGCCTGACTGCCCTTTGCTATTATTCTCTCAAAAATCCAAGAGGATGGCATTAATTCATTTTTTCAGGCTACATGTAGGGCTGAATCTCACACATAGACCTGAATTAAGAGATCTTTTTTGTTATAGTAATTCAAGAAAAAATAGATTTGATTACATTTCAAATACTGTGTAATCTAAAAATACATATCAAGACCCACAAACATTTCAGTGGTTTTGAAAACCATTAGACAGAAGGAGAGTGCTCTCACTAATCACCAAACATATTTCCCAGATTATGGATGAAATTTCCTGAAAGCTGAACCAGAAACAGATACAACTCATTATGCCAGGGTGAATCCATTATTTCAGGGTTGGTTTGGGTTTTTTTTTCATACCCCTTGGCTTACGGAGCCCCTGGTCAAAGGCTAATAATTGCACATGATGCCATAACCAGCTGAAATTCAAGTCGGACTCAGAATTTTCATGTGAAAGGTATCATCTCACAAAATAAAAAATGCATGTATTTGCCCAGATTTGAAAATGAAAAATCAAGTTCCAAAAGCACAAACTCTAAGTGACCAGAAAATACAACCAAAGGCTCGCCGAGTTCAGCTTCCACACTCCCTGGAACTGAGGTTCTGCAATTAAAGGTAAGCTCATAAATGGATTCCATCCAGTAACTTTTGCACAGTGAGAGCACTGCCTTTCCTGGGTGATGCTCTGCTGTGCAGCCTCCTCTCTCCTCCTGCCACCACAGCAGAGCACTGCAAAGGCAGCACCAGGGCTCTGTCGCAAGCGGCGCAACGAGTGGCGACTGCCATCTGTTATCTGTGCAGCCCTGGGAGAGGGCAGCTCGGGCTGCACTCACAGAGGTGCCCAGGAGTCACTCTGCCTCGAATTTAAAAAAAAAAGGCGGGGGGGACGGGGGGGGGATACATTTGGACAGCGCGGGGATGTTTTCAGCAAAGTCTGTGCACTTTCATCGGATTTTCTTTAAGTGTGTTGTATTCCTAACTCTTGCTGTCCAAGTTCTTATAAAATATACATTTTTTTATCTTTTATAACATGGAAAAATGCCTGTGATAAGCACTTTTTCACTAACACCTACCAGGAGGATGGGAAATGCCACACGGAGCACTAAGAAACCCGGGGCTGTTATCACAACGCTACTTTCATCTCACTGAAACAACAGCAAAGAGATGGCACGGCAATAAAAATGCATTCACACTGCATGTCCCTCTCAATCCATTATGAACAATGGATTCTCGCTAAGCAAATATTCGCTTGTCAGAAGTATTTGCAACACTGGATTCATTCAGCAGGACTAAGTAAGTGAAGTTCACAGCAATTTAAAAGCAGCAAATTAGACATTTACAAACAGTGAAGATGCTGCTTGTCTAGCATGACCTTTCACTTAAGCTATACAAAAAGGTGTTAATGTAATTTAAATACCAGTTAGGAATATTTCTGGTTTGTCTTTTACCCTGTGAAACCTTATATGATAACACTAAACAGGAGCAATTTGAGGCTGTCATTTCTTCCAAGGGTCAGATGCACTTAGTGAGATGTAACCCACTACAGCTCAAACTGATTTCAGTACTGAAATCAGAGACACCTCTCTCTAAGCACCCAAATATTTCCAGACAGCTACTTTTAAATTTCTTATTTCTAGTTCAAGTGCAAGCTCTCATGAGCTGCTTCTTTAATATCAGTAATGGAAAGGAGCTGGAAAATGGGACTGATTGAGGATGTCTCCCTGACTTCATCTAACCAGTTGCTAACACTATCAAGTGAACCACTAGAGATAAAAAAACCTGTGTTGCTTCAGAACACAGTTGGTAAGACCTTCATGTATGGAGTACTTTACAATGGCATTTTTGAAACGTTATTATTGAAAGTATTGTACTCTTTATTTCCATTAATTTTAATTTCACACCTTATTATCTCAATATTCACCAAGAAAAAGGAAAATATAAGACAATAGAGTTAAACAGATTAATACCTGATTTTCCCTTTGTGCTGATTTTACCACTGGAACTTCCACACTTTCAAACAGCTTTACAGCAAACTCACACCAATCTTACGCTAAAAAGATGCAAAATGAAACACTTTTACTTCATTTTATCACCAGGTGCTCTGAGAACAGAGAAACACCTGATAAGTGTGTTCCAGGAAACTGCCTTTTTTTTTTTCCCCCTTTTTTTCCCCTCTATGTAAGACAGTTAGGACTCATGGTGCATTACCTCTCTGCAGTGAGGTTCTCAATTCTAAGACATGGACAACGAAAAGTTTTAAAATTCAGACTAGCAGTGCAATACAGCCCAGCGAAGCTGTAAGTCTCCCTCAGGTCAGCAGTATGAACTTGCAGATTCCTGAGGCTGATCTTTTTAATGCACTACATATGTGATCTGATCTGCTTCTTAAAAGTTAATTCTTCTAGTTCTTTAAAATTTAACCTTCAACTATGAATTTTTTTTTGTCCCCTTTTTTGAAGATAGCAGAGGCGGACGTCACAATATGGTGTGCTCCTGAAATCACAGGAGAAAATGGAGCAGGATTGTATTTACAGCCCTGATTTTTTTCTTTCACTGAGCCTTTATAAAAAAAAATCATCAATCATATTTTCAACATAAAAATATTGATTTCACCCAAATTCTTCTTCAATCTGTTGTGGATATATGTATTTGACTATGAGTACAATAAAGCCAGCTTTGCAGGTGCAAAAATAAAAATTACACTAAGTCATTAGTAAAGTGAACATAGATGAAAAATAAAGAGAACAATGAACAGGGCTGAATTTCCTCCAAAATCCAATCTAGAGAACAGTAATACAGTTCAGCTTAAAATAGCCAGCATAATATCTTCATATCCTGTGTGTGGTATGCCTTACTTAGATCCTTCAAAGATGTCAGCTAGCAGAAAAGAAACTACAATCACACATAATTAAACAAAAAAGTATTGACCCTTTTTCCTCCTTTTTAATTTTTACTCAGCTAAACAAAACAAAAAAGAAAAAAGGAAAAAAGGGACAACCTTGACAGAGGAAGCTTGCTAAACTAGTAACAACAATTGGTGTTAGTTCAGGTTCTGCTTGCTTCAACCTTTGTACACATCAGCCTCCCAACAATTGCATACATTGACGGGGGATATCAAGAAATTTAGAGTTCAGGTTTCTTCAGCATATTAGTCTTCAAAACCAAGTTTGCTGGATTGTAAAGTATTACTTCTGGTGTTTTTTTCCACAGAAAAGAGGGATTTCTTGTGCATTTAATACGCGTTGCCTTTTATTTGTAACCTCTACGGGTCTGTTTTGAGAGCACTTTTCCTCAAAGAGTGCTGGGTCACTGCTGTTTGCCTTTTGCTCCCCTGGGGAAGCCACCAGTCATTTCCTCCCTGAGAGCTGTGGCAATCCCTGCTCTCTCCATCTTTCCATCAGGCAAAGTCAGGTTTCCAGGAATTCCCCAATCATGTGAATAATATGAATCCAATACAGGAATGTATTAGCATACGGAGACAACCATGCTTGCGATCCAATCAACGTATCTCTGTTAACCCTGTGTGTGCTGAGCTACCTAAAATCTCTTTCCATCACCAAAGCAAAATCTTCAGGTTGCAAAATTTTGGGTAAATATCCTCTCTTGCCCTGTGGTAGGAAAATAATAGCTCAGACCACTGTCCTACTCATCTTCCATCCTCTTCCTAATTTTTAAAACTTTTCTGCTGGTTAGTTGATTTTCTTAATGTGCTGCAGATGCCAAAAAATTCAAATGATGTTTACAGTCTCCCTGGTTTAGGGAAGAGAATATTCTCCTACATGAATGTGAAATTTCTAGTTTACCTAGTTGAGTGTGCATGTACCATTAAGATCATCTCTGGAGGCTGTGTCTTAAGTCTGCAACAGTCCACACACAGGGAAAAAAAAGACAGAAAAAAGAAAAGGAAAAAAAAAAGGAAGCTGCCTGATTCTAATACACCTAATTAGCCATCGGCAGACTCTTAATTGCATACATTAGGATGATTCCATAGTGGAGATTAATTCTAAATATACCCAAGCAGCTGGTTAAGATGCCATGGATTACAGTGTGGACTGTACTTTTCCACTTAATTAGATATCAAAATTAAGCAGCAACAAGCATTTTGACATAACGGGGATCAAGCCGCCGCTTGGCATCCCAGAGCTGCACTAAAGTGACCGCTAAACAGAGCCGCACAGATGGAGAGATATTAAATGCCGCACTGGAAAGTAATTTCAAATAATAAAATATCAATATTTACATTTTAATTACCCCTACTGAGAGCCGCTCTGTCATTTTCACTATTGCCGACGCAGCAAGGGGTAGTGGAATGACATTGCGGCTCTGACTGCAATGACTATTTTGTTTCCATTAAAGAATGACAAGTGTTTTAGAGGCAGTGACACCCAGTGTGTGAACAAGAATGACAGCAGATCAGAAAATTCCTATTAAGGGAATAAATGACTCAACAAGAGAATTTACTTTAAGCAGCCGGCTCCTCCTTGAAACACATAATCCTTTCTAAATTTCCTGCAGGAAGTTTATGATTAGAGGTGCCTTGGAGAGACCTTAGCTTCTCATCAAATATTTAGAATGATAGGACCTTACACGATGACTGGTCAATTTAAAAACAGTAACATTCAACGCTAGGAGTTAGCTCAGGAAACATTGAGAGTTTCCTGAATCAAAACAGTTTTGAGGGAGACAGGAAGACAGTGAAAAGGAGATTCCTTCCCCTAAAGACCTGAAAGCCTTGATGGTGCATGGAGATCACCAGGGTTATTTTTGCTGTCTTCACCACTTTTACTGCCATTGGCACAGTGAGTACTCCACATCCCACCTGGGTCACAATTTGCTGATGTTCAGAATTGTACCCAGCAGGTGATCACAACAGGTAATGTGCACATGCACAGCTTCAGGCCTCTTGTTCCTCCCTGCCTATTCTCTGCACCTATATAAACACTTCTTCTTTCAGTATGTACATCAGAAATCCGTGAGACACCTTTGCAGCACTTTAGGAATCTAATTACTTCTGATCAGGTCTGAGGTCAATCTCATGGAAAATATTATATTACATCTGACATGCTGCATTTACAAGATGAAAAGGAAAGAAAGAAAAATATCAAAACAGTAAAGAAAAAAAAATCTTCCTTGGGGATGTCTGTCAAACTGCAGAGCTCTTCAAAGAATTTCAATGGCCTCAGACATAAGAAAGTAGGCAAGAGTAAATCCTTGGTCAGTACACCCAATACGCAGCTAAGTGACCCTCCTCCTGAGTCACGGCATGCATTTATTTAATAATGTGCAGAGCTCAACTTCTATAAATGTGACAAATGGCTAGAACAGAATGCGGGGGGAAAAAGGCATGAAGATTCTTACAGAACAAAAAAAAGGAACAACTTTATGGCGGTGACTACAGCAGGAATTTTAGATCCAGCTTTGACATTAAGAATTAGCAGTCAAGTACAAAAATTTTACTCTGACATTAGCTGCTTAACTAGTTATCTTCTTTCTCTTGTCTTTTTTTCTTCACTTCTTTTTCTTCTCCCCCCCCCCCTCTTTTTTTTTAAGTATGCAGGAAGTACTTCTTAAGCATCCCTAATGCTTTTAGGACAAGACACTTCCCCATTTCTCAGCCACTAGCACCTTTTAATTTCTGAAAGAGCCACGGTTGAAAATCTTAATTAATTGTTCCATACTGCTTCAGGATCATTATGCAATGTAATAAAGGCCGTGTAATTATGAAATTTTACAGCCATTACCAAGGCTGATGGCTCGTATTTCATCCTCAGCTGGACCCAATGGCTTTTAGCCACTCAGCTCCCCTTTGATGAACTACAGACAGATCTATCAGGCCCAAACAATATCCAGGCAAGGCGGCTATAATAGCTACCTACAGATGAAGCCATAGATAAAGATAAACTATAAATCTACACACAAATGCAGGCACATTGCCTCAGGATGACAGAGGGGAGAGGATGAGACACTTGGGAAAGCTGGCGGCTTGCAGAAAGGCAACCTTCTCTCACTGTCTCTGTTATTCAGTTTGGAATTTGTTTGGTTTCTTAAAGATGCAAAAACTCTTAACACTTTCCCCACAAAATTACATTTTTTTTAATAACTGTGAATTTTTATATGGAAGTCAAGGGGTCACTTCATCCATCCATTAAATTTGACAAAGGGGACTTATGTGGACAAATCAAGTTATCCTCCAAAAGAAGAATCCCAGTCAACAAGTTTGCAAATCATATTTTTAAAAGTGAATCCAGGTCACTTGTTTCTGAGACTGAAAAAAGCAACCATCCCTGATTTCTAAATGCATTATCATGAGCAGATGCACAGAGGTGAAGTTAGATGATAGGCTTTCACTGGAGGCAGCACCAGAGATGCAATTTCATGCAACATTGTCCGACATTATTTTATTTTCAGTCTGAAAATGAAAATACTTCTAAAATTCAGAGCAAGTTAAAGATACAAGGGGATTTTATATGCTCTTGGTACCTGCAACACCAGAATGTAGTTTATGTCCTAGTTATGGAGGTGACCTCCATCAATGCCCTCTTTAATTTAAGACAGGAGGCCTTCTGAGTATGCAGTGTTACTCCCGCCAGAGTGAGACAAGGCTGACTAAATGATCTCTAGGTGAGAAAAAGAAATGGAGAGCTGCAGCTCCTGATCAATTCCGAAAGAGTCCAGGGAAGAGTGTGAAAACATTAACTTGGAAACTGCATCTATTAGTACCCATTCCAGTAGCCCACGGTCAGTTGTGAAACTCACGCCATGCTTGTGGCTGAGGCTAAAAGCACTTCAGAAGGCAAGAAAGGATAAAATAAAAATATCATCTGTACTTCCTCATTTTTAATACATTAACAGAATGGCTTGGCCCTTTCTAAAGAATACATGACAGATTTAGAGGCAGTTCAGAGAGAGTAAAGCAGCGCCTAAGAAAACTCTTATGAAAAGAGACTCAGAAAGCAGGAATTGTCTTCCTCAAAATAGTGATGTACAAAAGAATGCAGTAGAAGTGTACATAAATTAATGATATAAAAAGTAGTTCTAAAGCTTTTATTCTGTCTGTCTCAAAAACCAGACTCAGCACCACTACAGTAAAATGCAGGAAATTCAAAACGGAAGACAAAGGGCAATTCTTCATTCACAGACTAGCTGGACTGGAGAACTTCTTGCCGAAGGATGTCACTGAAGCCAAGAACTCAGAGAGGGAGCTAATACTTACGTGGACAGCCAGAATAGCTCCAGGTATTAATACTCCAAATCCAAATTAAGAGGACAAGAATATTTTTCCTCCTTATTTCATCTAATTTCTAAGCGTAAGTAAGGAATTTAAAATAGTTCTCCTGAGGCTTCTCCTACTATGGGGTTCATGTCCCCTCCCCTGAGACTGATCACTGCTGAAGGCAGCAGAGTATGTGTCCATGACCTATAGCATTCAGTTCATAGTTTTGTAAAAACTGAAGGCTCAGAATTTGGGCTGCCTTTCTTTGAGGTGTTTCGAACCTACTCCTAAGAAGTGAAGCTCAGAACAGAAGAGCTTAGAGAGATGTGCCCCAGGGTAAGAATTTCAAAATCACAGCAACTGAGCTCTGCTACTGTGGAAAGACGAAAATAATGGATATGGAAGATCCATGGTGTTATCATAGCCACAAAAGCAGGCAGGTGCATGTATTAGTGTGTGTTTGCATAAGCCTGTGTACGCACGCATTTGTACTGAGCAAACCCAGGGTATTCTGAAAGCTAGCAAAATGAATAAAGATCACATGCTCATTAACTTGTATTCTTTGCTTATTAAATATGTCCTTTCTTCTAATATAAAAAACTGCCTTTGCTGAAGGACAAAATAATAATGTCATCACCCAGGTCAAATCAAAGAAGTATTTTCTGAAACAGGGAACAGAGTCACGAAGAGTCACTGGTCAACAAAGCTGCACCTGAAGACAAGCAAGGGAATGCATGATTCAGGTTCCTCCGGCATAACGCTGAAGATGCTTGATATATGGTCTTTAAGTACCAGTATCTGCTTTTAACATGCTTTAGTGAAACTGCACGTATGGTGAGTATTCACTGTACATGGTGTGAATTGATCTGCTTCCTGCAGTGCACATGGAAGGATCATAAACATTCTTAATGGGGAAAATAACCCAGCATTTACATACTAGACTATACAAATACCACCAGGCTATAATTCCTGGACAGGACTTTAAATTGCCTTCTAATATTTCTAGAATTTACTAGAATTTGGTGAAGACCTCTCTTTAAAAATGCACTAGGAAAATTGAGAAGAATGCATGTAGACAAAGAAACTGGCAGATCTTTTACCGTCTCTGCTTTCCATCAGGTGGAATCATTTAGCCAAATTAGCATCAACCTCACAGATAAACTCTGTGGCTTTACTTTTTTTTATCCTCCCCATCATTCATATCAGTAGAGTAAAAAGGAGCTACAAATATACACAGCAGGAGAATTTTTAAAAGCAAGAACTTCAAGTAGGAAGTAAATGCAAGAATGTTATTTCTATTTCTATCTGAGGCAGTAGTACCAGTTTGCTACACTGATCTAATAAAAAAAATGATGATAATGTGAGAAAACACATAAATGCCACCTTACAATTTTTTATTTTAAAAACAAAATGCATGAAGTCTTATGGGAACCTCTAATGCATGAACCTCTATGGGAAAGTCTAGTCTGTTAGACAATGCCTATAAATATTCCGTAATTTAAAATTAGTGTAAGATTTTAAAATAGTAAAGAAAGGAATTTTGTGGATGTCAGAAAGTTAATTTGCAGTTTAGTGCAAACTGAAACAGAACTAGCTGAGGCATAATTAAGAATTTATTTTTGCCAAATACACATTACTGCAAAGGAAAAGGTAATTAGCTTTATGTATTTTGGGAAAGACTTTCTTTTCAGTATCGGGTTTAAAACATTTTCCTTCTTTAAGTGATTTTTGGGTTTGGGTTTTTTTAATGAACAGCTGCATGTATCTTACACATGAGTAGGATGTGTTTATAGGAAACCTGCTTTAGAGAATGCATGAACAAGAGGTTTTGCAGTCTCAGAAAAGCCCTGACTGCAGTAAGGCCTCATTCAGACACAGAAAAAGATATCAGCAATAGCACAGACCAAAAAAAGGAAGGGATATGGGGGTATAATTGTATGCTTCCTCTTTGAATATTCACCAAAAGGGGCACAAATCGTAGCTGCTAAAATTCATGCCATGCTTTACACTGATTTTCTATGCTTGGTATTCCCTAGCTGAATTGTTTCTGAAGTCTATGGTGATTTTTTTTTTCCACAGCAAATCAGCAGTTTTTCAAGAGGTCTCTGTGCAACCCAGGAGTATGACATTTACTAATGTGTTGAGATTGAGGGATTCTCCTTTGTAGAAGCCAACACTAATAAGAAAGATATGGTTCAGCGTCCTGGGTATTCTTCCCAGTTTTATTAATTAGATGGAAAGCTTCTCCCTCTGGAATACTGCAAGGTATTTATTAACACTTCAGTCCACAAACTAGAGTAAATTTACAGTAGTGGAGGTAATTGTTACATACACCGGCTCTTGTTATCAACTTGGCAGGGATAAGCAAAAAACCCCCAGAGGTTTAGATTACGATCTTTTTCATGATATTTTAATTGTACTTCTTAATCTGCTAAATTAAAAACTATAGTACAATCTTATTCAGATCACTGGGAAAAAAGATCATATCAATTTGCAACAAAATGTACGAACGCTCCTATCTCTTCTAATTATACAAAGAATTTAGCAATCATATTCAATATGGCCACAGAGTGACTGTGATACAAACTCTTTCTTTCACACTTGTGCCATCTTATCCCTCAGCACCTTCACATTTTATTTCATGTCTCCCATCTTTTAAGGCACAGACTCCCTTCCCTACATGATCTTTAGTATCACCACCTTCCTTCTCTCCCTTCATGGTCAGCATGATGACATACTCCAGCAACCATGTCTCAGCATAGCGATGACTGATAATGACCAGGCAAGCATTCCATAGTATCTCAGCTACTTTTGTGCTTTACAGAAGCATTAGGTATGCCCAGAGATACTTCATGTAACCACGTTTCCCTCACTGTTGCTTAGAGCCTTCCTCCTTTTCTTTGCATTCTTCTGCTATCAGACCCTCTTACTCCTTCTGGGCACCAGTATGTCAATTTGTAGTGCCACCAGCAATGCCCTCTCCTTAACTGGTCCACTCTAATTTACCTACACTTTTTTTTTTTTTTTTTTTTTTTTTAACTATGCAGCTCTCAGTGCTCTCAAAAGCTTAGAGTTGGGTTTAATTTTGCAAAACTTACCCTATTTCTACATTCTTGCACCCACCAAGTGTTCTCATGGGCCCAAATACCTCAAACTGGCTCTACTATCAGGTATTTGGACACATTCATCAGTAATTTTAGAGATTACACAGAAAGCAAAGTTTTGTTTAGTGAGAATGTGCCATTTGAGAGGTCTAAATCAAAATTTTCACATGCCAATACTGCTGGATCATCTCTTGTTTCTTTGGCTTTCTCCTTGACCCTACTTTCAAATGTCTGTTTCTTGCTGATTCTTCTTTATGGTCACCAGACATTTACTGTGGCTTCCCTTATGTATGTCAAGTGCCCTACCAGTGATCTGAGAAGGAAAGGGTTGAGAATTCTCTCATCTGTTCTGTCAAGACCCCGCTTAGCTATCCTGACTGCACAGGGCACAAGTCATTTATACCTGGCACTTGCCAAATACACCCCGTCGAAGAGCTAACTAACTTACTAACATCAGCAGTTTTCAGGACCGTATCATAGATGATTGTCAGAAGCATAGATGTAGCATGAGGTACATTTATACAGTAAAAATATGAGGGAGAATTTGGCCTCCCAAATCTTCCACTGTCTCTGTAATTCTGCTGGAGTCACTAAGTCCTTCTCTTTCTCACAATCTTTCTGTGCAAACTACAGATATAAATAAATTAACAGGGCTGTTATGCTGTTTTAGTCATTCAATGTCTGAAAACAACAACAAATATTTTAACCAAAAAAGGTCTACAAAGTATATTCAACACTTCTGTAAATTATGTGAAATACATGAAGAGATAAACTGGCTAAAATATTTAGAAAATGATGGAGCTCAACTTTAACACTTCCTCTTTATGCTCTTTTGGTCTACTGCTCACTGTTGGCTAATGGACAAAGTATGAGAAAACATGAAGCCCCTCTTCTAAGTAGTTTAGCCAGTTTATCCTTTTATCCCCTTCATATACTTTTCAGAAATGCTGAATATATTTTGTAGACCTTTTCTTGGCTAAAACTGAGCAATACAAGAGAGTTTGAAATGGCTCCTACTCAGGTGACCATTTTTTCCCCATGTCCTTCTATGGATGCAGGACTATGGCCACAAAATGAATGTGTCTGGCATTGTATTAGGATGAATGCAAAGTAAAACTAGGTCCTTCACCACGTAGTGCTGACTTTACAGCACTGAGTGAGAGGGTCAAGTGCACCAGCGTTGTAAAACTGTAAACAGACATTGATATTATACTGTATGTATGAAAATGCATAAAATACATTTAATTAACTCTGGGCTGTGATACAAACTGACAATTCTCCACAGAAATTTCAAAGCTAAGCTTGACACCTTTCGAGTCATTTTGCTCAGCGAGATACATATTTAGGCCAGATTTCTATACATTTCTATGTATTTTTTTTAATATATGAAAAATGCATATTATTTACCCAATTGCCTGGAATGTCTATTGGAGAAATACATATTTATTTTTAAAAGCAATCCATATATTATTTACTCAGTGGATGAGAATGACTTCAAAAACCCGTTCAGGTCCATCAAATAAATACATATTTATAAATGGTTTTTAAAATGCATATTATTTACCCAATGGACTGTAATGGCTCTGCTAGTGCCATTACATGTAAATACGTAATTAGCCACATAATAAAAAATCCCCACAAAATTTCTCTGAAAAGCATTATATTTCCATGTGTCAATGTACAATACCTTTTCTATTGTTATTATCTTTCTTTAAACAGCAAAGGTGATTACCCTATTCTAATGACTAAGGCTTTGCCGTATTTCAAAACCCCACTAGCTTTGCAATTATACAAAACGGAAACTTGAAATCCACATTTCTTCCTTTTAAAATAGTGTCTTGAAATCCTCATCTTGCAGTCGGTGCACCTGGCCTGGATCTTTCTGCCAGCCCCACGGATGCTGACCAGACTTTGCATAACTGAACACTCCTGTCAGTAGGAATTTGTTCTGTTCTCACACGAGCTCCTCCACACTGTCAGCCAATGCATCTACACCATTGTTGGGCCATCCAATCTTGTACACTGCCAAACTTTATGTATTTATTTCTCCTCACATGGGTTATTTTCTGCAAAGCTCTAAATATCCTCAAAAATCCCTTTTTCTTGTGAGAGTGGGGCCAGGATATGAGACATGCAACTCCAGGACCACAATGTATTTTATTACACAGTCCTGTATAAGTTTCTATTCAAAAGGATGTAGCACCTACCCCAAATATTGGGGAATTAATATTAAGAACAAGACCCGCCAGGCCTACAAAAATTGATGCACACTTTCCAACAGGAGTGACTAGTATAATTTTGAGTAGTGCATGTGTGTACATGCTGGAGTAAGTGTCACACATTAAGATGTAAATTTTATTCTCTGAGCTGAATGCCAGGTGATTAATTCTGATAGCATGGTGATCAATTGGTACAGGTGCTGCACCTGAGTAATGTTTGTTTCTGTATACATTGGTAGCAAAGGTGTAGCACTAACACAGGTGTCACTTGTGGAGCTGTGCAACATCTCTGATTTCCTGAAAACACTCACACTGGTAGTTAGGCTGAACTGTAGAACTGTAGTTCTGCCAGTTTTTTCAATTAGACCCATTATTGATTTGATGAAGAAGCAAATTAAACATACCATGGTAGTATGTAAAATGGTTAGACAGAACATAAGGTTCTGGTGCTGAGCTTCTTAGGCACATTACCTCTGTGTGCAGCTTTTCCTCACCAGTCTCTGGAGACTATAAAAACGAGAGACTTTTGCAAGACAATTTGGCAGCACCAGTCTAGCAACTTAGGTACAGAACATCTAGGAATACATGCATATAAAATGCCAGGAAGCTCAAACTTTGCTGAGACTAGAGCTACAATTATTTAGTTGCTTCATTAAGATCTGGCATAAACCCCTCGTTTTCACAAAGCTGCTAGAGACTGACACCAGTTTGAGGATAAAAATCTATACATATACAGGTACTAACATCTTTCTTTTCAAAATAACAAGAGATTTTTGTTAACTGATGGTACATTTTAAGTTTAAATCTCTGCATGTGGAATCAACACTGTTTGCAGCTTACAACTATTTCTTTGCAATTTCCTCTCATTAAAGAACATGAGTTTTGATACCAAGAATGAGTAACATGCAGTGTCTACCCAAGACTTACACATTCACATTTTTACAACCACTCTCCCCACCCCTTTGCTCAACATGATGGGGAACCCAAAGCAAGTAGGTGTGCTCACTAGAAAGCCTCTTCACTAATTTTCATTTAATTCATTTAGCAAATCAAATCAAACTGCTACTGTGAAAACTATCTTCTCACAGAGGGGACTAAAGGATCTCTCCACAAATCACTGCAAAGAACCTGAAGTTCAGCTTCCCAAAGCAAGTTAGCTGAAACAAACACAACTAACAGGATGCTGCAGCAGCAGGTCCACCCAGGGCACACAGCTCATGGCAAGAAGTTTCTTAAGGTCAAGCACAGTAAGCCCACTGTCTGGATTTGGTGTGCTGGAAACCTACATTAAGTCAGCACAAGCCTACAAAATCCTCTTTTCTTATTTCCGCATAGCTGCTTGTGCCAGAGCAGAGAGACAGTATTTTGTCCTCTCTCTCTCTCTCTCTCTCATGTCACTCATCACTGCAAGAAGGACCAATAATATCATTTCCAACAGGCCCAAATTCCTGTTGAAATTAGCAGTCTCCCTGCAGGTACGCAATTTCAGGGCCTGTACCCTACAATAATAAATCCGTCCAAAATATCCAGGTAAAAGCTGTGCTGCTTAAGATGAGGCTTTGGTTTATTTTGCCACTCTTGCTGCCAGGGTGTAATCTTATGCCTCTTTCTTTCTTGAAAATCATGTAAATTGTTGTTCACAAATAGAGTCATTAATGGAAAGCAAGACATCATGAATCAGACAATAAATGTATCAATTAATGCCTGGGATGCACATGAGGCAATCAATTTTCCCAAATCCCAAATCAATTAAAAAAAAAAGATAAAGAAAAACAATTTGAATTTTCACTCCTCTAAAAGATGGGGATGAGAAGAGAGAGGGAGGGAAGCTGGTGGTGCCAATCTTTCTCCCTGTCTGTCTTTGCTTGTTTTTTAATTACTAAACCTGAGGTAACTTGAAAAAATTGTGAAAAGTTACTCTGAGGAAATACTGACATTTCAGATTAAAATATCTGAAAACAAAGGAAGAGAAAAAGAAAGAAAGAATGCAGGAAGTATTAGGAAATCTCTGGCCTTCAGTCTTACACATGCCCAAGGTGCCCGCACTAAGAAAAGGGGCAATGTTTTTCTTCCTGTGTCTTTCTGTGCACTGATGGAAGTGATGTCCTACTGCATTTCAAGTCATTTATTGAAGTTTGGTGGTGGTAGTGGGAATGTTGTTAAGGAGAGTAAAAAAAGCACTGTCCATTTGAAGCTTGTCTGTGAACTTTGCATGAACCGCCAGGAATAATGTAGTGTGATGACAAGCCAGTTATACCTTCCACTAAATTTGCTGTCTGGAATGAACTGAAATAGTGTTTGGTTTGTGTAATTACGTCCATCTATCTTTATATTCCAGCGGCATATCGCAAATTGAAAATACTAAAAATTGACTGTTGGTTCTGATATTTAATGATTGCCAAAGACAAGACGATGATTTATTGGTTACTTACCGATGTGACACATTTGCATCTTATTAGACGGAGATTACTATTCCTTAAAATGCGGACGAGGCCTGATCATGTCTGATGGATTGATTTGATTTGCAAATGTAATCAAACTAATAAGAGGGAAAAAATGAGCAATAATGCCTTGTTTTTCAACTGGCAATCACTCCCCTGCCAACAACGCTGATATCCCTGACTAAGCAGCCTTCACACAGTCTTCCTGTCTCCTCAAATAAACAAAGGGATGCAAAGAGCTTGATAAGAGGATAACGAGCCAAGTATGGATGTAACATGGAGCCTGTACCTCAGTACTGCACAAATGTATCAATAGGAGTACCAGGAGAGGACTCGCAGTGCCTCCAGTTCTTAAAAAGCAGCAAGCAAAAACTGAAACAGCAAAACTCTATTGCAAAAAAATCCTTTACTAAACTAGGGGGGGGAACTGCACTAAAAAAAAAGTGGTTCTAATTCAGGGAACCCCAGGAGAACAGTCTCCACAAGCACAAAACTTACAGAATAAATACCTGGAATTCCTCAACCTGATAGGAAGCTAATTGGAAAATGTATTTTGGACAACATGATTCAAGCAACTGGAATCACTGACTGTGGCCACAGCATCAGAGAACCTATTTCCAGGGGTACGCTGGATGCTGTTTTAAAATTATTCCAAATACTAAAGGCAGGGTTTCTGTCACAGTAAACATTCTATCATTTTGGCCAGATGCTGATGCTCCTGTAAGCACTGAAATATGGTTCTAGATAAGAGCAGACTCTTATTCAGCTTGAAGTAAATGACCCTAATTCTCCACAGTAGGATTCTCTTTCTCGTTAATAATAATAATAAAAAGTATTAAAAGAAAAAAAGGCTTTGTGCAAGGAATTGCACAAAGTCCCCCACCATTTACACAAAAGTGGTAATTCAAGCAGAAGGCAAATAATAAAGCTCTGAGGTCCACACAGGTTACAGATTGTGACCTGCATATTTAGGGATTGATCCAAAGCAGTGAAATCAAGGCAAGTATTTCTATTGGCCTAAATGGATTTTCATATAAAGCTTTACTAAAGAAGGAGGTTCGATCATGAATGTTGACAGCTGAGGAAGTGATCCTACACATATTTGGGAACACAGAGAATGCTGCACAATGGAAGTGCCTGTGTAAATAATGTGATTGTACTACTTAAATATTTTCTAGACTGATTGCTAATTTGCTTCACCAAAGGATATTCGATAATGTAAAAAAAAAACTTGCTTTAGGGAACAGCCATTATGAAGTGTCAGGTTAAAAACAAAGTTGAATATATAGCTCCAATTACCATGCTCAAAGACCTCAAAATATTTTCATAATTTAAAGTTTTATAGCTCATGTAATTTATACTTATTTTAACAGTGGAAAAGCATCCTGGTCAAATTCCAATTAAATAATTACATTTTGCCTACCTAAAATTCTCACTGCATTTTTAATTGGATAGGACACACTTCACTGCTTCTCCTAAATTGTTTAGTATTGCCATTCAGTATATGAATAGCTACCACTTTCTACCATGGAGACAGTACACTTGTCCGTGCAGCCATCAATGGCAAATTGGAGTTCATCTGTGTTGGCTACAGCACTGGAACTCAGGAGAACCATGGCAGCCTGTGTTCCCATCACCCTGTTGCAAGCTGGTTTTAGCGGTATTTTTCCTCCCTCCTAGCAGGTTCTCTGAAAGATTTTATGATTTTCATTGATGCTGGCTGACTATGATGCTGCTGCTTATGAACATGCAAATGTTCCTTGTCAACAGCCTGTGTTCTTCGCTTTATCTCCTGAAATGCCCACCTAAGCCTCTTGTCAGACACTGCCCTCTGTAGGTTTATGGTACAGAGGAAGCAGGAATAATCCTGCACAGCAGGTGCACAGCTTGTCCCCAGTCCTACCTGCACTGCCTGTCTGGGGCACCCGGTTTCCCAGCCATCTCTGGATTACAGAGCCCATGGTGTGCTTCATGTATGAGGACTACAGAACACAGCAAATTACTCATCACCACTGATGTGCAAGGCACAATCCTGCAAACTCCAAATCTGTGTTGAAGATATTCAGCAAAGCATTCAGCACAATTCATTGATGCGGTTCAGAAAACATTCAAGTAACTCAAAAGACAAAGAAACTCTTCAAAATTTCAAACTCTTCAAAACTCTATAATCTCACTGAATGAAGATAATCTGGAATTCACAATGCATTTTGCATGTTATATCTGTAGCCGAAGATTCACTGACATTAAGCAACCTGCTCCTGAATCCAGCCAACAGTTAACTTTATCTCTGGGAAACTTCAAAGTAGTAAAGTGAAGGACGGATCACAGAGCAGAATGGCTTTCTACAAGAGACTGATATGGGGAAGGACTCTTAAATTCTTCTCACTGCAAGCAGAGTTAATTAATGAGAGACACAAGGGTCACAGAAAGTTTTATATGTTATCAGATATAGCTTGAATTGTACCAAGTTTGGAGTCTAACGCCTGTTCAGCAGGGCAGGCATGATGCTAAAGCTTAGCCAGAAGAAATCTCTGGCTAAAAATACACCCTGCAGCCTGCCAGTGTCACGATACATTTATGCCAGAAGCGCAACTTCATTGAACAAATGTATGAGCAGCAGTCATTATCTGCTAAACTGTCCCCCCTTAATCTCTCCCAACAGCTGGATGCACGAAAACTGCAGTTTTGCCCCCGCCTCTTCTCCACCCTCACCACAACTCTTTGCTCCAGTGTTCTCATGCATAACATGTCAGGACTTGCAAAGTGAGCTGACTCGACTATGAAAGCACCACTTCCACTGAACTTGGAGCCTTCTGCAAGTGTAGTTGTGTATCATTTCAGTATTTGATTTCACCTCAGCTGTTAATGCAGCTGATTGAAACTGATGGTGCACAACATTGCAGATGAAAACATATTGGGGAGAAGGGTCAAATGCTGTGAAATTTCCACATGTCTATAATATGTGCATTAAGAGTTTGGTGTGGAAAATACCTTGGCCAGACCAACATATTCTCAGAGAACTTTTCAGAACATGTTTTCAAATGAAAGGAAGGTTTTGTGTCTTCTTGTATGAAGAATCACCAAAATATTTTAATACTGCCTGCTATGCAATATTAAACTTGGGGATGATTAATTAGGTAACACTGAACACTGAGTCAAAAGTTACAGTCAAGTAACTGCTCCATCTAAGTAATTAAATACGGGGACATCCAGTACCTGCACTCTTTGGATTCTGTGCTTCTTGGGGTTCTTTCTGCGCACACATACACGCCTGTATATTTAGATATGGGTGCATAAATTGAGCACTGCCCAACAAAAAAGCTTACTGCCTATGAAGACATGAGTTCATAAAGCCCTTGTATGATCCAGCTGCTGCAGAAGGCGATTACTGCAGACTCTTTTTTTAAAAACTGCTGATTCTTGTATCAGGCTGGACTGAGCCCTGCCATTACAACCCAGGTGCTCCCCTGTTATCCATACGCTATATATAACCAGACCCAGGTCACCATGTGCCCTGCCAGAAACGTGCTGACTGGTTAAGGGGGGTTGCAATTCAGGTAATTAATCCTATTCTAATGTAGGTTAAGCAGGTGTGAAGCTGAACTTACCCAGAGAGAAAGTAGAGGCATTCTTAGAATTACAGTATTTAACTGGTCTCAGCTGACTTTAAGAAACTAGACCATCCTGTGTCTCTGACCCAGTCATACAGGTGGAGACCTGTCTGCTCTAAATCCAACCTAAGCAACTGGCTCTTTCCCCCCTCCCTCCTCCCATCCTGGATTTACTGTGTCAACATGTATGACTAAGAAGGTGCTCTTTTCTTCCCCACCCAGAACAAAGTAAATGTATTTTTGTTGGAGGCTTAGTTAGATGACTAAGTCAAATGTTTAGTTTAAAACAGCCTAAACAGTTACCGTAAGAGGGCTATGTTGCTCTAAGTTTACTTCTGCATTCTCGGTGTCTGCTATGATCCTTTCAGAGGCCAATTTAAATGACATACAAAATTGATCATCTTATCTCCAATAAAGCCTTCAGGAATTTTAAAACTGAAAAACCCCCCACTCTTTGTTTGGATGTTCTTTAAACAGTGAATCTGGTTGAAAAAAACCCTTAATTTTTCTAGAGGAGAGGAGCCCTGTAAATACAGAAGTGATACTTAGTGAACATTAATGACAGGCTCAGTTCTGTTGCATTTGCCAGTTCCGCAAATTCCTCACTTAAGAAATAATGCCAAGATTTGTTCCAACTTTCCTCCTGTGTTTCTGAGCAAGGCATCTTACTGCCTTGCAGCCATGCACTACTCATAAGAAGCTGGCCACCCTTGAGGTATGAACCGTACAGTTTGGGGAAGTTGGGGAAAGGACACTCCCTCAAATACTATTTCAGAAGTTTCAATTCTTTCATATACTATACTGTTAACCAGGGATCTTTTAATAAAGTTGAGCTAAATTATGGGGGGTGGCGATGGAATGATGGAATAGCCACATGCTTGAAAATCTAATGTGCCCAACTATCTCGGGTATGGCACTCCGGATGCTTGTTCCACTTGCAAAAGGCCATTATTGAAGCCTCACATCCAGCTTGCTTCCAAAAAAAAAAAAAAAAGAATGGAGATTACAGTAAAATTAAAAAGGTTAAGATACGTTTAGACCTCTTACCCTCTGGTAATAAGATTAATTCCTTGTTGGCTTAGAAGAAGCCAACAAGGAAAACTGCTACTGAGTCATCTGCAATTTACACAGACCTAATCTAGTAAACCCGTTTGTCACACAAGAAGTGGGTACAAAGGTGAGTATTGTTGTCCCCTGAGTGGAAATACTTGCTTAAACCTTGATTCTGCACAGTGCTGCAGAGTCCTGAGGTAGGGAGTACACACAGGGGACAAAGGAAACGCTCAGCTTTCACTCAGCTCCCACTGATACACTGACTACTGATGGGGATTTATCCCTTCAGGGCCAGATCCTTGAACAACAGAGGCTGGCACAGCACATTTGACTTGTACACCCATGACAACTGACCCCACTGAAGGCTCCTGGTCTGTCTCTATAGATTAACTGAACAAACTACCGTCTATATTTCTTTTTAATTTTTGCTGTAGAATCTGATCACAGAACAAGCCCAAACCATTTCCTGCAGTTTTAGCTTGCATATTTGTACACCCCCCTCAAAAACATCCAGATCTGCTAATGGAACAGAGTAAGGATTTTTCTTCTTCTTTCCCCCTCACCTTTATTCCATTTAGCAGTGCACTCCAACACTTGCAAATATGAAAAGGGGCATTTTCAGCCTCCTGGTACTTCAGTCATGCAACATCTGTGAGCATACAACATCTCTAACTCGGTCTACAAGACACCCAGGGTAATACAACACTTTTGATTTTGCTGGAAGAATAATAGCAAATGGCTGCTATATCATTTTGTACTTTTGCATTTAAAAATCAGAAACTAGCCATTTTTGTTTATAGAAAGAAAATGAAAAGCACTGGCATTCATTACTGTTGATTTGCTCTCTTTTTATTAATCATTTCTTATTTTTAAAGGGCCACAGGAGTGAACAACATCATGCAATGGTAGGAAGGTATTTACCAATTTAGCACCTCATTATAAAACTACTCAGAAACCTCTCTGTCTCTCGTTTAACATAATAATTATTAGTGGCAACAAAAGTGGGTCCTACACTTGCACCATGATTAGCAAGTGATGAATTTGGGTTGAATATATTGCATTTTGCTAAGTAAACCTTACTATATCCCAAACCCTCAGTCTAAAAAACCATCTAATTTTAAGAAAATAATTTATACTCCTGTTTAAATGCATGTTTCCAAATTAACCAGTGATATTCTATAGAAAACAGCCTCTTTTATGCTTGAAGTCTCCAGCTGCCACACAATTTATATCTCTTTCCTCCCCTCTTTGTTTTTCAGCCATTTTCCCTGAATGTCAAAGTCAATTTAGTGCATTTCACTTTGCTGAATAAATCAGAGGCGAAATCCTTGCTAAAAGTGAAAATTTGATTTGCTAAAAGGAGCTTAGGGCAACTATTAATCAATATATCCAGAGTGTCAAAGCTAAGGCCATGATAGACATGCATTCATTTGGAGATTGGTTGAGGCAGATAAAGGGGGACACTGGGAAAAAAAGAAGTGCAACAGCCAGCCAGTGTAGTGTGAATGTTGGGGGCATGGGTGGAGGGAGAGGACTGATTAAAAAATAAATTAAAAAAAAAGACCAAAAAAAGCAACAAAACAAGAAAAGGAGACAGTCACTCACAAGGAAAAAGCAAGTACTTGTATAGGAATAAAAAGTGAACTTAATAGAGCCATAAAGTCACTGTTTAATTCTAATCTTGAGAGTAGAGCATTTTAAATAAGGGATTTTTTCCCTAAAACCCCCCACAACGTTAAAAGATAATAATTGAGCCAAGTTATTTTGTTACCTGTTAATTCAATTTTTTTACTTTATTATGCTTTTGGTGATGATTACTCTTAAATAAGCGTTTCCAAGAATAGGTAAAGATTTTGGAAGTCATAAATAGTAAGAGTTTCAGGTGCCTTTTTGAGTTTTATTGCACATTCATTTTATATTTATGCATCATTTGCAGGTGATCAGATGCTTATATGTTTGAGATTATTTTTCCCCCCCTCGGTTAATTTAACGCAAGTAAAAAAAATGCCAGAAGTGACTAACCTGGAAACTGAAGTGCTTTTTTTTTACCCCAGGACATCTACGTCTAGCATTATTAGAAACCGTCTCACCTCTCCAGTGCTGTCTCTCTCAGTTCTGAACTGGAACTAGCAGACACACTTAGAGTGTGTGTATCTCTAGTTGCACACAAAGCCTACTACTCTTTTGTACTGAAATCTGCTGAAATTTTGCCACTGACTTCAGCAACAGATTCATCAAGAATAGCCCAACACTGTATCTCAGCTGGGTATGTTGAAAATTTTTAAAAACCTGAACAGATCCTTTGGTTACTACCTTTTGCCACAATATAGACCCTTGTTTTGTTTTGAAAATGCTAGGAGACTTGTGGACACGCATATTCATGCATCATCCTACCTTTTCCTCCCTACCTTGCAAGATCACTTAACCCTTTTCTGTGACACTGTTTTCAAAGTAAAAAAACTAAAAACTGCCACCATTCCCAGCACTTCAAATACCAGGACAGATGAACTGCTGGCATTTTAGGCACACTGCTGTCCCATTCTGTTCAGAGAAACCTGAATCAACACGGCGATGTAAAACCCTGGCAGTGCTGGGTGGTCCATCCACACTAATGCTCAAAAATAAAACTGGCAGCCAATTGCTGATTCCCCATATTGTACAATTCAGTGCCAGAGGTCAAGGAAGTCATTCGTTTTTGAGAAACCTCTTGGCTGAAATCTCTACCCTCAAGGCCCAGGGAATGGCCTGCCTTAGATCACATGTCACACTAGTTGTGAGTTCAAGAACATTTCCCTTGCAGGAAGAGCAGGTCTGGTTTCTGTACTTAAAGCATGTTTGTAGAAGGAGTTAAAAGAAGGGCAGATACCAGGCTTTTGATAAAGTGTCCCAGTTAGCACTTTGAGAAAGGGCAGGATGTCCTGATTCCCCGGGAGGCTCAAGTTATTATTCCTGCCAACCTCTTAGCACCTCACAACTCATCCTCCATTCCATGTCACATGAACAGTGAACACCACATTTACATGCCCAGCTGTCTGTGGAAGGACAGGCACCCTGTGATGGGGTGCTCTCAGAAGCTGCAGGGTTGTGTCTGAAATGGCCCTAAATCCAGCTAGCAGCACAAGGGACTAGGGAAGGCTGAGCGCAAAAAACAAATTTTACAGCAGCAGGCAGCACGACACAGACATAAAGCACAGGGAAGACCTGTCCTCCTTGCAGAGCTGAGATTCTCTATGGGCTGCCCCAACAACAATCCACACAAGCAATTGTGGTCAGCTTTTACCTAGATGGGGTGGTATTTCTGAAACACATGGTGAGAAAAGGGCATTTTAGAAACAACAACTCTGCAGCAAATCATGTTCTTGTTCAATATTATAATGTCAAACTATACCCCTGAGAGCTGCTTTGGAAAGGAAAGCTTAAATATTGTCCTCCACCAAGAGTATGCTGGAACAACAATGTTTCATAAAACATTAACACTAAAATATTCAAAACATCCTTGTATTTGTTACATCAAAATCATGCCTTTTTTTTTTTTTTAAATAGTAGCACCAGCGGCAGTATCAATTCCTAGCTATTCCCTTCCTTGAAAACTGTTACTGCTAACAGAACAGGGACAACAGCTGAAGACAAGCAGGCTTATTTTACTAAATAATGTAACTAGTTATTTTTGATGTATTAGTCTGATTTACTGTTTCCAAACAAATTTTTCATCTTAAGTGCAAAAAGTTGATTTCTATGGTCTGGCTGATGTTTTTTCATACATGCAAATTTTAAAGAGAACATTTTTTCTTTAGCTTCCTATTATGCACATTTTTAAGAGCTTAATGTTTGCTGCCTCCACTTAATATGAAAAAATGTTTTACATTTTGGTGAATGTCAATGAGAGAGTTACAAAAATCCAGCTGAAACCGTACTGGTACTGTGAGTAGGTATCAGCAGAAAACTACCCTATACAGTGAAAGCTTAATTAATATAATGCAACCAATGAAATGGAAACTCCCCAAAATACAATGTGAAGGGTAGGAAACTCAACTACCAGAAAATACTGAATTAAGAGAGGTTTCCTTATTTAAACGATAACTAAAATAAAATTTCAAAAATAGATAAATAAAATAAAATAAAATAAAATAAAATGTCTTGCAGAGGCTTCCTAATATATTTACAATTTATTTAGGTGAGTTAATAGGAGTTTTGTCTCATCAGGCAGGAGATGAAGCAGCATCAGCCTCTCTCCCTAAGCACCTTCAGTATTTTACTAACGAAGTTACAGTACATCAGAATATTTTAATCTGACACAAAGAACAACAATAGATCTGACTGCTGGCCTGATAATCTTCTTATCACACCCTGTGAAACCTAGCTCTAATATTTGACTGAGCTTCCATTACTCGGCAACACATTCTAAAAAGGCCAACAATGGAGAGAGAATGAAGTGGAGTGTGGAAGTACCTCCATATCTACATAAAAGAGATTAGAGGCGACAGCGTTCCATTTTACAGCTCAATCATATTGTGTTAGCATGCGCTTATCCGAGCGCGGATGAAATTGAAAGAGAAATAAAAAAGAGTCAGGCAGATAGGAACCATAAAAGCGAGGCATGAGCAATTTCCAAGGATATAAAAGGATGCTAATGGCGGGGCCCTGTCATTCTTAAAAAGGGCTATTAGGGCACCATCATCTGTTCTTGTGCCCTTACGCCTCTCTAACTAAAGTCAAGCATTTCCTAATGCCATTGTGATCTTTTTCTTCTTCAGATAAGACATGGTCATGTTTCATAACAACACACTTTCCATTTATTTGATTTATAAATGCAAGGAGACTAATTCTATTTACTGATAAAGGCTTTCCATATATATTTTTCTTTCAATATTTCCTTTTGTATACGGTATAGACTTTTTGTTCAATAAAAGCAACTATTGAAATATTTCCAATACAACAAAAATACTAATGATTTTATGAATAGACTTGAACTTTGTATAATTTGAAAACATTTTTTAGTCTGTGACTGAAATGGGAAACGGTTGGCTGGGGCAGAATGAATATTGCATTGTTACATTTTTGTAGATAATCCTATTAGAAGGGTTTTTTTCAGAAGAGCAAAAACATTGCTTTGGCTTCCTCCACAAAGACAAATTTTACATTGCAATGCTTTAGAGTTGAGATCTTTATTAGTTATTAAGCACCTGATATATAAGGGCCTTTAATTACACTGAACCTTAAGAAATCACTATAGTAAAGAAAGATTTGCTGATTGCTGCTTTGCTGTGCTAGGCACAAATTCACTACTGGTGTAATTAATCGACTCTACAAGATTTACACCAAGGGTTTACTTAGTCTGCCAAGCTACAGTGAACTTTTATGCAATTTGCACCCCTTTCCTAATACATCCTTTTCCCCATCCTGTTATGCTTCTGCCTACAGTAACATTTGTTAGTTTTGCAAACAGGCAGCACCAATGCAGGCTCTTCCAGATGCTGTTTTGTGCCAGACATCAGCTGAGCGTAGCCAGTCCAAGTTCATCCGTCCAACATTCATAACCAAGCTACAAAAGCTCCTCGTATTTGCCCTTTAGCATGTCCAGCCCTTTTTACATTTTGATTTTTGTGATCAAATGCCAGACAACAAGCACAGATTTTATCACTGTCCTCTGTTACCTGAAGGCTTATAAAAATATTGTCTTTCGTGCCTGGGTTTTTTTTTTTAAACTCTCATTTGTAAATGAAATCAGGTAAGTACACTTACCTAGGGTGGCTTTACCACTGTAGGTATAGTTTGAGCTTACTTTGTACTAAAATGCTGTTTTGTGGCAGCTAAGTTCCTCAAGTGGCTCAGATTTTAAATTTTCAGGGCCATCCAATACCTTTTCCACACTAACCAAAGCCATCATTTTAAAGGCTGCTCAGTCTCATCCCTCTGCTCTTCCGATCACTCCAGCCAAATCCAAGCTACACCGCATATTCACAAATCAGACTGACAAAAGTTCCCCTGCAACTGATATGGAGCATGACTGACTTCTTTGAGAGCTACTCTATTTTAGTTAAGGTGATCTAGGTATCTTCCAAAGATGAAACTCAAACTCACCTGCTTAACTCATTTTGACTTAATTTGGGGTGCTTTATTAGCAACCAGTGTAAGACAAAGTAGCTCCTATAATATAGAGTGATGTTTAAATTAGTTTACAATTTGCTTGGGCTCATCGAGAACTGCTCTGAACAAAGCCATTCAGAAATGTCAGCTGTGTTCCTAACCACTGTAACAAATTGTTGCCTGAACGCTGCACACCTAATGACTTCAAATTAGCTGCACTGCGATATTGCCTGACAGTTCGTTACGACTGTTAGCAACATAGCCGGCGTATCATGACCAATAAATTGGTTTCAGTGTGGGCTGGGAAAGGGACTTCCATCAATTTGATTAAAGAAATTACTGTAGCATTCAAAGCATAAAGACAAACTAGTTTAAGGAGACAGAAATAAGTTAACTGTACCAGAAAAACATTGCTTGTGATACAAGAGCTTGTTTATACACCGTTTGTGGCACAGAGAATGACTAAATTTCAACTGACTATTTTAGAGTCTGTAGGCTGTTGTCTTTCCTCTGAAGTAAAAAAACCCCAACACTTCAGAAAGGTACAAATTATTATTATTCTTTGATTGTGTTTACATATATATAGTGTTTATATTCATCCAAGATGACCCATAAGAACTGGTTAGAACAAGGGGAAAAGAAACAAACAGCAAGAATATTTCTTTGCAATTTCTTTTGAAACTACAAATAAAGTATCTTTAACTGATAAACAAACAAGTGACTGGATTATTTATTCTACTATTAAGGTATCCCAAAATCATATCTAAAATGAGAATGACTTATTACTCTGAGGAATGAAAGGTTATCCACTCTCATGCTTAATAAGGCTCCACTATCAAAATTAGAAAACTAATGAGCTGATGAAAACACACCAACATGCTCACTCATCTGCTGGACAGGAAAAATACCTTAAGAAACAAGAGAAAAAGCTGACCTTTTTTGTGTGACTTTACTGTTTGTGAAAGGTGATAGACTGAGAACCCTGGAGACTTCTGTAAGTTTGTCTGCTAGCTCACAGAGCAAGAACAAACACCTCAGCACTGGGGAGGAGCAAGAATGCACCTGAAATGTTATCTGAAGGAATTGCTAATCTTCTGAGAAACTGCTTTTGATGACCCCCATTTTTCTTGCTAATAAGATTGCCAGTCAGCTTTTATAATATCAGTGCATTTATGTGATGCAGACTGCAGTCCATTCTATGCAGACCAAGGAGTTGGTCTCTTATTAAGTTGTAAGAGGAGACTTTTTGGGACAATTTAGTTTTTTGTAATGAATTGCTGGTACAGTTCAGTTCTCACACTAGATCAGTCAATGAAAAGAACAATTCCTCAGTGCCTTGCCAAAATATAACTGAATTTTTTCACCTCCTGTGGTCACTAGTGCTGCATTTAGTAACAGAGGAGCCAGACTTATATTCAAATACTGCCAAATCCAGTAACTACAGAGGAGAGGAGAGGAGAGGACTTGTACGACCCTTTATGCCAGGCTAATGCTCTGGATAGCAAGGTGAGTTTATCTTAATAATAGCAATACATGAAAAAAAAATTCATTAAGCAGCATGTGAAACTTATTAACATGGTAACACTTGCAGCAACAACACTACTGCTTCCAAGGTAAGATACATGACCATCTAAACTATGTTCTGTGGGAATATTCTGGAGCCTTAGGAAAACTTTATGCATTATAGGGAGAGAAAAAAGCAGTATTTTTTACCAGCAAAGAATTAACGCACACGATGATTTCTGTACATTATCTATTTGCAATAAATACTGTATGTACCTGGAATATGCTTAGCCCATCCAATGATCACCACCAGTTCTCTGTCTGCCAGGTCACAAAGAGTGGTAAGTGCTTTGATGTCACTGTCTGGAACAGTGGGGTCAGGCATAGCATAGATCTTCTCTGGTTCAGCCACCAGCAAATGGGAGACAATCTTGTTATCTGTAAAAATGGTCCAGAACATTACAAGATCACCAGCAGAATCATTCTACACTTCAAACAGATGGCTCAGATTTCAAAGTGCACAAAAATTTGTCTTAAGACACTGAACCTAATTACACCTTATTGTAACTTCATGACCTCCTACAAGTGGTTACAGCACAAACAAATCTGATCCGTTAACAGTGTTTATCAAGCCAGACATGTATGTTCTTAAATAATAAATGTAATAGAACATAGAAATACATAATCCCTGTTAATTACTGGAGTACAAACTTTATAGGGAAAGATTAATGCATTACAGGCATTTTGTACTGTTCAAATAGAAAAGTTTTGCCTTCATTTTATTACCTGCAACTCACTCCACCCTTTAAAGGCAGGGGTATTTTTGAATAAGTAAATACCACATGCAATTAGTCAATCACTGAAACCTGTAACCTCTCTCCGTGACCCGAACTACCATTCTTTACCTACAAACCCAGACTAATGATCTGCTTCTCATTTCTAAACAAGAAAAACCACTAAAATCAAAGAGAAAAAAGAGTGTACAACTAAGCCAAGTATGAAAGCATGCAAACTCTACCTCAGAAAACTGGTTATGTGCATGGAATGATACTTTACTGTAGTCACACATTGCTTATTTTTATCTATATAGCATTTTCATTCACATGTTAAATATTTACTTTTTTAATCAGTGACATGTATTTGGGATAATGAATTAAGTTATATGGAAACATGCAGAGAAGAAAAAAAGAGAAGAGCCTACAAGATTTACAATACAGTGTTGCTATTCTGAAAGTCGGATAAACATAATATGAGCACTATATCCATGTGAAGGCACAATGGAAATATTTTATCTCTATACAGGAGCCTGATTTATTACTCTGAGAAGGCAGAACTGAAAAATGGGTAACGGACTAATTCATTGAGCCTCCTAATAGAGGGTACATTACTATACTTCCCAATATGTTTACATTTTACTTTTCCTGGTAGGTACATCTTTTGACCTCAAATGCACCATCAGAATTTAAAGCCCAAATGGCACCCTGTAGTGATTTTACATGAATCTGTTCCCTTCAGTGAGATAAAAAATTGTAACGCTTGATATAAATGGGATTCCACTGTGAGACAACACCAAGTATTTCCTGAGTGCAGAGAATGCTGCCAGAATTAGGATAATTTCCCCATCTGCATGTAAGTCACAGGACAGATCACACTGTTCTCCTGCAATGGAAGCTGACTGGGATGTGACTTGCTCAGCAGTGTTGATGCCTTGTCAAGGCTGACCTAAAACACAGGCTAGGTGGAGTTAAAGAATAAAGTAGGTATTTATTAAAAGTCCTCAATGGATACACCTTGGGCAGCACAAGAGCCCAGCCAGGGCTACACCAAAGATGGACCCAAAATGGTCAACTGGTCCTGAGGTCGCACACTTTTGTAAGTTCTGATCCATTAGCATATTGGAGTTAATTGTCCAATTATACCTTTAGGTTATTAAGTCCCATCCCTCTTGTTTTTCTCTCTGCGGTCCAAGTTGTTTATGCCCTTGAGCCTGAAATTTGGATCAGTTGTCCTTGGTCCCAAGCTAGAAAAGGAATTGTTTTGTCCACCTGCTCTGTGAAGCAAGCTTACTATCCCTTAATAAGAAGCTCAGAACTACACACTGAAGCAGTAGAGAATCTGAAAAATATAAAAGCTAAAACCCAAGGCATCAGTGTCAGAAAGGATCCCCACTAGCCCATGACATTCTTCCATAAAATGCTCACTTGATTCAGATTTCTGATACTTTATTGCTCTTTAGTGACACAGACTCCTTGACTCTGATCTACTGTCTCTACAATTTTTACCTTATTCCAAATTTGTGCGTCAGAAGTTGTGATATATGTTAGTCCTTCATATAATAAATGCCAACTGGAAACTAAGAGCCAACTGGAAACTATCACATCAAGCTTGTTTTATTGCAAGGGAACATATTCATGCTTTTTATGAACTATAGGAACTACGCCAACTGATGCAATTTTTGATCTCAATAGTTGACTGACTATCAAACTGATTAATGAGGAATTCTATTCTTATTTACAAATGACAGACAATTAAAAAAAAGTTTTTAAACAGTCTCTTCATAACCTCTTCAATTTCACACAGAAAACATGTAAGTGAGAAAAGATAATATTACTTCTTTACAAACTCCAGAATTTTTAATAGGTTAGGAAATTAGGATAAATTAATTAAGAGTTTCTTAACATCCAAACATATGCAGCTGAGGACTTCTACTTTTCGGTTTTTTAAACCATGATAAAGGAATGAAGAAGCACTCTCATCCCCAAATTCTGGGTTTTTTCCCCTGCAACAGAAGAAATGGCCAAAGAACAATTTCATTTGTATATGAGGTTTCTCACCAATGGCATTCCATAGATGATTTATGAATATTGTCTATTTTGACTCAGGATTTGCAAAATCTCAAATCCTTTTTATTTTTGCAGTTAATGAAATCTACAGCCAGGCCATTACATTCTATGGTGAAGCTGGAAAATACAAGAGAGATCAAAAGTAGGTGTAGAAAAGATCCTCTAAACACCTGTTTTTTCCTTACAGGGGGAAAAAGCTACATGTATTGGCACATGCATCAGCACAGAACATAGAAAAATTCTGAATGTACTCAGAAAACTCCATCACTCAGGAAACTGAATAGCCATGAGCACTGTTTCAAGGTAGATCTTATTTTAATGTTTCCCTAATTAGAATCAATAGAACCCAATTTTCATTCCTATGCCTTTGTTATACACAAACTATCAGTCAGGGTCCAGAAAATCTCCCAGGCTACTTCCACACAAAAACAATTCAACTATTTCAAGTCTGGATACTTACTTGGATTTGAAAATTAAGTTTTAAAAATTAAGTTTTAAAAATGTTTATGACTAAATTGTCTGTACTTGGACAAGCTAAGAAAAATGGAGGGAGGCACTCAGATAATGAATAATGATTTATGAGGAGGTTAGTTTATCTCAGACAACTGGAGCTTACAGAAATCGGTGCAGTTATCACCTTATAGGTAATGTAATGCACCACGTTGCAATAATCTTGGGTTTACACAGAGATTCTTGTATTTCAGTACAACTGCATTAACCTTTGCTCATATCTTAAGGGCTTGGGGCTTTTGGGTTGGATTTTTTTTTTTTTCTGTTTGGTCCTGGCTTTTTTTGGTATGTTAGGCTATCAACATTTCTACTCAATGACAATATGAAGTAAATGAAAAACTGACAATCTGTGCACTCAGGAAAACTAAACCTCTAATGAAATTAAGCATTAGAGTTTATTAAATTTTATTGTATTATCAGAAAGTTTTTATTATAATGTGCAAAATCTGCTTAGTGCAGCCCTAGATTGTATTTACAGAACAGTGGGGCAGCTTATGGAGGCTGAGTAGAAGATGCCAGATTGGACAATTGAAGGAATATAATCAGCATAATGTTTTTTGGAAAGGCAAAAGGAAACTATGCCATATGTTCACTTAAGCTTTAATTTTATGTAAAACTGGCTGTTTTTTCTTTGACACAGCTAAAATGCCCTTTCACTTACAGTTCAAAGACTGTTTATTTGCTCTCCAGATCCCCATATGCTCAAACGTATTGTACACAGCACTGTCCCCTACTGGGGAACACCATCAGAAACAGATTCCATTTTCCATCCAGCCAGATATTTTCAAGGGGCTAAAACTTGACATGTGTGTTGTCAGAGGCTTAGAGGCAGAGGCAAATGGGAGACAAGAAGGAATTTGCGCTCCTTATTTCACTGGCTTATTTATCCATGTTAGGAGCAAATTAACCTCCTCAGCAGGAGCAACTGGATGTGTGTTTTCCCATTTGAATTTGGAAGAGTTTACCACACTTGATACAGAGACTGTGTGTCTTTGCAGGATAATACACCAGCCTCTTGCACTACAGCTATAATGCTATTAAATTTACTTCATGGAATTAGTACAGTCACTGCTTGAGTTTATATAAGCTGCAAAGCAAAACCCCTAACTATTTTTAGTTAATCGCAAAGAGGATGGTACTTGTATTTTAGCAGTGAGATGATCATCTCTTTCTCTCTTAATTTCAGCCTGGAAAGATACAATCAAGGACATTATTAAAACACAACAAAACAAAGAAAAAAAATCCATGAGGGTACTAGAGCCCAAACTACCACTTTCTGCTTTGTTATTAGTGTGGCATATTGCTGTTTTAATCTAATGCTAGGTAGTGAATTAATCTATAGGTATAAATTAATGAGGCTCTTAATGTATTTTCATTGGGAGGTTGAGCAGTCAAACTCATTTAGTTAGTGAAAACTACAAAAATCACTTTCTTGTGAAATCTGAAAGTAGAAGCTTCAATGAGCTAATGATCACAGTATGAAGCATTTTATGTACCACTGAAAATAAAGATAACCTGTAAATGTAAAATTTGCACTGCATAAACCATGCTTTTATACACTTCCACCTGTAAAAGCACTCTTTGTTCAACTCCACTTGAGAGAGATGAGCATATTTAAAACAAAACCTGTTAACAGCCAAATCCATATAGTCTTCATGGTAATATTTTCTGACCAAACTCTTGCTCAACCCAGAAGGAGCTTAGCAAACAGGGCTAGGAGTCAATAGCCTGTACTGAGAGAGAAATGCTGTGTATGTGGTGTACTCACATGGCTTTTTTGCTGGCTGAACTAGCTGAGGGTTCAGGTATGGGCTGTTCTCTGCATCTATTCTGCGCTTGTACTTCTGGCGACCTCCACGTACTCGGTCTAGGCGCACACCTACATTTGGAAACACAAGCAAACATGTAATTAAATACATTATGATATGCCTTTCAGGTAGCAATCTTCTATTTCCTGCCTTCCAATATTTATATTAAAAGCATGTTTATTTCAAAAGATTAATTTTTGAAAGCATGGGAAATCAGCATTACAACTATTTGCAAGCAGTTTAGAGTTCCACACATGCAAGACTAAGTATACAACATAATTTCCTGTTCATTTAAAACCATTCATTCCTTTTTACATATTATTAAAAACAGCTAGCAAGTTTAGTTTCCATTTGAAAGAGCCTAATCTTAAATCATCTTTGCCAGAAGCAGAATTTCAAAGCTGTAATAAACACCATGGATATAGGAGCATAACATTATGAGCAGAGAAGTACAGAAAATTACAACTTTAGAAACAATGAGTCCTGTATACAGTTTAGACAGTCAAAACCAAATTAAGATGGATTAACATGGCCAGATATTACAAAGTAAGTGTCCCTAGAAAAATACGAATATATATGTGGCTTAAAGACTGAAATTTTTCATGAGGATTTGAAAGAAATGGTACAGTTGTGCCTTTAGATGTCATCAATGATGAATTAACATTTGTGTTCTACCTCCATACTGTTCATTCCTTCAATACAGCATTCTGATGTATGGATATATAGAAATTTACCTTCCTGAAACAAGCTATAGCTGCTCTCATTGACAAAATGAAACAAGGCGAAAGGGTGCAAAGACAGTAGGTCTTACAAAACAAGGAAATATTTGTATTTCTTTCTGAGTCACCAAGGCAGATTTCGAGACAGCCTGGATGAATGTGACTAAAACCAAGCAGTAACATAACACGGAAGTTGAAGAACTTGGCACATATGCATGACAACAGGACAAGTAACACCAAGTGCAAAATCTGTCCCTGATGATGAGGATTTAACAACACAACAATGGAAGGACACATGAAGTATCAATGGTCCTTGTGAGTGATGTAGTAAAGTGCAACAAGTGCAACTCACATTCTCACTTTTCTTTTCATTGTCTATTTTAGCTCTCCTCCCTCTGCGTCTATTTCCTATTGCTATTATTGTGCCCCACTCTTCTACGTCCCATCCCTCTGATCCCTTACACACAAAATACCACAAGAACTGGCTTCTGGACAGCAAGGGAAGCCACCACCAAAGAAGTTACAGTTCATGTGCACAGCAAGAAGAACACAGCACAAAGTTTATGTGCTACCTCTGAACACGCATGGGTAGCACAGACTAGTTACCAGGAAACATCTGTCAGTCCTCTTTCCTTCTCAGAAACTAAAAAGGATTGACTGGGTTTTGTAAAGGAAAACTGTTTTGCCAACTAGCCAGAAATCCAAGGCCAACTACTGTTGGGGTGGTATTGCTTTTTTTTTTTTTTTTTTTTTTTTTTTCCCCTTCTTCTTATATTTCCTGGGAGAAAGGAGATGCTCGCTTTAAGGACACAACAAACACCTGCAACTATAATTCAGTGAGTTGTAACCAACAGTAGTCAATAGCTTAATAGCTTTTGCTCATCAGGAAAGCAGGTAATGATCACCCACCCCTACTTAACAGTGAAATTTCACCTGGTTTACTGCAGAAGACTTTGTATGTCAGTCCATCAAACCCAAGAAGTACATTTCGCATTGTGTGTCCCCAGCTGCATTTATGGGGATGACAAGATTTAAACAGTAACACAAATGAACCACATACCCCAAGAGGTCAGTGCATAACTATGAATGAAATCTTATTTATGGTAGTTAACTATGTAACATGTGACTGATTTGTGATCTAAGCTGTTTGATAAATTTTTTACTAATTCAATCAACAGAGCATGGTTATTTTTATTTTTATTTTTTAAAGTTATACTTAGAAATGCACAAACTACAAGACCACTTTAAAAACTGATAGCTCAAACCTTTCAGAACTAATGATAACTCACTGTTCTTCACACTTGAATTGGGAGTTTGAGCTACAGCTGAAGTAAATGACATCCAGGACAATACATTGCCACAAAAACAAACAGCAGAAGACCAAGGTTTGATAGTTGAATATTCAGAAATAGGCAGAGGATTAGAACAAGCCATATGCAATATTGGTGGGATTATGAAAAAGACTGCCCAGCATTTGAAGAAAAATAGATAGAAAATGATTCCTGCATAATTCAGATGCCATCATTCTTTCTGCTTGGGAACAGATTTCATAGTGATAAAAGATGGATAGCATCAGACATAAGTATGTTTAATCAAAAAGTAATGGAACAGAAGCTTAAATTAAAATAATATAAATCTACCAAGATGAACAATTTTTTTACCTCCTTTGCATTAGATGAGATACACATTCAAGCCATTCACATACTCAATGGAAGGAAATACAAAAAAATGTCACAATAGCAAAATTTTACTTAGATCCATACCCTCACCTAATATACATTGCTTTATCTGTAAATAAAGCTTTGTTTTAAAAAAACCTAACTTCTAGATAACTGGGGGGCAATTGTATTGCACAATTTAAAATTACCTAAGTCTATAATAGAACTAATTCAAATTTTGATGTGAAAATAGTTTTGATAACTTAAAACCAATAAATTGGTGTTAAATATAAACACATATATAACCCATCCATTAAAACTAATAGAGTTTATCATCATTTTGGCTCCTAATATTTCCTTTATCTGTAAGATATCCTACATCTATATTTTTCTGTATCTATAAGAAAGTAGATGCTCAGGATTTAATTTCTGGTAGTCTAACACACCCTACATGATATTTTACTTCCCAAGGGTCTTTATAGAAGTAAATACAGTAAAAGACACTGCTTAACAAGCTATACCCATCTGATATTCCATAAAAACCTGGGAGTTTAGCAGGTAGCAAACTGAAATCCAGAGGTTCCGAAGTATATCAGTGGATATTCCTCTGTAACTCCTATAGCTTGTATGAGAGAATTCATTACTTACAGGTTTATTTATCAAGGCAGTAGCTCTCAAGACAGTAGCAACTGATGCCTCCTTTGTTAGAATAAAAAAGGGAAGAAATGAAAGTAATTTTGTCCACACTAGTCCTCATTTGGGGCAGAAGGAGCTTTACATCAGTCACCAATGTAACTGTTGGAATCTGTACACAGTCTGTATTCAGATTATTAAGGAGGATATTGTGACATCTGGAGAAATTAAGCAGACCTGTGCTTCAGTTCTGCTGTGCATTGTGGCTTCACAAAATCTTCAGCATCTCAGTTTACTCACCCAATCAGTCCTCAACCCTGAAGTGAAAAGAAAGACCCCACCCATAAAAAAAATCATGTAATATCCCCCAATGAACTGCACTATATGCATTATAATTACATTCTTCGGGGTCAAAACATCCATTCATGTCACTGAACACAGCTCCACCACAGTCAAGACAATGTGATTCTTCAAATTTCCTAATGCTCATTTGAAAAGCCTTCAACAGAGAAACACCACCAAGAGCCCTAACGGGAAAAACAGGGATGACCACAGGGTAGAAATAGAAAGAACAGGCTTGCTACCAGCTAAGAGAGCAGTTACTTTCAATGTTAAAGTGCAACACGCTCACTTGACATCTCAGGACAAGCACAATCATGAACTCATTTGCTCAGGAGTGATGGGTGGTCAGAGATTTAGACATGACTTACAAATCTCAGAAGATGAGGGTTGGAGTGTAGAGCTGCAATATAGGGAGAGATGGAAACTGTATAACTCAGTGCAATAGCTACTTTTTAAAACAAAGCAACTACATGTACTGATACAACATAGGAAATTCTCCACCTATTCTTCAGGGAATAAATGCTTTTATATAATCACTACATAAGCTTCTACAAAAAAAGTCTGCCTTCTGGTTCCTTACATAATCTTTGCATGATTTCTATCAAATGCTACACAACACACAACAAAATCACACTGTGTACTTACTCTACACTAAATGTGTCAACATAGCCTTGCATAGAAACAACTGAAGGCGAGAACAGATGTGCCACATGAGCTACAAAACAGGTTATTGAATCTAAACAATACAGGTAAACCTGAACTCATTTTCTTTGTATTTCCTCATCTATTTCTACCTTGACAATAAATGTAAATTATTATTCCTATTCTGTGGTTCTTTCCTCACACTGCCTTGAAGACCTCATGCAGGACAGATAGCCACTGTGATGATGCTACATAGCCAAAAGGATTGCCCATACCCCAATATATTATTGACTTTGCAATTCAGGTCCTCAGTATGAAAATACTATTTAACCATGTCATCTCATTTTCCATACAGATGCAAGCCATATTAAAAGCTTATTATTTACTCCTTTTATCATCCACCACTATTTACTCCTTTATCATCCATCTCTATTTTTCTTCTCCATCCCCTCCTCCTTACCTTGGCTACAAGCTGCCAGTGTTCATTTGTTCACCTGACCCACAAACATTCTTGTCCTTTCCACAGAGCTCTTTGCCCACAAGAAATTCTCAAGTTACATTGGAAGGCATTACCCCAATCCTTCAAATCAAGTCCTACCAACACCAGGTTTGCCTGTAAGAAATTGTTCTCTACCTTTAAGTGCAGAGCTTTTTGTTTGAGGAAAAAAAAAATACTTAATCAGTAAACAACAGGTTTGAAATCAGTCTGAAGTGTGCAATTCTTACTTCCTTCAGGAATTTCACATTCTGCTCCCTTCCTGTTTCTCCTACATAACAGTCTCCTGGCAAGCTGATATGTTCTACATCAATGCCACCCTGGCAAGCTCCACCTCTAACACAGCATTTGTAATGTATGAAAAATATTCCCATCTCATTTTTTGAGATCTGTAACTGGCTAACAATCCATTTAATACAGATGTTTGCAAGATTCCCAGCATTGTCTTCAACAGTGAGACAGGTAAAAATGAATACCCACATAACTGCATCTTGTCAAACTCTAGAGGAACATCAGTACCAGAGGTAAAAAAACCCAGATTAACAGCAAAACTGGAAAGCACAAATATAACTTAAATGGCAAGTTCCAGTGTGCTTCTCCTTTGGGACAATGCCTTAATAGAGTGCTCCAGTTCACTTGAACTTACTATGATTATTTCCAAGATTGCTGAATAAACTTCAGTGAATATTATAAACTCCGTTTTGCTTTTATTTACATAAGCCAGAAAAACTAGTTGATTTTTCCACAATGAACACGGACAGAATGTATTGAGATTTAAGAAAGCACATTCATCTAGATACTCTTTAGACACTTTAGCAACCTCTGTAATTTGGGGTTAGAGTCCGGTGCATTAACCCTGAAGTCTGAGAGATTTGCAATGGAAAAAATACTTTAACCCATGAAAGACCTCTCTCAATACAGTAGAAACATGCAGAAAAGCAACACAGCTGAAGAAATAAGATAATATCAGCTATCATTTTTTCTGGATCTGCATACTTACTTTATGTACTGAATTACAAAAATGCCAAAGAGCTTCTGCAATTAGTTTACAAAGAATTTGGATAATATCTTATGCAGGTAAACATTCAGCTAGAGATGTAAAATAAATGTCTATTAGGCAGATAAAACTTTGAAAACAGAGCCCTAATTCATCAAAGAAGATAGAAGCTATGACTCACATTAACATTTTCCTGATCTATGGCTGCATTAACAATTACCAGGGGAAGGCTTTAGTGTTTAGTCTTCCTATAGCTATCTCCACAATTAAACACATTATTTAGAGTAGCACAGGAAATCTAAAAATCATCCACCTACTTTACATTCAGCTAGTACCAAAAGTATTTTTTAATGTGGGATAAAATTGGCTGTTCTCAAGATACGCCTGTAAAACCATTAATTCATGAACTGACCCATATAATTGACTAAAAAACAAAACAGTGTTTATTACTTTAATATCTAACTTCATCTGTGACTAGAAGTTAATTTATCTGTTCCTCTGCAACGATTTGTAAAGAACAATTTATTACTAAAAACCCCAAATAATCGAGCTAATTAAAATATTTAGTGACTTGTTTCAGGTTGAAAAAAACAAAAGAAAAAAAATACTGCTTTTGCAAAACAAATGTTTCAAAACAATATTTTAGATTTTGCTCATGTTTAATACTAAACAAAGTTTCAAGGGAACCAAATGTAAGCAGTAGTTGGGAAATTTCATTTTTATCCTGGGAGGAGGGGATGAGATAGGCTGGATTTTTGCAAAGGGACTGATAAACACATCTCTTAGGTTAAAGCCTAGTGGTTTGTTTTTTTCAGTTTGACAAAAGAACTGATAAATGCATTACCTACACAGCTCAGTACTCAGCCTCTCTTGAAAGGAACATTAACTTTGCATGAACTAATCATCTACATGCTGAAATTTTGTGCACTGCCATTTATGCATTAAACCACAAAAGAACGTTAATAAAATCCCCTCAGTTTTCCCATGTAAATGAGACTTTGTGTAAATAAGTTCTATTATTTCTCAGCCCAAGTGATTTCCCTTGAAGAATGGTCCATAAACAAAGATGTTCACATGAGGAAAATGTGGCATAAAATGTTTAAGAATCCTATTGTTCCTTTAAATTTTTAAATGGCTCCATATGTATCCTAATCTGTGACAGTCACAAATACAAATTAGGTCACACGCAACAGGTGACAAGTTTTAATTGAATGTCTTCTGTCTGCAATTCTGACAAAAGGTGAATGGAAATAAATGAGTCTGGCAAGACAGCCCTGAGCCTTACAATACCCAATACCTCATTATTTTTAAACAGCTATCTATAAACTGATGCTGACAAGCCTTGAACCTTTTATTTCTGTTCAAGAAGAGGTGAATGTGCAGAAAGAAAGAAGAAAATTTTTAAAAAAAGGAAAGAAAAACATGACAGCTACACTGTTGCATTAAACATGCAACACCCATTATCCAATGATTAGCTCTCAAATATTACAAAAGAACATCTCTTACACTTCACATAAGAAGGGAGGAAAAGAAGGGAAAAAAAAATCTGTCTCTCTTTTGGAAGAGATACACTCTATGTACTCCATTACTAGTACCCAAATTTGATATTTTCCAAGTTTTGTACTACCAGATTTTCAGTGGAATTATGTTAGACTCAAGATGATTTTAAAAGAGACTGAAATTAGGCCAGTAAACAGAGGTTATACAGCTCCCACTTCTTCTCCTTCCCATTCCCAAACTGAGGAAGAGCCTGTGTTGCAGTAAAACGTGCATATTTGTAAACTGCAAAGGAAAAAGAATGCAGAACTAAGGCTGAATATACATAAAGCCCTGGTGTTTCTGAAATGAAGCAGTTACCATTACATAATACTTCTCTCCCCATCACCTAGATTACTAATATACTAATTATTAGGAGGCAGTGTAAAATACTGCAACAGCTTTTATGAATAACACAGAAAATACTGTTGCTAATTGCACCATTAAATTTCATGTCAATGTGCTTATATATCATAACCATACTATATGAGAGTATATGCCTTATTTTTTTAATTATGCATACAATGTCCTGGGACAAGGTATAGGAATAAATAAAGGCAATCTATCACTAACTAAATACCACAGTTCTTACCCTAATTTATTTAAATATAATTACAGAAGATGCTATCTTGTTTCAGAGTTCAAATTACAACCAATTTAATGAAGTGGAGCTTGCTGGGCTGTAAAGTCATTACTGCATCAATACACTTGTAACCATTACTTTAAAGGTGACAAGCCCAGACCGGGAAAGGCAGCTTGGCTGGTGATCCAAGGAGAGGGCACAGAACGTCAGGAGACAGAAAGGTCAAAAAGTAAGTTTGAGCAAGGCCGTGCCAACACCTGAAGGTCAAAAGCAGGCCTTTATTCTAGATCACATCACTAGAGCTTATAAAGAATTCAGGAGCTATGCTGGTGACAACTGTAATAGAAAAGAAGTCTAACTGAATTTCTGGACCATTTGCTGGCAACTCTCAAGACAGAAGGGAAGATTGAAATGAAATGCGTTACAATAATCGGACTGTGAAGTACCAGCAGCATGAACAAGATCTCAATACCCTTTTCAGATACAATAATGTGCAGTTTCACAATATTTCAGTTAGTGACTTGGAGCATGTGGGATTCTGGAATTAATCTGTGATCCAGAAATCACAGGAAAGTTCTTAATAGCATGAGCTGAAACAGTTATACAAAATAATATCAGTTCTACTGGGACCAAGAAATATTCCACTTAGAATTTGGATTTCTACCTACAGGAAGTGATTTCATTCTGCTGGAACTGAATCAGAGAAAACTAAAGGATGGTTCATCATACTAGATATTTAAAATAGATGTAAAATTCACTGAAATACTAAGATTTTTACCCTAACAAATATGATCCCTAACTCTGGGGTTTTTTTTTCTGTTTTATTAGACTTTTTTTCCTTCTTAGGGACAAAATCTTTCTTGCCTTCCTCAAGCAACAGCCATTCTGTGATGACATGTACAAGGGTAAGACAAGCAGAATTTACTTCCCAAATTGCACTCATCTGGCAAATTAACTGAGACTTACCTTTACAGCTCAGATGGCTTTATAATGCCACTTGAGGCTAAACTGGCCTCAGTGCAAATATGTATTTTTCTCACAGAATTCTGGATTTCTCCAAGGTGTATTCATGAAAGCATGATTCTGACATTGTTTTTTCTCTTAGTACACCCATAACAACCCTACCTCCGCAAACTTTCTCGTATTTATGTATTAAGTAATTATGAGCTATATTTTCTTGGTGAAACACTGTGCAATTCTACCCTACTTTTTCTTTATTCTTTTAAAGAGTAACATAATGATATGTGGAACTGCATCCATTTCAGACTTGATCCTTCAAGCTTCCTCAAAAGGTACAGCAGAATTCTGAACTTCTCACTGTCTTCTGCATGCTATTTTGTGGTTCCACTGGATCTAGAGCAGGGGGCACACTGGGAGAACAGCCCAAGAAGCTTTCACCATGTCTCAGTTTCTGTTTGCAGCTAACAGATTTTTAGGAGCATTAATTATATCTTATAATGATTTATAAGTGTAAGGTTTAAAGTATATATCAATTTCACATATATGGAAGACTGCAATGGAAATGTAAAATATCTGAAGTAATTTAATGAGTACATATACCAACCAGTCTGATGCTAAAAAAAGGGTACTTTCAAATTTATGCACAGACTTTTTAGAAAATATGGGTTTGACTTGGAAAATGTGGCATATTCTCACTTTCTGGCTTTCTGCATCCATAATATGAGCATTTTGCCTTCTGCATTGTTATTCTGTTTGCACATGTTTTTCAAGACTAGATAGGAGTTACACAGCAGGGCTTCATTTGGAGTCCCACAGTAATCTTCCAGTACAACTACAAGATAATTCTAACCCCAAGATAAAAGATTTTATATTACTAGCTTCACATGTCTTTGACAAATGATAGGGCTTTTCTGTACTTTGCACTTCCTGTCTATGTACTGCAACTTTTCTGTTTCTTACAATTCTGTCTGCTACAAGAGTGAAGTTCAACAGTGGTAAATATGGGTACACAGTTCAGATGAGCACACCTGAAATTCCTGGTTTCTACTTCTGTTCTGATTTGTCTGAGCCGTTGCTTATTTTAACAAGTACAGTCTTTGCCTGTTATTTAGGTAGGGGAAAAAACCAATGATCTAGGTTAATATGTTTGGACTGGAAGACACTGACATAGCACCTTCTTGTCACAGCACCTTCTTGTTCAGTGTTCCTTCTTCCTGAAAATCTTCTTGCGGAACAAAAAATTTAAGGTTTTTTGTTTCATTATTTACAGTGTATTAAAGTAATGACTGTTCAGCAATAAAAACTTCAAAATCTAGTGGCTAAAGGGGCATGAAATCGAGACATTCAGAGTAAAATAAAGAAAATTATGTAAAATGTCAATGTGGTGGAATTGTTTCCCATTAGTATTGTAGCATTGCTTTTAAAGATGGAAACAAAAATGGAGATAAGTCCTCTGCACATATTACGATTTCTGTAGATGGCACAAAAAGCATTCCAAATGGTCTTGCCAGGAAGGGATTTTACAAACGGCCTTTAGTGGAGGACCATCCACAATACAAACATTTGCCCCAACATTTTCCAGAGTACTGAAACTATGTTCCTTTGTTTGTATATAACATTTCCCCTCTTCTTCCATGAATACTACTATCAAAGAATTGTGCATACATATGAATCTGAAAGTGAAACTGAGCAGAAAACCACCAAAATTAATTTATCAAGTTCTGATGCTAAGGTTAAGTGAGGAGCAAAACCGGGAATAAATTTTTTAATTTATTAAATATTACAAGAGAAGGCTCCAGTCCTTCAACTGAATTACATGAGTAGATATATAAAATATATAAAACTATCAGATGTGGTGGAACGTGGCAAGATTAAAAGATGCATACTATTTTGTTAATCTTCTAATGTTCACTTTTCCCCCTTAACACAAAGAGGAGTGAGACATTACTGTATATACATATATACAAAAATATTAAGATAATATCTGGTGATATCAGCTAAAGTGTGAAAAGAACACAAGATTAATTATTTTGCAACTCCTATAACAAGTGTAGATACTTGTGTTTCTTCTTCATAAAGCAATGGAAAAGAAAACGACACACAGGGAGTTAACAGGTACAAGGTTCTCTGACCATAAATAAGAAAAAAAAAAATCTAACTCTACATTTAGAATTTTAAGTATTCTCCTAAACACGCTCAGCACTTCATTCATGCCCTGAGTGTGAGTGATTTATACCTCAGCTCACCCACCCTGCCAGCCTCACAACCTGACATTCTGCCTGACACACTGGAGTGACAGGCTACCCTGCCTCTGGCCTCTGAGTCTCGTCTCAAGGTACTACTTGAGCAATTAATGGAAGGTTTATTAGTGGTACCACTTCACTGATACCACGGCTAGAAGCTTTCCATACAGAAGCATATTGGTTAACCAGCATATCGACAGCTCTTTCGTGGTTAGCAACAGGAACGCATCAGAGCCTACGCAGAAAATCCCAGCTGAAAAACAGAGCTGCAAATGTGCTCAGCATTCCCCAGACTTTTTGACTGCCTCTAATCTTACAAACAATTAATAGTACGAGGTAAATTGATTTCACTTCAATAAAACACAATAAATTTTTAAACAATTAGACGATATAGTCTTATTATAAAGTGCCCCTGCTCTAAAACAAACGGTGACAATTTTCTTTTCATATCATAGGTAACACTGGGCCTTTGGGAAATGGGTTAATAAATTCTAGTTTTCTAAACCAGGCAGACTGATTTACTGTAAACTTTCCCCATTACACTTACAGTAGATGTCTATCAAATTGCTTATGAGAACAAATTTATGGAAAATATCCAAGAGTAATGCTTTGTTCTTATTAAAATACATGAATATGTATGTAATTTTAGCCAGCTTAAATGAACAAAACAAAAAGAAAGAGAAAAAAGGTCAAAAATTTTTGTCACAAGAATTAATCTTTTACAGAAGAAACAATTTGTCCGTGTTAAAAATGCCTTTATATAAAAGAGGCTTGTCTGAGAAGAATATTTTTCTTTAAATTGTAATGGCAACTGCTATGAAAAGAATCTATACAGTGTACAAGGGTATGTTAATACAAGTAATTGGGCGACATAATTACATGAGCATTATTTAAAAGAGGAAATAAAGCATAAAATTTCCTCATAAATTATTTTTACATAGAATTTTAACAGATGCAGAATTTAAAAAAAAAATTAAATAGTTCTAAGTCAGTAATTCCTGACATGCACATTCTACTTAAATTGATACATACCTACCCTCCTTCTGAATGCAGATGTCAATGGGAATATTCACCATGAGCAATGCTAAACACACACGTATTTTGTTTTCCTAGGAACCATGAAGAGAATATTTACCAAACAGGAGACCAAGGTCTTCTCACTCAATGCACTACAAATCTATTATAGCTCTACTGAAGCCTGCAATTTTCTCCAGAGCTACTTCTAAGGGTGAGAAGAGCAAAGAGTTTCATTGACTTTGTTTTTTTTCCAAATACTATGTTCCTTTCAAAGTTTTCTGATTTGTGTTCCAAAGTTCTCTTCCTTCCATTAAAACACTCTTTTCTTTTAAACATATCACTATACATTCCTAGAGAATGTGACACCCAATTTAAAAGACACTACAACTCAAGAGCAGAATTTACTGAGTAAAAATGTGACAGGTTATGTATAAAATAGCTTAATGAAACAAGCCCAGAAACCTAGGAGAGTATTTCAAGATATTTATAACAAATGTATGTAATACTCTTCCTAGGACAGGTTTTGAGCAACTTGACCAGGAAGTGTGTGTACAATTTGTACAATTCAGTCCCTGGGTTCTGTGAATTGCTTATGGAAAAAATGTCATTGTTGTCTCTCTGTGATCAGGAAAACAGACACAGGTTTAAAGGAAAAGGAGATGACAAGATCCATGATGGCCTGCAGTGAGAAGACTTTTCTTTCTCCAGCAGAAACTCTTCAGAGAATGATCACTAAAGGCTGTGTGTGCCTTGCACAACACAGTGTAACTCAAACCAATGACACTGCATTGCTTAATGGCTAATACAAGCTAAGAGTCAAAATTCCTTACTCATTCTTTTATCCTGCCCTATGTGGGCAATCTGTGAATATAAATACATAGTAAGTGAAGACCTGGAGAGCTGTTAGCACATAAAATCTCTATGTGGTTCCATTTTCCACACTTAGATTCTGCCCAGCACTGCATCTCCACATTACTCAAGATCCAAAATTGTACCTAGGACTGTTATTTAAACAAAACAAACCTGTTTCTTCCTTTCTTCTTTCCCTCTTCTTGACCTTTACTTTGGATCAGAACCTTCTGCCATGTGTTCATTTGTTCCAGGAAGTATTTTGATCCTGAGTTCAAATTTGGATCCATTTTCAGATGTTCACAGGTTTTTGTCTACTAATTTTAATCTGCACTAGATATATTCAGAAGAATGGTACAAAAACGTGCAGATAAATCTGAACAAGAAAGCACATTTTATTGCATTAGTGACATAACAGGAATAAGATCTTGCCTGTATTTTCAAAGGGAACTCATTCAAATGTTCTTCCCTGAAGCCTTAACTTAGTTAAACCTGGAGAAAATGAAACCTGACCACTGAAGAAAATACCCCTAATTATGTTTATATGCAGCAAAATGGTGCATCAGTTATGTTTGCTGGGAATATTGTTCATTGGAGAAAATCAAAACACATGGCACTGAGGATGGACTCTATGAGGAAGGCCTTTAGGACTGGTGATGGGACCTTCTTAAATCAGTGATCTCAATGGTCTTAACAAATCTGATATTTTCTGACACTGTTTCTTAGGGTTTTACATGTTTCCCATTTGCTGACATGTGAGATTTATGTGAAAATCGTACACCTTGGCACTGCTCAGGAGCATTTGTTTCTTGAATTGAGGCAGGTTTTAGAAACTCTAACACAATTCATTTTTTACTGCCTTTTCCCTATTTTACAGAGTTAAGTTATTTTCCACTTGTCATGCCACTGTGTCAGAGATGGTGTGGTGTGGTGGATTGATACCTCTTTATTATTCTCTCCAGCCTGTGGCTTTCCTTTTAGATTGCTCTGTGATCTTCTTTTCAACTATCCACAAAGAGTGGAAGTGTAATAAATATCTCTACTTTGTGCCAAATTTTTGCGGGGACTACTGCTCTCTCAGTGATGATAAGTGACAATATTTGCATATTTCTTGAAACTAGGTTAACTTGCAGTTAGAGCAATAGGAAACATGGCCATATATCCTAAATCCATCAACCCAGCAGAATTTTTGTTTTAACTGGACTTTTAAATTAAGACTATGAGCCCACAAAAATAAAGGAGAGAATGCACTGCAAAATTTATATTGACAATCTATTTACATTCAGAGAAAAATTTTTGTATCACTTCCAAAGATGACTAATTCCACATCAAAAAAATCCTAAAACTCAAATAAATTCAGAGCCAGAATTCCGTGATTTTGATTGGCATCTTCCCTGCATCTGAAATACTGCAGCCCATTTTTTATTCAAAATCATTTCCACAAAACAGCATCCAAATAAGTTTTAAATCCTCTGCATGGGCCTTTTCATTTTTATATCTATCTAATTAAAAGATGAGGAAATTATCCTTGTAGATGCATAAATATGTAAGACAAAATAAAAAAGCTTTTCATATGCTTGTTTTTTATTTGTCCCATTCTATCGATTCTACTCTGAGGAATGGATTTTCATCTTTGTGCTAAACATCAAAAAATGCTCTCTACACTCTACATTTCTTAAACCATGTTGTACATTGTACCAGTAAGGTATACAATCCTCATCAAAACTCCACACAGTTGGCAAATGGCACAGTGAACTAAACAGACTGGGATTTCAAGTGCTGGATACTTAACAGCCGGAGAAGCTCTTTAATCTTGTTTAAGAAAGAGAGGGCATAATTTATCTAGAGACAATCCTCCTTGGCAGCATGTGCATAAGAAAGGGAGGCTCAATGTGCTGAGCTTTAAAAGGGAATTGAAAATAAAAGTTTCTACCGGGAAGATACTTCACAATAGTAACATATAAACAAATAAGCAGGTTAACTCTTATGCACACGAGGTCTGAAGCACCAGTGGAGAATTTTTCCTCTGCTGGCAGTTTCATGAACCAAAGCTACTCATAGTGAGAGAGATTTACCTGCTCATCTCAGACTATTGCTGCTGAACTAATCAAACACTTTCTAGATGCCGTAATCAAACACTTTCTAGATACCACTCACATGCCATGCATCCTGAAATGGAGGGTGATTCACAGAAGTACAATGCCAATCTGGTTAATGCATATTATTTGATTTTAAGAAGCGTAAAACTACATCAGTTTGGAAATGAAGATGGGAAATGTGTCTTATTACATGCAATTGGCAACACAGTCAATCCTGCCAATGGCAAGGATCAATGGCTAGACTAGTAATTCCTCCACTGAGACTAGCTAGGGCGAGACAAAGAATTGCTTCATGTCCTTTTCATTCATCGACAGATATCATGAAAAAAAAAAGTGGGTTATTTAGTGCTGGTTTCAACTTACATTATTAATGTGAGGAAGCAGACTAAATACTGATTAGCAACAAAGTAGCACAAAACTATTGTAGAAGTCCAAGAACCCCACATATAAAGTCAGTTGGATTGTAGATATGTTCTCCCTCCCTTTCAGTTTTGATGTACAACTATTGAAAACTGTTTAAAAATTTAATTTGAAGGTAGGACCAGTAAATACTGATACTTTTTTTCTGCTCAAATGTGAGAACTTGACACAATGCACGAAAAAATTGCTAAGTCTGTCTTTCAAGAGAAGGTTTTCCATCACACTTTATTCTTTATTATGGAACAGTTTACCTGAGGACACACTTAGAGATCAGTGCCGTGTTCCACTGCACAAAGATCTGTTATGAGGATCTGGCAATTTTACACAGTTTTCTTGATCAACAAATGCCTGCAGTCCTTACTCAGAGAAAACTGCAACTCTAACTCCCATGCCACTAAAAGCCCCATTGCAGACTTTTTCCAGCAAAATATCCAACATACTCACCTAATTAATGCAAGCAGTATTAGTGCCATTTATCTTCCTTTTTCATTGTTTTTTACTCAGTTACTTCTCCATCAAAATGCACTGTGTTTTATTGTTAATTGTGATTAAAAAAAAAAGAAATGAGCCAAATCAATTACAGTCCTCTGTCAATCTGTATGGTTGAGCCACATCTTTTACTGTTTTAATTAAATGAAGAAATGGGTCTATTGTGATACGCATAAAAGTAATACAGGTCTCTATTTGATTTTCATAGCAGCTGTGAAATTTGTAAGAATCACAGAAACAAGTACTTATCCCTTTTTTTTTTTCTTTTAGCTAACATTCCACTGATTCTAATGGGTGTAGGCTGTGAAGATATTGTTACCTACAAAATGTCGCCATGGCTTTAATCCTGGGTGAGCAAGAGGACACAATCTCTAACGAAGAAAAAAATCTAACAAGCAAACAAGAAAAATTTTGAAGTAAAAACAACAAGAAGCCATATAGGCTGTCAATGACTGGAGGACTACTACTGGCATTAAACTTTATTATCAGTATAGAGCTGACCTTGCATATCATCTGTCTCATATAAAATATTGTCCTAAAATATGTGAAATTCATCACAGAAATATTTGTTGTAAATGGGATTTGACATATGTGTGAAACTGGATAAAGGGCTTTTCAATCAAAATCTGTCTCCTAGCAAACTCTATAGCAGAGGGTTGACACAACAAGGAATGCTGAGTAATTATGAAAGTACAAAATGGCTCATCTTTACTTCGCCTTTTTCTGACTCGCTCTTTTTTGTGATCAGCAGAGGCTGCAGATTGTACAGACAGTATTCTGTTTACATAGTCCCCTTTTTCACTCCAAACACCCCTAGGCCAGAGGGATCACCGAAGAACCCACTCTAAGAACAACATAAAACATTATTACTCTTCTGGTTTTCCCTAAATGCTCTAGGTAGCCATCACTTTATCCTGTGTACACTACGTTCTGTTACTGCCCAACCTAATAAAGACTTCTGTCACAGCGATAGCTTTTCATCTTCAGAGCTCTTTTCTCCTCTCCTGATAAGGCTGCCAACTCTACTCTCTGTAAATGAGCTCATGCGAGCACTTTATTTTCAGCTTGTGGAAACAAAAAGGGCCAGTGCTCAGCTTCAGAGCTTGAGGGGGCGGTTTGCTATCTTCAAAGCATGACCAAGGCGTTTGAAAGGGATTAAAATTAAATTGTTAAACTTAGCTTGAAATAAAGAACTCGAAGCAGGACTATTGCACTCACAAACACTGTTTTTTTCTTTAAAAGCTTCAGAAGCCCCTTAAAAATGGTCATTAAGTAATTTTTATTTGTGTACTCTTAAACCTCTGGCAACTGCTTTGATAAGACTGCTAGCCAGCATGCCATGTTATTATCAGCAGGCACATACAGTCAGTCAAGCATCTCCCTTTCAGGACAGATGGTTATCCCATCCCAGTGCACTCAGTTCAAAAAAAACGTGAATCCCAGCTTCAGCCTCCTTATCCAAACAGCAAATAAATAAAAACTTTTTTTGCAATCAGTGGCATATGTCTGCATCTGTGTACAGAATGACTTGGGCCAAACCTGAATTGACATGTTTCATTCAGTGACATCCTAACTATTTTGTGAATGTCCAATTCCTGGCACTACTTGATGCAATAAGGAGACATGAAAGAAAAAGAAACTTTTACAAATACTTTCTCTGGTGTTGGATTTTATAGATGAAATTGATTTCAACATATAGCTACTACTGTGTAATGGATACAAAAATCTGTTATATTTTTTAAAGCTTATACAAAATATATCCATAGGAACAAAGAAATTACCTGTCCATTTCTTAAAATGCTGTGCTTCTGCATCAGGTGTTGCTGGCCAGGTGGAGAACCAAGTAAGCAATGGCTCAGGGCACAGGTATTCCTTCCATCTAACATATGGCTCAAAATACATTCAATCAAAAACTATTTGCTGGTCTTATATTCCTAGTGCATCCACATCAGGAATGTACTGAAGAAGCAGAACATCTCTTTCAGCTCAAGATGAAGATGCAACTAATACAGGTGTCTGCAGCAAAAACTTATGAGAAAGGGAAGATGCGTGGGAGCAAGGAGATATCATTCTGCAAAAATTTTTAAAGAGTTATAGATATGGAGATTTCCCTCAGGGTGCTCTCTAAACGGTGTCATTTCTTCAGACAATTTCCAGTGTTTACCCTGGTGGTAACCTTAGTACCACTGCTTCTACTATTTCTAGATTCACTTTCAGAGGGCCAACGCTGCATTCACTGCTGTCCCTCCTAAGTTTGGGGCAGTTTTAGATAGCAAGTTTCTCATTGTTAAAGAGAGGTAATGGCACAGCTTGAAAACAGAGTCAATAAATAAGAAGGAAGCAAAGCAGCCTTTCCCGACTGGAAAGACTTCTAAGGTAAGTAAGCATGTAATGAAATTGCCTCTTTTAACATTATCCTAAGATAAACACTAAAGGTTATCCAGAAAATGCAAATGATCATTGGAGGGCAGAATATTCAAAATAAAAGCAATTCTCTGTCATTATATTTCTAAATAAGAAATGCAATGTAACTTTCCCTTTAAGAAACTTCCTGATGAAAGAAAGGATTAGAAATAGCTGTGTCCAAAGATACCACCAAACAACACAAGAAAATACAAAGCTGTTCAGGACTGAACGCCAAAGAAAACAAACAGAAAGCTGGATATCATAGAAGAAAAAATGGGAAGTTGGGAGATGGTCTGACTTGGCTTCACAGACTCAGCTTCTGAAATCACAGGCAGTAGCAAAGCCACCTGTCAGAAGCTGCCTCCAAGCAAGCTGAAAAGCACTGTTCAGTAACCATGGCATCCCTACATGCTCAGCTTGACCAGTGGGTCTTGCTCTACACACCAGCACTATGATACCGCCTGCCAGCTTTCTGCCCTAATGCCCTAATCCCAGTTTCATGCTCCCTTGTGCCTTCCCCACCACAAGCTATATTATATTCATAAGTACCAAATGCATTAAAGTCCTGGAGAAGTCACAGCCTTGGTTAGTGTGCTGGGACATCTTTATGCCAACCTTACTCACTTATGAGTTTGAGTGTCTGACATGGTTCACTATAGACTTTGGACATTTTGTAGAATGGTGAAATAAGCAGCCAGTATTATAACCAAGAAGCAAAACTACAAGTCATGCAGAAACAACAAATGCATTCTCAACATGAACACCTCAAAACCTGACTTAAAACTGGAATGACTTTAAGAAGTTCTGTCAATATATCCTAGAGAAATAGCCTCTGCATCCCAAAATACATGACATATTGAAAATAAGACAATTAAGGCAGAAGGTGTGTATACATGATAGGTTTGAAAGCAAGTTCATGGCACAGCATAGGCATGATATTGCTTCTGTAACTCACAGCAGTTTATTGACTTTGAAGGTACAGAACTAAGTTACTGAGATTTAGCCAGGCCCCTTCATACTCTTGTAGCATCTACATAATACTACCATAAACCTACTATTCTTAATAATAAATTATATTATTATGAACTGGGGCCTCTGGCCTCCCTGGCTGAGCCACTAATCTGCTCTTATTAGTGGGTAGGGTCTACAATGAAGGCTGGATACAAAACCCATTAGTAGTAACTAATTGCAATTGACTAATTGGTGCTATGTGACTTATCTTAATCATGTGTAGGGACTTCAGGACCTTCTCTTATTCCAGAAGAGAGGTACTTCCTTCCTGTAGCGCAGAATCAGTTAGCTTTGCCCAAGAATATTTACAGCACACAAATGCTGTTTTGGCTTAACATGCTATACTCTGTTCACTTGAGGTTGTTACACCATGGTTTTAACTAGAAGGTTAGCAGAAAGTAGATGGCACTAGGAAACAATGCAAAACAAATGTTGTAGTTAACTGAAGTAAGCTTGATTGGTAACTCTAGCATGTTGCCTGTCTAGTCCAATCCCTTGTTCTTTTGTTTGTGTTTTTAAGAGATTTTGCTGGCTATCTTAATCACTTTGTATCATGCAGTAAACTTCAGAGAATAAGCAAACAGAACCCTCTCCAGGCCAGGAGCTGAATTTGGGTCAGACTGAAAAAAATGGTTTAGTGGCCTGTCCTCCCTGTCTACCAAAGCTTGCTTTCTACCTGGATGGCTGTAACTCTGCTGAGCTACTGATAATAATGTTTCTCTGTCTCAAAAATCAAGTGGGCATTGCTTGGAATAGCAAATACTAAGATTTAGAAGGAACACAATGTTCCATAAAAATAGAACACTTTTTAAAAATCACCATCTATACCCTGCCTGGCTCTATAAGATTTTAACTCATATATATATTTAGGTTATTTACTCTGTAATGTCTACTTCAATGATGATAGTTCTGGAATCTTCCTCATATGCCTAGTTTCCTTTAAAAAATTACTGCACTTAGCTAGAAAAAAAAACCTTTCTGTTTTTCATCCCTCAACTGCTATAGTTCTCAAAGTCTTCCATATTTTCAGCTATTATCCCTTTCGAGCAAAGAGCCCACTTAATAACGTTCACTCTAACAACCTCATTTATTTTCCAGAAAATTAACTCAGTTTCAACCCTGATTAATGATTTCATCTAAATGAATCAAATTAAAAATTGAAAATTATATTTCAAAAGCCAAAGAAAAAAAAATTGACCATTTCCAGTTAACAAATGATCCTTTCAAATATTAAAAGATGACCATGAAGAGTGTGTGATAGTAATGAAATCTAACTGGGGCCTATTGCTTATCTGGAGTTCAGGAAGGGGGAGAAATGGGAAAAAAAAAAAATCTTTCTGCATTGTTAACGCTGAAGTCTCTTGGGATACCAAACTGACTTCCACTTAGTCTTTGTCTGTAATCAGTACACCAAAATAATATGAGAATTTCAATGTTAATTAAACTGGTAGGGTTGGAGATGCACCAATACTGAAGAGGGATTAGGAAAGCACACAGTACAAATAACTACATCTGTTAACAAATCCTAATCTATGACAGAGCAATTTAACCTTCCTCAAACTACTAATACCTAGGTAGAGGCTATCTACTAGGGAAGAGAAAGATCTGGGGACTTTTTTAAAAGAATTTTTAAAAATCTGGTGAATTCCCTGAAGAAAAATCAGTTATTCAGATCCTATATACTGTCTTTTAACAGAAAAGAGACCTAATCTATTTGACCCTTGATTTGCTTACAAAAGGAAACACAAAGTTTTATTTCTCCTTCTGTCTTGTACCCCCTACAATTAACTTTGTTCTCACAAAAACTTATTTTTAAAATTGTGATTATTCCTTGTATTTTTCAGGTTATGGTACTTATCAACTAGTAAAAAGTATTCACCACTTACACTGATAAATGAGTAACATTAACTTTTAATTACAATTTTACTGATGTCATGCAATCTTCAATGAAAAATTGCAACACATAACATTCATCCTGGAGCTGGGCCAAAGCACAGAGACTGACGCTATTCCACTTCACCATGACAAGGAAGACACTGGAAAAGCTTCTGCTTACCAGGCTGACTTTAATGGAGGTCCAACACTCGCAGTGAGGTTGTTTCACAGTCGCCTTTGTAACTGTATGGAGTACCAGACACAAGTGAGTGGTAGAGCAGTGAGGGGGCTTTTTTGTGGATCAAGCCTCAGTATCTGCCTGACACAGATGTCTCTTGGATTTCTGACTCTCAGGAAACAGACTGTCCCATTCTATTGCTCTGAGCCAAGGACAACTCCAGCAGCAAGGCCAAATACATAGATGTTTGTGAAAATTTAGGAGTTACCTGATGGGAGAAACTGGAGGCCACTCCAGACAGACATTTCACAAGCTTTCCAAACAATCCTGACATACGTTTGTAACGAACCTGTAACACGGTGGATAATGAAATCCTGGCACAGATAATGCCAGTGTTTCAAGGTATGCCAGTCTGGATGCTGGTTTGGCAATGTTGACAGACTCCAAATGGATTGGGCAACAACTGCAATAGCTCATTTCCATTAGGTAAACCTCTGCTGATCCTAGTTTTCCACTTAACACAACTCCAAATTAACCTGGAGTGTAACTAGTCTCTTCCAACACAAAGACTGAGGTTAAATGAATAACAACAGTTAAGCTGAAAACACACTAAAACAAGCACTGCCATTACAATACTGAGTATTTACACTGATGAAACTTCACTGAAGTATTTCTCCTACAATCTCTACAATTGTTCTAGTAGTTTTCTTTTCTAAATTTCAAGAAAACTGTGTGGAAACATATATTTCAATAATTCTAATTCTCACTGAGAAGTTGGAAATTATTATGCTTTTGCATAAAACTGTGTTCTAATCAACTTTGGCTCTGCTAGATCAGAGTATTTAGTATCTGATCACTCTCAATTCATGGGTCCTCCTATGCCTTCAAATTCTGGCCATTCAGAATTTTGGCTTTGGTGAATTCTTACTAAATGAGTATCCTCCATAGCTTTCCTTGGTAATTTCAACCTTTGACTAGAGTAAGTGCAATCTTTCCTTGGTCCCCACAGATCTCACTAGAGAGATCCTTGCCTATCACTGCTGGTGTGCACTTGCGGCTGTATCCATGGATAGAAAGTGATTGACATTTTATTCTACAAAATTAAGAGTTTTTTTCTGAAGGCATGGCAACAGCTGGAATTTTTTGTCTCCTGGGAGCAATTTTACATTCTAGCACGAATGCACTAACTGTTTTTTGCAGCCTAATTGCCACCCTTGACTTTGCTTTTATCATCAACTGGTAGCACTTTCCCCTTTGCAATTTTCCTACCTGCCACCTCCTTTAGCTGCTTTCTTCTTCTTGTGTCTATGTTTGGCTGCATGAAGCCTCACTTTTACATTTAAGGCTGTGAGCAATGTGCTGGCCTGCCACGTTAGCCATACCTTGGATGCTCACTGTATCAGAAACAATAAAGCCCAGCTCCATGAGCTTACAAACGCGAATGAACACCAGCTTTGCAAATAATCCATGGTACAAACCAAAAAATCTTGTAATAATTGGAAGTGTTTTATTTGAAAGCAAAGGGGGGCAAATGCTGCAATACTACATACTATTTTTAAAATGTCCAGGAAGAGGCTTTTCATAATTTTTTTTTCCTATTAAAAGTAAGTCCTGCACATCCCTTCGGTCCTCCAGAACATGTATTACTGTGACTGCCCCTCTACAGGGGCTGACCACATGGAATTTCCTCAGAAGCCCATCAGTGGGCATTTCTGAACATACAGACCAACTCAAGAATGCCTTTTAATTGTGTTTGGTGGATCACAGAAAGGATATAAGCTCACACAAAAAGTTAAAACCAGCTGTAAATTGGCTGAACTTCTGCTGAATCTTAGCTCCATAGAGAGCCACGATGTATTTGCCACCAGGAACTCTGCTAGTAGCAATCAAAGAGACAAGAAGCTGAATGCTTCATCAGACCTGTTTTTTACCCAGCAGTGCAAGAGCATTAACTTGCTTCAGAACCTGCATCTATGTAACATTCTCCAATGTCTTGGTTCAAAGGATGGAAGCAAATCCTCGCTTTTCCCTTGTTTGTTGTGGTTTTGTGCTTACTAGGGATCTTGCTGGGGGGTTTGATGAGGTTATTTTATCTTTGGGGCATATCCTTTAGACATTTTAGTTTCATATCATCAACTAATAAACTGAACTTTATGCAGTTATCTCTCAGATGGCAGAAGAAATAAAACAGATATAACTGAAGCCTTTGGCAAAACATAGTCATGCAAACTACATCAAGAAATGCAGCTGTAATTCAACATACGTGTACAACAAAAGAAGCCTTAGAAAATGAATAATTAATATTTGAGAAGCTACAAGCTTTCTATTGCAAAGTCATTGAAAAAACTACGTCTGGCTCCACATAAATTTATTAAGCCAGAAAGAAAACATACAAAATCACCAATTAGTTGAGAAAATTAAATATACTAACATAGTATAAAATAGGCATCTTTCTAGATGGCAGAAACCAGAGTACTTCTATCTGCATCAATATCTGCTAATAGGACTTGTTTACTATTTTATTTCCAACTCAAGGACTCTAAGGAAAGCACTATTAAAACACTTGAAAAGTCTAAATCCCCAACCATAACGGATTCACACTTCCTCTTCAGCAGCTTCATTTCTAAACCAACATCACTGAAATTCCTTTAATTCAAAAGGAACAAAATGGTACAAGAATAAGAAAAAGCCTCTGTTTCTTTCTTTAGGCATAAAAGCAGCAAGACATTCTTAAAACACTAGGAAGTGCTCAAGTTGTTGCTGTCTATGGAATATAATGCAAGTTGATTTTGGTTTGCTTGTCTTTCCTTACTGTTTCCAGATAGAGGTCTTAAGTTAGGAATAAGAGGAGATACAAAGCACTTGAAACCAAATTCACATCAGTAGTATAAAACAAATCAGGGAGTAGTAATAAATGTCAGAGTTGCAGCAGCAAAGGCGAGTCACTGCTTTTTCTCATACTTAAAGTGAAATACCTAGCTGTTATCTTTGTGCCTGCAGAGCCTCCCTATTGTAGATTCAATAATACAAGAGGCTTCTTATCAGCAGCCTGGGTGACTGATTGGAGCTGTGATATGTTTAGACAATGCACTGTATTTAACTGAATTTACAGATGCCCCAACTCAGACTGAAGTAGTAAACGCCAGAGACTAATAGGAAATTAAACGTGTACAATGGACTAACTCCATTTGCTCTCACACACTGTAATGTGTTTAGTTAACTTACTCATAGTCACACTTTATCTTTTTCTCTGTGGATTCTCCAAGATATGTTTCAAATTGGTCAAAGATTAAATCTTCCTTTCATTTTTTTCCGCTATTTTATTTGCTCCTTTCCCTTAGTATTCGCCACTCTTTCTCTTGTGCAGATAAGCTAAACAAGATGACCCCAGGTATACTCTGCCAACCCAATTACCAGCTAGTCAGGAAGTAAAGCAAGGGTACAGAAGACTCCATAATACTAATATTAACATAACATGAGAGAAACAAAATCAGCTGTTTATCTGAATGAAACTGTTTATTCAGCTCATCTGAAATTTAAATATGAATTTATGGTGAACACACGCAGGAACCCAGTTTGTGGAGGTCACTAAAGACATGGTTTAAGCTAACACTTACTCAGTATTTTCATTATTGAAAACAGCATAAAGTAAGTATACTCTGAACAAACCATTTGTAGAAGAAGAGGCTTTATGTAACTTCTGAAGTTTCTTCCCTGGAACAGAGAGGAGTAATTGCTTTTTAAATAAATTGCAGGACTGATTCGTTTATCTATTTGGGTCTTTTGAAAAAAATCTCCAGAACTAAGTTCTAATATATCAACCAGACTGTGGCTGTATTAAACTTATTAAATCGAAAGAATTTTTACAAATATGGAAAAAAGAAAAAAAAAAAAAAAAACAAAACACATTGTCACAGCTACAAACACCTTCAGTCATTGTATTTATTGTATTCACTCTGAAATAAAAAATCCAATTAAAGCTCATATTAAAAAAAAAATAAAAATCTTACATTGGAGACAGAAAAAGGCCTACAAAAGGTTCCCAGATACATAACACAAGAAGACAGAAAAGCACTGGAAGCTTTTTTCCAAGCTACTATCTGACCTCAATACTTTTTGGGCCAAATCCTGCAGTCAAGGGGACTGATAGATTAAGCATTTGCAGAAGAAAGGACCAGAATTAAGACTAGTTAGGTAAACCAGCAGAATATGCCTTATCAACTTGACAGACAATTAAAGGATATTTGGAAAAAACATTCCCTCACTCTCCAAATATTAACTGCATAAGGATGTTAATTACTTGTATGCTTTGTCTTGAAAGAAACAGTTATTCAATCTCCAATGGAGACAATACATCAGAATGACAGATTTTCACCCTGATCAAATAAGGGAAATCCCAAGTTTCTAATTTAGAAGGTGTCACTACAAAAATGTATTTCTAGGTTCTTTTTTATTGGATGTTATAAAAAAGGGTGTAGAATGTTACTATTAGGCTTTACTTTATTTTTGCCTACATTGTTGAGATCTTTATCTATCTCCATTCCTCAGTGTATATCCATTACCCACATGGAAATTAATTAGGAAAATGGTAACTTTCAACCAGTTTTCCCCTGATACAAGATTTGCCACAGTAAAGATCTAAGTTCTTAAAAAAATAATTCTTACTCATTTTTTTCCTACCAGAAACTAGTTTCTTAAATTCTTCACTAACACCTCACTAAACAAAGGCTAATAAAACAATAATTATCTGGTTAAGTGGGCATTGTGGAACTTTTTTTTTTCTTTCAGCTAGTAGACAGTACTAAAAATGTTACTTTCCCTAATCAGGTCTGATGGATATTGGAAGTAAAAGACATGGATAAATCTCTGACCAATCTTTAATTAGTATCACCAATGAAATATTTATTCTTTTACTATAAATCTAGAAACCCAGGGAAGCTGTGTTTGCATCTTTTATCAATTTAAATAATAGTTTGCTTTATTGCTTTTGTCTTAAGAACAGACAGGCTGAAAAATTATTTGTACCCACAACCAATTTCTGGCTGCCATGGTCGGTACAGTTAAGGTGAATATTTAATAATGCCATTTAGATCATGGAGACCTCCTGAACGTGTAATTCACAATAATCTGTGACAGAACAGGCAAATGTGTCTGTGTCAACTCTATAGACCAGTGAGAAAAGGAGTAGTAAAGAAATTAAGAGTTTCTCCATTTTCGAGTTATAGAACAACTGGCTTTTTATATGTAGGACTGAGTTACTGGAGGCATTGAATCCTGTTCCCCTTAATGGTAAGAAACCATAAATACCTGGCTGGAGGAACCCGGTTTGCAAATACTACATAAAATAAGAACATAGAGCTACATCTGTAAGTGTGTCACGAGGAGAAAGCAGGTGCTCCCACTTGTGTGTGCACATGTACAGACAGAACTCAGCACACAATGGTGCCACCACCGCCCATGATGTACACGGAGCCACACTCACTGTGAGGAAGACTACGGAAATGGATATAAGCAATACACCTCAAGCTGTAAACAGAACATCAAAATACATTACGAAAACCAAAGGCAGAAGTGCTAATTATACCTTAGCACCATATTGCTACCAGGGGATCACGGCCATATCCTCCTAGTATTGCTTCTGCTTTTTGCAACAAGAGGGAATTCCTGGTGACTGCTGTCAAAAGTGACATCAACACAGAAGAATGGAGAGCATGAATGAATGCAAGGACACACTCTGACAAAACCAATACAAATATCACAGATGCAAAGCAGATGAATGGACTCTTGAGAGCCCATAAATAACTGCAATACTCTTGAATGATTTTCTCCCAACTCATTAGTTGTTACTGTACTTTCCACAAACCTATCATATGTTGTGAAACATTATTGTCTTTGCCTTCACTTTCATTATAGTACTTAGTCTAAGTAGATACAAGGACTTTATCAGGAGGGAGTTATCTGTATTTGTTGTGTGCGCTGGAGTTTTAAGAGAGGACTGTTTGATAGCAGCATGGTGTGGTTTGTATTTGCACTTATCTGACTGCAGCATAACGGAGTTCAGAATTCCAATAGAAAAGCTAATAAAAAACATCCAAAATAGTAAGAGGGGAAAGGACTGGATGTGTGAAGGGGATACAAAACTAGACTGACATCATCTTTTGCAAAGCTGGAATAAAAAGACAGTCTTGTTGGAAATATCTTTCAGGATGTTATGATTAAGTACTATGAAGTCCACCTTGTATTTAGTAGCTCAGTGACAGTTATGCCAGTTACTACAATGGGATTAGAAAACAGGTCTTTTGTTAATCAGTAGTAGAAAATGAAGAGCTAATTTATCATCTCAATTAAAAATTCAGTGGAGCAATGCCCCATGCACATGAAGCATCATTGTGAGGACTAAATTTTGGTAGTAATCTTTCCTCTTCAGGCAAAACAAGCTGTTTAGACTTGCAAAGTAATTTTATCTCAGATAAAAATTTAGCATGAAAATTATTTTGTCCTCTTTTGCTAGTTTAGATTGCTTTTCTTTAAATACATTTAAATAAACCTTCCTAGGACTGATTAGATGATGGTTCAGTGTAAGGCTATATGACACTTATTGCTATTTGTGTTATCATTACCTACACAACTTAAGATAACTATCACCATAATTTACACTACGCAGGGTGCACATCCATGTACTTCGTTATTCTATCTAAAACCCCTTGCAGTTACAAACACTGCACAGCCATCCCCAGGTTTGGTCCACAAAGGAAAGAAGTCAGAAGCTAGAAAACATCAGGACTGGCTATAGCTCATCCAGCCTTAATTTCTGCTTTCTTTTGCAACAGACTTTATACAGAAAATTAGGCAAATAATGCTGAACTTTGCAAATTAATATCCTTTTGCCGTATTTTGTTACTAGCCTGAACACATACAACATTCCAGCTATAATTTTGAAACTGAGGAAGACACAACAATTTGCAAGCACAAAAGTCCGTTTCGTGTGCTTTGTCAGCAATTTCTTAACACTTAAATTTCAGAACTGCAGCACTGAGTGTTACTGCAGGATTCCTGCCCACCTCAACTTGTAACAGAAAACTCAGGATGAGAAAGGGTCACTTAGTAGGGCTAGGAATAGTCTGACCCATTTGTCTTCCCCCGGTCCCATGCTGAGTGAGCTTATGACCCAGGGATCTGGGTCAATCTCAGAGGTCAACTTTGGGGACAAGAATAAGGTTTTTATGTGTTCTTTTTCTTCTTTCCCCAAGAAAATGTGTTTATTTGTTTCAGACCAAACCAGGGCTCTCAAAGCAGTCAGGACCTGGTTGCTCCATAAGCTGAATCTGTATTGGGAGACAGCAGCATGGTACCCTGTCCTTCCCCACTCCAGGGTCACAGCAACTCCATATTTATTATATTGTCAGCCTGCCAAAATTTTCATGAGGAATGAAAGCAAAAGAAGAACAAAGACAATTTTTCACTATTTGTATTCCGGCGTATGCTGACCGGAATTTTACAAGAGAAAGCATAAACATATCTTTATCCCAAGACAGAGTCTTTTGCCAAATAATAAAAACCTGCAACAAAAAATGGAGACAGAAAACCTTCTCAGGTAAAACATTGCCAAGATTGGTAAATAAAATGTGTTTAGTCACTCAAAGAGGAGGGATTCTTAAAAACCTTGGTTTGTGTTCTTTGCTCTCTGAGAGGTCAAGAAAATACACAGTGTTTTTTATTAGGAAAGGAACTTCCCAGTTTTGACATGTGACCACAAAAAAAGCACCTCTTCCAAAAGGAAAATCACAGTATAGTATAAGCACTAATGGAAAGATATTCATAAACCTCATTGGGCAGTTCACACCTTCAATCCCAATCAGAAAAATGTCATTGCAGAGAATATATGCAACTCTTCATGCTCGCATGAATTTTGGAGAGGGTTTGAGATTTTGATTTTGGCAAACGGGAATTTGACCCGGGAGTACAGTCTCTGAGGCTTTCATTAGAAAGAGAGAAAAGATGGTGCATTTCAAAGCTTATGGGGTCAGTCTAAATTCTCACAGTTGAGTGGTGAGCCTTCTACTGCTGTTCAGCTTCAGATTTAAAGACCTTCAGTCTTCAAATGGAAGGACCACCTTGGGTTGACAAGGAGCTCAGGGAGGTGCTGTACAAATGCACAGCATCAAAATCATGAATACTGTACCTCATGTGAGAGGCCAAGTGCAAAAACTAAGAAAGGCACAAGCCTGGAAAAGGAAGCTGTAAAGGGTTGGGAGAAGGGGCTGAGAGGGAGAAGAAAAATGTACAAATCCTTTTTTAACCCTCAGTAACTGCTCTGAAAAAAAAAGACAATGAGAAAGATTTTGTCCAAATGTTACCATTTTGCTTTCAGTTGTGTTGGTGGTGGCTCTTTCAATGTAAGGGTGTACGTCACAAGAAAGGTTCAGCCTTCCAAATGCATTTGATGTGCAGATAACATTTTGGCCTTCAACAAAACTTCCTACAAATCCAGCCAAAGGCAAGATTTTCCAGTGGAGAAGGCAGATTTTTTTTGTTTGTTTGTTATTTAAAGATCTTCCCTTATCCATTTACATGCCATAATGTAACTAAATAACATGCCCAGTATATAGCTGATAGTTCACAAAATTATTGCATTATCACCAAATAATTTTTCATATCTCATGTTTAGTAAACTAGGTGACTTAAGGGTCTTCAAAGTTTTAAAGATGTTTAAGTTATTTAAGAGTAGAAGCTGGCTTTTCAAACTTGAATAATTAACACATTATTAAATTAATAACCTCCTCTATGATCTTCTTTTCTAGAAAAAAAACCAAACCCTATGCTGTTTTGTATAAATTTAGAAAAAGAACCTCTTGCTTTACTACTACAGCGAAATATCAATTACAAGCTTTTCAAGCCCATGTTGTCTATGTTGTACTGAATGTGAAAACTGTCTCCCTGATTCTGCACCACGCTTTACAAAAGAACCACACCGTTTGCAGATCAAAGGGAGACGATTTATGCTTTCATCCCAGCTGACGGACGATTAAATTAAAACAGATCAGCAGTACAGTGCATGGGCAGGTGGCTTTAGCTGCCACTGTCGGCCCCAGAGCGATTAAATTGCGGTGGAGATGGAGGGCCTTCCGCTCTCATTCCCGCACTTACAGATCAAACGGTGACAAATGAGATGTTACTGCTCTTGTAAAGCAAGGCTACAATCTGTCAAAATCCAACATAATTTGTGACCCTACGTGACATCCTCTTTCTCTTTTTTTTGACATTTGAATACAGTGATTGTACTGGAGTCAAGTCCATTTAAGTGAATATAGTCAATTCTATCTAAAGGAATACAGCCTGTTAGCTACAACATGGTAGCTGAATATATATCCGGTTAGTACTCCAGCGACCCTTTGTGTTAAGTGCATACCATTAACAATGAATTCTGATTTTTCCAAGTTATATAATTTGATATCTTGACAGCTCAGACACTTGAAGCACCACTATTTGTTTTAAATGGCTTTATTTTATTGTTTAAATGTCAGTATCAAAATAAAGTAATGCACACAGTCTTGTCAGATCTAGTGCAGTGGGAAGTGTTGCTGTGAGGGGGGAAAAAGGCCTTGAGAGAGTTTGTTCTAAAAATGGTCCAAAAAGTCAATTATGTCTTTTGTTGCATCCTTGAATGACTTGCAAAATTTTATTTACAGTGGATCTTTTGTTTTATGGGTAAGCTTATCCAGGTGCTGAGGAAGGAGACTCAAAAGGACTGCAGTTTCTTAAAGAAACTGTCATACTAATAAATAAAACCTTCAAGTAAACAAAAATAAAAAAAAGTCATTGCATGCGTATTAATTTTTAAGCATTTGGAAAAAATTACCATAAATCAGCATAGTATAATCTGGAAGATCAAAAGTATGAACTCTACCTGAAACTGCAAATTAACAGAGTCAGCAAAAATCTAATTTGGAGAATACTTGCAAGCATGACTAGATCTCTCTATTCTTCCTTTTCTCTTAAGAAATAAATACAGTTTACAAGACAGCAATGCTGTTAGAATTTGACCATATCTTATTTCCAGTAACTCTGGGGTTAACAAGTTCTTCTTCACCACAGCCAAGAATTTACAGCATTTATCGTTCTCTTAACGTTTTAAGGTGGGCAGTTTAGCTATCTACCACAAAGCAGTCAAAGATCTGATCTAGGGCCTCTTTATATTTTCTGTTGACCACTGATCTTAGGGCAGGATAACTATATCCTCCAGGGAATTAAGTTAGAAACAGCTTTATTTACAAAGAATGAAGATGCATACAAAATCTCTCAAGTGAAAATCTTAGGGGAAAACAGATACGGTACACTGAAAAGTATTTATACTTAAAGACTATATAGCACACACTATTTTCTTGTCCTCAGTCAAAATTTAAACCACAACTTCTTTCATCTCATTTGCATGCACTCCCTGTTTAGCACATAGTCCTTAAACTGGAAACAGCAATACATTTGCTAATAAACACAGCCAGCAGCTAAGGTGAAAGCCACGAAGCTCCTGTAGATAATCTGCCATGTGCAGAAAAATTCAGCTGGTGGCTGGCGCCATATTTGGCAAATTATATTCACTAATCCTTCCTTATCGTGATGACCCCCAAAGCCTGTCTAGGCTTCAAGGCCTGTCAACACCCCATTGTTACTGATTTATAAAAGGAAAACTGGGCCCATGTGCCACCTCTATCCTTCTAACCTTGCCTATTAAAGGCAGGGTCTCTGTGGCGTCTGACACAAGGAGGGGGAAGCGGGCATGTACATATTTACATGGGCAGCAAACGGCACTTCACCCCTAACAGAGCACTGAGAGCACGGCAGGGCCCCAGGTCAGCAGCTGTGCTGTGGCAGGAGTGCATCCTAGGTGTCTGCAGTAGCTTATCCCTACAGCTGTGCCGGGAATTGCACACGCCCTCGCTGAGCACGCACTGGCTTTACCACGCCAGTCGGGAGAGGCTGTGCAGAAAACCCCTCCAAAACAGTGGGCTCACAAACAGGGCCGTAACACAAGAAAACCAGAGCAGTAACATCTTACTACATCATTTTTCTTGCTACTAACTACTGTGGGTAAGTACTTGCTCCAAATTCAGTATTATGGCTAATACATTACCCAGAGGAGCAAAGTACCAGCTGAGCTGAAGAGATGTTTCCCAGGCTTCAACGAGGGGGGAGCACAGCAAAACACTCACCAATACCAGTTACTCCAGCAACTTCTTTGCACTGGAATCTGCACTTTCTTGCAAACTACAAGATCAGTGGTCCAGGGATTGTCACATAGTGATAAATCCCATCCACGAGGCTTGAAAGAAACAGCAACAAATGTTTCTGTCCCGTTAGTACATATGACTATTAAAACACGATCTGTTGGTTTACTGCAAGACATCCTATTGTAATGGCAACCACAGCATGGGATTGCTAACTGGACCATGCTTAGAGGTGATATCTGCCTTTTTATGCGTTCTACTCAACTCCAGTTTTTGTAAAGGCTGTTCTAGTTTTACAGGCTGTCACAAACCACAGAGCTGATCTCATTCCACTCTTTCCCTCATCTCTTTGCTTCTGATGTAGATTCTGTACCAGTCACAGGGGATGTAGGGTAGGCTTTCACCTTTGACTGTACGCATGATAGGAGGGAAGAGAAAGGTGGCAGAAACATTACTAACTTAAAATATTTCCTGTTCCTCAAGGATGAGAATAAATTGTCCCCATATGACTATGTGGTATAAAGATAAACTACTCTCCACCCTTTAGGAATCCTCTACCACCTCAGGGTTTTTCCTTCTACCTCCCTAAATAAAACCTTGCATTGCTTCCCATGAATAACACTTTTTAATAATTTAAAATATGTTCTGTTTGTTGGGGTTTCTTTTTTCCCCTTGCTGCTTATTATGTTTTTCAGTGGCTCCTTCAGATTCTGCACCCAACCCGTATCTATTGTTTCATTAATGAGGCCAGCTAAGAGTCATATATTTCTATTTAGCTTCCTGGGCAACAAAATGGAAGCACGTGTGTGGGTAATGCTAACACAACCAAAGGCCTCCTAGGAATATAGTGAGAACACAGTGCCTTTGATTTATAAATAGATATCACTATTTATAATGCATAAACAAAATGTTTCATGATTTGTAACACTAAGCCCACACAATTATATTGTTTTAAAAAAAATCCAAATGCCTACTGTCTACAGAAATAGAAACACTTATTTACGCAAGCATCATGAGGACACGGGGGCTGATACTCTATGAACTCCTGCCAATTAAATGAGGTACTTGCTAATTGCTGTCCCATATCTTCAAGGACCAAAGGGGCAGAACAGTGCCATGTGAGGCAACATGGTATCATGTAGCAGTGCTGAAGCCAATCCAGGTCAGATTTAATGTTCAGAAATGACCACATACTGTATTACTCATGTCCAGCAACAACATTTTGACTGCAGGAATGCTAAGCTCCTGGTCTTAACCCCAGCCAGCACTTGTTGCTACTGAAAGATTAATGTTATCTCTGCATTTAAGTAACCCTCATATATGGCCAAAATTAGACTGCAAGAAGTCCAATGGTCTGGGACTGAAATTGTTTTTAGCAGCAGTCTACAAATGCACTGCTTGGGCAAACTATCTGGGTCCCAAGGGAATGCTACCCATTCTATGCACTCTAACAATGCCTTCCATGAGCAGTGGCACCATCAGCACCTTGTGCATCCCTGCAGAAATACTTCAGGAGAGGCTAAATCAGTTCCTTAAATTCTACTGGGCACGGTGAAGCCTTACTATCAAAACTTACATGGATGACAGAAAGGGGGAAATTGAATTAATGGAGGTAACATCCAATTAGAATATAAGGGTTTTGTTCTTACTTTTTTAAAATGCTATCAATGCTATTTCAGTGCTGAGTTCTGTTACAAATATCTTCTATTCCTCCTGAAGCATCTGTATTTGTCACTTATTTTGTCAAGTGTACTGCCAGCTTATGCTCATTCCTTCTGGTTGTGGAATGAACACAGAAACATCTATTTCACTTCCAGTTCTTACATTTCTGGAGTAGCCTATGCTTCCAGACATAAACCTCAATACAAAGAAAAACAAAAATCCAAAGACAGCCCTGTGTGAAAGTGCCACTACTCAGATTTGAACAAAATCGCACAGCAATTTAAATTAATCAAAAGAAAAATGCAGGAAAATTTCTCTCATTCATCAGGTGCAGTCACAGAAGTCTGAAGATTTTAGCAAGTGTTCAGTAGATTATGGATCAAGCCTAATTTACAACTAAATTTCCATAGTAAATCAATATTGCTGGTTAATGACATTGATAGTTTACTATTGTGATTTTAATACTAAAATTCATATTGTTAAAACATGATGCAAAAATTAATGTAGAAATTGTATTGCATCACAAAACAATTCAAGCATACAGTTGTTGTTCTACATGAGACAAAAGCCTTTAACATTTGATGTACAAGTCGGGTATTAGAACAATAATTGAAAAAACAGATGACCTACTGTTGTTTTCATACTATTTAGGCCATCATGTAACATTCTAGTATGGTAAAACTGAGTTTATTTTTAATGTGAGACTAAAATTAAACATCACTGAAATCAAGCCTCAGGGTTTGCTTTATCAGTATACGTTGACAATAGAATAGGTAAAGTACTCATGCTTACAAAAAGTAACATTTTTAGACACACTCACAGAGACTGACTTCTGCAAAACAGTCTTCTGAGCACAGGACCCTCAATCATGTTGCACAGGGTGGCTTATTTGCCACCTGTACTTGGGTTTTAATTCCTCTTTCATTGCTTGCACATAATTATTAATATGCAAACAAACATTTACCTGGAAATGCTTCTTTTGAACATTTCTCTTTTACCAAAGACTATCCCTTTGAAAGCAAGCTGGCTTCTATTTAAGACTTATTTCTTAAATTTTGTAATTTAAAACTAACTTCTCTCTTCTAACAAGGTAACTGACTGGTTATTGCCTTGCTCTTTAGAGAAAGGACTCCCCCCTTCTCTTCTCTCAATACAGACAAAATCTTTTCTTTGTGCCCAACATAGGAAAAAGAGGGATGAGAGGGCTTCACGTCCTGTCCACACCCTTCAAAAAAACGGTGGTTTATTTAAGGCCCAAGCCTGCTACAGTCCGTGACCTGCATTAGTATCTGAAACACCTCCCCACTGACACCAAGCAAGACTTTCTGCTTGTGGGTCATAGACCTCTGTGTGCTTCAAAACTGATGGACAGAGAAAGCATAAAACCAAGATTAAAATTACTTTTCTTCAGATACACCGAGTGTGGACACTTTCTGTACTGCAGTAACATGAGAGCGGACCATGGGCATTCTGAACAACAGTGTTTTGGCTCAGACGTCCTTGCAAAAAGAGAAGGAGGAATACTTTAAAGAGATCACGCTCACACGCTAATATCTGTAAAAGGAAGAATAAGGGAAAATGGTAGTTGAATCAAGACAGGTTACTTATAAACTGTGTGCCAACCAGTGTGCACCAAGATGACACTTTTTTTAAAAAAAAGCACTTGGACAGCTCTCCTGCACAGTTCCTGGCTCATTTGGAGATCCAGTCCGAACATGACCTCAGAAGGTTCTCGGTGTCTGGCCAACACTGAGAACAAGAAAGACAAAAGCATTAACATCTAACATGACTACTTTACATCATTTGAATTAGAATTTCAGGTAAGAGTCCTTTCTAGAGAAAGAAAAAAATTTCACATTGCAATGCCATAATTCACCAAAACAATGGGGGGCAGTTAGAGATGAGAATTAGAAGGTTTTAATTGTTACAACTTCCTATTTAGACAAAAAAAAAAAAAAAAAGAAAAAAAAAAGAAAAAAAGAAAGTACTATATCCACATTTATTATATGGGAAGTCTGTTGACATTTGAAGAGTGCAGCCTCAGATACACAGAAATGTTCAGGAACATGGAAATGGACAACTTTTAAATTACTTTATCTAAGTTGTACAAATCTTCATTTGGAGAAGGCAAAGCAATCAGTATTAAGCAAATTAAGCTCACCTGCACCTATCTAAAGCATTTTATTAAACACAAAGCTGAAGGTGAGACATTGCAAATGGATAATGCCTGGGCCTTTTACCTCCAGAGACCTTGGGTTCAAAGCCTTGCTTAGGCCACAATGAATCACATTTACAGATTTCACAAGCCAAATTCGATAGCTGTTTCCCTGAAATACTGACTGTATCTTTCCTTTTGTTTGCAAAATATGTAACTTCAGCACTAAGACCCATCCTACTCATACATATTTTCATCAAACAACCACTTCACATTGGCATAATTGGCCACCCCTTTTCACAGGAGGCCCAGGACAGAATAAGCAGGCTATAAGTCATGCTTAATGTACACCTGCAATAGAAACTTGATGAACTCTGCAACTAAAGCCTTGCCTGCCATCTTCATCAATCTACTTGCTAAAATGATTCTCGTCATGTTCCTGCAGATCTTTGAAGGGGGTATTTATGTTAAGGATCATTTATATTTAAAAAAGGTTGTGTTTTAACACCCCAAATGCACACTCAAAATATCCTAATAATTCAGTTTATCCAGAAAATAATGTGTAAGAACTTCTGGGGAAAAAAAATCTTATTATTCCTTTCTATGATTGTCTTCTTACTGTTTCACCAATGAAAAACATGACTTCTGCTTTAGGAAAAGAAAAAAATAATTTCTCTTTCCTACAAACATCTTTGTTCCCCAAAATTTTCTTATCATCACCTTTTTTTAGAGCAGAGATTAATCCTCATTTTATCCCTTAAAGAAGAACAGAGAACCACAAAGAAGAACTGCAATAATGATCCATGAATGACTGTAAAGCTGGTTGATTTACTAGAACTACACACTGCAAAAATACTACTGTTGTGGTTTTCTGCTGTTTTGTCCAAGTTCTGGCCCTTTGATACTCAATTCAGTTTCTTAAAATACCAGCCTTAACTCAGTTTTTACACTTCTATTCTGCTCCATCTAGTGGATTATTGATTTTTGCAATGAATGCTGCAACAACAGTACTCTAATAAACCATGCTGGGTTAGCTATTAGGACAAGGGAGCATGTTCAAATGATTATTTTTTGGCTTTAGATGAAAGAAATTAAGTCACATTCCTGGGTACCTGGATAAGACTATAGGATTCTGGCAGCATGTTCAAGCAACATAAATGGGAAAATGGTGTCATTTAATTATATCACTGAAATGAGACTAAGTAAGAGGCAGGCCTTGATTATAAGGGACAGGTGGCAAAATTTCTCCTGGTGCTTGCACAATTTACTAGGTCAGTCCTGGGGAAAAAGAATATTCCATGCCTGTGTTGTTTTGCTAAAACACTGATGTCCTCCAGGCTTCATAGCCTAGATTTCAGTTTTCTTCCTGCACTTGGTGATAGACAAAATGATATTATTATTATAAGCTGCTTTGTTTGCATGATATGAATAGTTTTATTCAGCCAATTTCCCTTCAGAACACTTACAATTGTGGTGGGCTTTTTTCAATGCTGTGCTGTTTGTAATACTCTCTTTAAAGACTGCTGAGCAGGTCTTACGCTAACTTTTCAGAGGGGTGTTTAAGGTAATGAGAGTTTGATTGATGAGAAGAAAAATTAGGTAATTAGTCCACCCTTATGTCTAGTTCATTTCAAATCAATGCAGCTTTTAATGGTATGAATATTTGTTTTCTTTTCAAAAGCAAATATAAAAATACTTAGCCAACAAAAACCCCTGCGTCAATGAATCAACAGTGTCTGTTCATACATGGAAGCACTGGAACCAATGATTCAAAGATAATGCTATTTACATGTCTGGTAGGCGAGGTGTAGGATGTATGCTCTCTGAAGCAATTTACAGCAGAAGAAGGAAATATTCATTTACTCTCCCAAACCACAAAAAGTTACTACGATATGCTTGGTTTCAATCATGAATCTAGCTGGAAAAGCATTAAAAAAGGGTCTATAACCACAAAACCCAAAAGTTAATTGGAATATTAAGCTGAAGGATTTCCAAACAATTGTTTCTAGTTTTCTTTTCTTTCTTCTCTCTAACAAGATAGGCAGCTCCAGTAGTCAGTTATAACTGGATGAGATAAGACTAACTCCAGACCGATCTGCTGTTCAGGACTTTATTGTATGCAGCCACATTGCACTTTCTATCACAGAATCTTGAAGTGTTCCATAAATATTAATTCAATAAGCCTCACAACATGCAGGTGAGCTCCATATTATTGTATCTATTATATTTTTGCTGGAGGCACACTAAGTAGAAGTGTCTTGTTCTGGAAGAGAAATTAAGTCTTGATTCCAATCGTCTGATTTAATCACTGGAATTACTCACTCCATGAAAACCCATCTGCCCCCAGATCAAAAGCAACTTTGTCACTGACTTCCAGAGAGCCATGATTTCATGAAAAGTCAAAATTCCTCCTCAGTAATTTGCAACTAAACACTACTTTTTAGGTTTAACATCCTGCATTAGTTACTATATCTTCACAAAGTTTCCTCCTAGAAACAGATGACTGACTACAACAGAGAAGCATAAATATTTTAAAGATTTTAATTATGAACACAACTGACCTGATACATTATAGTAGCTCAGGCGATAAGACAAGACAATATACACCTTTGCACTGCGCTACTCTAATTCATGAGAGTCAGAGTTCTGACTTTGCAAAAGAATTACAGACTTAATTTTCAGAAGTGACTTCCATTTTTACATTCACAATTTTGCAATCACCGTAGTTGTGAGAACAGTGATATGCATTAAGGTAATTGATTGTGCTTTGAAATCAAGTAATCAAATGAGCATCAATTAAGGCTGCAAATGTTTGAAGCCACGGAACTACAAAGCAAAATTATTTTTCCTTGTAAGCTTCCAGCAAAGTACACTAAGCAAAACTCTTCTTTCTGGATCAGCCTCACACCAAATATTTAGTGAATATATTTAAGATTCATTTTGGGTGATAATTTAATAATTGAGCGGTCTACATGTAGACTTTTTCTATTTCAATATCTCATTTTATACTTAACCAACTCCCACAGGAATATATGTACCTCCTATGCACCACAGTGCCTAGCTTCTACCATCTGACCCACCCAACGGAGCTGGAACCTGAAGAGAGATCCAGGCTTCCTGCACAAAGCATGGAGGAAGGCAGGCTCTCAGAGCAGAATACAAATGAGCTAAAACACACATACTGCTGCCACCTACACCTAGTTTATATGTACAATTTATGACTAACTTTCAGACCTGTGCTTCCACCAGGCTTCCTGGAAATGCTTTTCTCCTTTCAGGACTCTTGGCCTCCTATTCCATTTCCGCAGGAAGGTAGGTCAACATGCCTTTTCTCCAGCAAACTTGGATTGCTTCTCTTAAAAAATAAAACCTCAGTTCCTTCCTGTTTAGAGCCTTTACACAGATTGAACACCCTGCTCTGTATAAGGAATGAAAAGTTATTCCAGCTCCTGGGAAAAAGCTCTCTCTAACTGCTCTAATGAAGGTGTGGAAAAACTAAAGCAACCATTCTGGCTGCAGAAACAACACCTCTCCCCTTCCACAAGCTGGCTGCTGCTGAGGCATCGCAGTGGGATCACCAGGATGGCACAGGAGAAAGCGACTGCGGACACTGTGTGTGGTGTCTGTGTGCTGAGGCGTGGCAGGGTGCTCTGAGAATGCCTGCTAGATCAGGCCCTCAGGGGACTCAGAGGAACATCCTTGCTTCCAGAGCTAAACAGAAGATACCTTGTGAGCTGTTCAGACCTGTCAAAACAGACACTGCTGCATTTGCACAGAAGTATGACGTAGATAGCTACAGAAATTTTAAGGGCACTCTAGAAACTACAGCATTAACTCCAACACCTGGGAAATTCCACTATTAAAAGATATCCCAGGACCACCACTTTGGATTAAAGCAGATAAATTCCACTTCACGTAACTGGAGTATATTGGTGGAATCACTTTTGCTTGGATTGTCACTATATATGCAAAACTCCCTGAACCTCAAGTAATCATTTAGCATCCCAGATTAATATTAAAAAAAAAAAAAAAAAAAACAACAAAAAAAACAACCCTACCTGACTATTTTTGAGGTCCAAGAAAAGGCAAAAGAACTTTTCAAGATTGTTTGACTACTCAACCTGAATCTGCAAATACCTACTACAGCAGATAAGGTTTGATGCTTACTGATTCCAGTGAAACTACCAGGAAAATCCCACCCCATAATAAGTGATGGCAGCACCACATCCTGAAATTGTAAACTCCCAAGGCACAAAACTGTCTATAAAACTCTTGGACATCTAAGATTCTGTAAAAATAATAATGCATTCAGCTTTATGCAATTTTCAGCTAAAAATCAGTCAATCCCTATTTCTCTGCCCTTCCACATCCACAGTTATCACAGAAATTTTGTTCTGTTAGGGTAATATATATTTTTAATGCAAAATTTCAACAGGAACCATTTTTATGGTCTACTAATAAACCTTTTAAAACAGGGATTTATAATGGAAACAGTGACGGACCCTTAACTACAGTGTATGCAACCATAATAAAAAGAATTAATGTAGTCAATTTGTACTACTGTTCTCAGAACAAAAAAAACCTCTATTTCAACTGCAATCCTTTCAACAGCTGATTGGCAAGCCTGTCCATTTCTAGTCTGCAGTGTTGTCAGTTGTCTTCAACATGATAATGAGCCTGTCACCATATTCAAATAGCCTTGTGACAGCATGTTTTGTGAGCATGACGTCCACTGCAAAGGGTCTGTCAAAAAGCACCTTTCAGAAAATGAAAAGAGAATGCTTTTCTGATGATAAATCTAATTTCTTCATAGCTAAAAGAGTGAGATTTTTCATCTGATTTTGTCAGTGTTGTGTTGCATTTGTGTCTTCAGAAAATTCTGCGTTCTGATGCATAAAATTTTGAAGTTATCTGTAAAGACAAAGTGAGAAACAATAATCTTTTTGGAGTTCACGGGAGGCCGTGCATAAAACTGCAGTACTGCTGGCTTTACATCAAATTAAAACTGGAGGGGGGAGGGAATGGCATGGAAGGGTAGCTTGCGACCAGAAGCAAATAAGGCTCCCAGTAAAGATCTCAAAGTCTACACACGCTAGGGTCTCCACTCTTCCCCAAACAGCCTATTAATAAACCTCCCTTGCTCTGTGTGGTCCTAGTTAAGTATGACCAGGTTGCATGAAATTCCCTGGCTTTCAGACCAAGGTGGCAGAACAGAGACACTGGCAGAGCTTCCAAGCACTGCTGCAACTCAGGAGTGTGTTCCACACGCTGTGTATTCCACATTCAGCTGCCATTCGTACTACCTGTCAGCTGGGGAAATTTTTACCAAGAGCAAAATCTGAATATTTTGGCAACACAGATTCCTCTCCATGTGTCTAAGCATCCTCTGTTAATATCAATATAAAATATAGAGGTACGTTGAAATACAGTGCTTTATTTTCCCTGTTGACAAAAGCTGTCCTTAATTTCACTTCACCTTTTAGGATTCTTTTCCCCAGTAGCTGATTGAGGAGGGAAAAGGGAAAGGGAAGTGGTAAAAAGAGAAATGTAAAACCCCAAATGAACAAGCAATAAACCTTTCTCTCTTTCAGTCACTGGGTGAGAAAGGGGTGGACACAGCTGGACTTTGAAGTCCCAGGCTGAAAGACACATTAACCTTAGAGCAGAAGTTTCACTTCTAGCTGTGCTTCTAACACCACATGTGACTTTTACTAAGCAACTCTTGTTCTCTTTCTCTGAGGTTTAATACTGTAAAATGGGACTATTACTGTCTACACATCACAGGTGTTCTCTAAAATGTATAAAAAATATTCCCCGAAAAAATTGTTGACAAGCTCATGACACATTTGCTGCAGAAAAATCATACTGTACAAGCCCAAGGTGTTTCAAAAGTACCGAAGAAGCTTGTTTTCCTAAATATGGGTGAAAAACAGCAAACCTGGAACTTTAGAATGCTTAACAGGGACTTCCCCAGCTAACCACTGAACAGTATCAAAATTAAGTATTTTACTACCACCACATGTTTTTCAGGCCACTAAGAACGTAAGGTTGACAATCCCATACAGCTACGGTCTAAAGGCTGTACCTGCAAGAATCTGGTGGGATTTGTATGAGGTTAGGGGCACACAGACACTACAGGTGTGAAGGCACAAATTATCTTTACCCCTTCCCCATCTTCAACATTTGTCTTTGAAAAGATTTCTCTGCTTTTGTCTCCCAACCTTTTTTTTTCTGCTTACACAGATGAATAAATACAAATATTTATTCTGACTACAATTCATGATGAAAATTATGAGTGAATAAGGAATTTGATTAATTCAAGTCTACCAAGCTGAAATAAGACAATTTTACGGACAGTCTATTTTTTATTTTTTTGTTAATACAAGGAGATCTGAATATAGAGGATCTGTCTTTCAAATTTGGAATATACAATATGGTATGCCACCCATGATCATGTAATTCAATACACCTGTAACTGAATAAAACGCAAAGGTAGGATTATTACAATTTTTTTTAAGTGAAGCCAACTAGACACTGCAGCTTTAGACGGCACAAATGGACAAACAACATTAAACATGACTGATTTTTAAATTCTTCATTGCTCAGCTGGAGGGAAGTATTACAAGGCCAAAAAGCAGAGCTATGGACAGCTGGCTTTGTGCAGTACCAGTTCTCTGCTTCAATTTTCAAGCCATTCATTTCTTGGTGGGGGGGGGGGGGGAGGTAGGGAGGGGGAAAAAAAGCAAAAAAAAAAATTCTAAACTAGGAAACTAGGCCATACAAATGTACAAAGAAAGCTTGGGTCTCTAGGACTTTCATTGTCTCAGGGAGTCGTCACCACCCTGAACCCTCATTAAAGCTGAAGAGATGCGGGAGCGGCATTAAAATGAATGCAAACCATTTGCCGCAATCTTCTGCTCACACCATCTCCAAATGAAGGCAGGCATTGCATAATCCAGGCAGCTCGAGCTCCTGACAGGTGGATGATTTATGCTCATAGTCGGAAGAATCGGAGAGCCTGCAGAGGACACAGCGTGAGCAAGGTGGTGGCGAGACAGATGCTCTCAGTGGGCTTGCAGAGGCTGGCAGGCTCCAGCTAGCTCAGGTGCAACTTGAACACTATAGTACTGAACTCATATTGCCTGGATTCCAGCACAGCAAGATACCATTTACAATATTATGTACAGTAGATATACTATCAAACCTATCTGTGTGCTGTTTATCTATGTGTGCGTACACACACACACACAAAATACACACATTTTTTCTATTTGCATTTCAACTTGCTGTGTTCACGTACACTTTGCATGTGAATATTCTCCACTGAAAAAGAAAGGGCAGATTAGGACAAATTCTGCATTGTTACAGCCACATAGCATAAGTGAAACCACCGAAGTTGAACAGATGTAAGTGGGGGAAGAATTTGGCTCTAGCTTTCAGAGAACAGGCATGGATCTGGGATACTAAAAATCCTTTCAGTTTTCAGAGTGTTTGAAAGCTAGAAAAGAAAATGACCAGAGGAAAATTCAAAACACCTACAGGTCTAAACATAATGGGATATTCTCATCACTTATGATATTTATTTGTAAAGCACAGGAAATGCCACAGTTAACACTGTTCTGCAAAAAAGCACAATATTAGCAAAACATAATGTAAATGACCCTCATGCCATCTACTTCAGTCTTTCAATGACATTATTTTTACTGCCTTATTCAGGGTTATTTAAAAATCCCATCCAAAACTGCAACGTCATTTCCAACCACATAATTCAGCTTCCTTTTCTACAAGGAAGTAGAAATGGGGGTTTGACTTTTCACTCCTGTAAGAAAAAAAATGGTCTACTAAAATAATACATAAATGAAAATACACATGTGTAAACCAGACCTTAAACACGTTTATGCCACACCTCTATATGTTTTTTCCTTCTTTAATAGAAAAGGCGAAGCCAGGACTAAATTATCCTACCTTAAGCATATTAACAAAATAAACAATTCACCTGTCTCATATCAGACCCTCCACATTTTCCAGTGAAACCTGTCACTTAATTAAGTATGTAATTTTCAGGGGCAACCGAGGAGTTAAAGCATTCAAATGTGCACACTGCAGATTATCTGGGTTGAATCTGGGACTTTGCTGACTCTCAGCTCCTTTCCACTTTAACAGATGGGGTCAGAGGTGAAACTGCAGACGAGAATTAAAGACACATACATCCCTTTAATCAGATAACACATTCAAAGACTTGCAAATTCCCAAGAAGCCACTTTACAGGCACGTGTCATGGGCTATTCCATAAAGAGAGAGGGAACAGTGAAGACGGAAAAAGGACTTATTTCAGCTAACCAGCATTAAAAAAAGGAAATTAGAGAAAACAAATGGAAACAAAATGGGATGGATTGCTAACATTCCAAATGCTTTCTCATTGCACACATCTCCCTAGAGAGGAACACCAATGTTGGAAGCCTTAACACTCCGCATTCAAACGTTCTTCCTAACTTCATTAATCAGCTGCTTTTAAGAATGCTTCCATAACAAGTATTTTAATTTGAGATGAGCTGAAGCATCCTGCCAGGATGGATATCTCCAGGAATACCAGGATGCCCAGAAGGAAATACAGTCATTCAGTCTGACTAGTCCTCATGAAACAGTGAGTCAGCTAATAAAAACCTCAAGAAATTCATGATTCTCTCTCCCACCTGGCCAGAAAAAAAACTGCCTGGAGGATATGTGCTCACAGCAACTATTTTCTCATCAGCATTCTTCTGATACAATTGTGGTTTGGAAGAGGAAAATTAATAGAAAGTAATGAAAATGACAGAAGATAAAAAGAGAAAAGAGAAGGATCTTATGTCATCTTAGCTACTCTGTGGCTTTGTTCTCCAATTACTGCATCCCTCTGCATCTCATGCATGATCAAGCAATGGCCATGAGGCACGCTCCAGCAGCTGGAAGACCAGCATAGACTGTGGCTGTAACACCAGACTCAAGAGGTGTTCCAACTTCTTTTTGTCTGAAATACAGTCAGAGACTTGTAATTTGGGTGATGTTCTTGAGGGCTGTTGAGAAGGAAGAGTCCCTTATTATATCAGCCTAATTCTTCACCGGAGTTGTAACCCAAGAGAAACTTTCTAATACATCTTTGAGCAAGAACACATTTAAACTGGTATTATAAAACAGACTGCTACTTTTTAAGGGAAATATTAATTTTATTTTATTTTGACATTTAGCAGTCTATTCTGTCTTCAAATTGGAAACTTAAGAGCTTTCATTAAAAGTTTGACAGGGAAACCAGCAGTAGCTTGTGACCTGAAAAATCAGTACAGAGGAAGACTTCTCTTAACACTTCAATAGTAATAGCTGGTACCCTCAGTCTGGATCCAAAGTGTATTTATGCCATCTCTTAAGTAATCTTACCATAACTGATACCACTTCCTATCCAGAAATGCAGTTCTGGTGGACTTAGAAATGCTATCCACTGAGATTGACCATGCAATGAAATTTTAGGTGCCCATTTATAAAGCTTGGATTGAACTACAGAAAATAAGATAATGAGAGAGAGTATAGGAACTTCAGATGCTGGAGACCACTGTAAACACTATCTGGCAGACTGTCATGAAAAGCAACATGTGGCTGTACAAGTGTTGAACAAATGATATAAGACTGATCTGTCGATTGATTCAGATCACAACAAAAGACATGGCTCATCTTCAGTTACCACCCACAGAAAGGAATATTAGAAAGAGACAGGGCATTGGTGAAGTAATTGTTACATGGCTGAATAAAAATAACAAGAACAGCACTGTATGGACTAATGTTTGGCTGAAGAGGGAAATAAAAGGAGACAAAAGGTGAGGATGATGATCTTGTACCACTTGTTTTTTCCTATGATCTGTATGTGCTCAGCATGCAGCAAGTTACCAATATTCTCTCTTGCTGGTCAAGCAGTTTTGCCGATGAACAGCACACCAACAATTCTGCCACTAAGGGCACAGACTGGAGTTAAGCTGATTAAGGGACAGTATCACGCAGACTTTCTTTTAGAAAGTATTTCAATTTTTCCAAATTAAGTATTTTAATAATTAACCGTTTTAACATGAACTGCAGTAAGACCCCATGCAAGCAAGTTGTATGGAATGTTGATTTTAGATCTGCTACACTAAAACTGTCAATCAAATTGACTTCTCATCTTATACCTGATGATCCTGAGACGTAAATCAGATGCTTAAGAGAAAAATAGATACAGGTATTAACTTTGCTGGAAAAATAAAGCGCAAAAAGGAAAATATTGATATTATTCAGTAAGTATAGATATTTAACATAGCTGTATTTGACTTTCTCCAGAATAATTTCTCTAATAAAAGCCTATTGAGGCTTAAAATAAAGCTAAGTTTTTTAATTTATAAAGATTAATAGCTATATTAAGCATCTACTGTAAGCACAACAGACTTCCCTCATATTTTCCCTTTTCTGTCATATAAATACCCAAAGAAAAGAAAACATAAAAGAAAGAAAAGGAAAAAAAAGGAAAATCTGGTTAGATGAGATCTATTATTAGAATAGCTAGTAAGCATGGCAAAATCTGACAAAGTGACAATTCATTGCAGATGATCACATTTATTTCAGAATTCAGGCTGCTGACTTTCAACCACAAAAGCCACATTACAAACACCAAATGAAGTAATATTCCAACTTCATATTCCAGTACTCAGTGAGTAGAACTGGCAAAGGCTCACCACTTGCAATAACTCCTCAGCTTATGAAAGGGCAATGACTGCTCAGAGAGAAGATTGTGGCTTAGTTACATTAATGTCTCAAAACTCACGTTCATTCTAGCGTTTTTTTGTAGGACAGCAGAGAATTAGAAGTGTGAAATATTTGAGGGATAGCACTATATAAGATCAGATGTAACAACTGCAGGTGGAAATTTTCTTGTTTCTCAACACATTCATTGCTTTGACTGAGTGAAGAGGCCAAGAGAGTTCCTCAGCCACTCAGCTTTTCTGTGCCAATCCATCCCAAGCAGCAGCAGACTACCTGTTCATCTACCACATGGGTTCTTGTCACCAGCACCTGCATCATTTCAGCCCTTCACCCCAAATAATCCTACCATACATTCTGTTTCAACAAAGATTTTACACAGCAAGAGTCTCAGTGAGGAGCTGTGAGTGCTGCCCAGGTAAAGGCTGAGTAAAATACAGAAAGGTTGGCTCCAGAGTGGCACTTTAGGGATAAGGATATTCACTACCCTTAAATGCCCCTCTACCAGAGATTCTACACCTATTCTACTCAAGCAGGGGATGTGCAAGTGTCTGCACAGCAGAACAGAAAAAAGTGAAGAATACAAATTATTACACTAATGTTACTCTTTACAAAATGAGACTTAACATAAGGCATGACCCATGTGCAAGAATTCAAGAACTCTACAATAAAGGGCAGTGCTACATTTGATGTGTGTGTTTATGGGTGGCAGAGACCAAGAATGAAAGGCAGCTACTTGTCTGTGAGATCATGGGAAAAGCCCTGCATCCTTCAGACTTGTCTCTACCTATCCTTATCACTTATATTGCTGTCACTATACTTCCAGTGCATAAGCAAATGTTCATAGGGGCTAAATCCAACAAACATATTTTGCAAACAATGGAATATTTTCCAGAAAATTAGGAAAATACTGCTTCCTTATTTTAGGATCAAAAGAAGAAATATGACAAATGAGGACACACAGTCAACCACCTGAGATTATGATGAGGAAATATCAGTACAAAGTGATTAATTTTTAATAGTAATTTAAGTAGACTCATGAAACTGCAGAATCTACTCCTTCCAATTCTGAGCAAGTAATATGTAAGGTATGTGCACTAAGAAAATTACAGTAAAATTTAATCCTATTCAGAATCCTTCAAACTAATTAACAAAATACAGAGTAACTTTAGGTTGAAAGTATTCTTTGCCTGTCTGACCCAGCAAACAACTGCTGCCACCGGGATTCTCAGCAGCAATGACTGTGTGAGCAGACCCAACCTAACAGCTAATCTCAAGGAAGCTGCTGGTGAGTGAGCCAGCAAACAGCTCTGACCTCAGATTTGCAAATGCTAACACAAAAACCTCCCCATTTACAGATCTGTGTAAAGCCAAGAAATGTAAATAGTTCTCAAACTCAGACTTACAAACAATACTTCTTTCTCCCCATCCACTTCATACATTCTCTATTGTGGAAGGCAAGCATTTCTATAAAGGGACAACAGTAATACAGAATTTTATCTAGAAAGAGAGAAATTTTATTTAAAAAGCAAGTCCAGTGAACTGCTGGGATATCTGTTTTATTCCTCAAAATACTCAGAGACAGAACACAAACCAGAGTGGCACAATGCTGGAACACAAGCACCATGAAAACTTCTCAGGAGGCCAACACTTGGTAGGAGCTGTAAGTGCTTTCATGTGACTTGGGAAGAATATCCACATCCCCAATATTTGCTTTTTCTGGTGTATTTTTCTAGTGGATGAATAGAAATGCTAGTTGCTTGAGCTGACTATAAACACTAACCTGAAGTTGAATAGTTTGTCCTTCTTCCATCAGTTACAGAGAGTGGATAGTCATGAGCTGCATTTTAGGGCAGACAAATTGGGCTGTCAGTTCTAATGTGTGAACTGGGCTATCAGGTCACATTTTAGTTAGGAGCAAAGAAGCCTACTTATGAACACCAACAGCACTTAGAGATTACCTTCTATTGTTTCCAAGGAGATTTAACAGGTCCCAGTATATATTAATCCAAGCACACACTGAATGAAAGAAAGGGAGTGCAAAGAGAAAGTGGGAAAGAAAAAAGGGAAAGGAAGAAATAAAAGTGAAGGAAAGGTAGAAATAAAAAGGAAGAAGATAAGGGGGGAATGGGTGATTGGGGAAGAAAGGGAAGAAAGGGGGAAAGGAAGGAATAGGAGAGGAAGAGAAATAGTTAAAAAAAAATATCTGCACTAGAAACCAAACTCCTTCATAACAAATTGAAACATAGAAGAGAGCTGAGACTTCAACAGAAGACACACTATGTTATCTCTTGATGTTACAATACAGGAGGTTTGTTTAATATCCTGCATTAATGGAGAATCTCCTTAAGTGTAATATTATGATAGAGAGCATAAGAAATATCACTGAGGTCACTGCCGCTCTATTAACTGTCATCCTGTACAGAAATATTTTCTTTGAATACCATTAATGCTTTCTCCTTTCCTTTGTTCTGATTTCTAAAGGCAGCAGGAACTAAAACTTCGTCCACAATAATTTCTGCTTTCGTCTTGGCAGACTAATGGTATTAGACTTGTAAGAGAAATTTACCTTGGCAATGTCTGATGCACAGGTCTTTTCAAAAGAGATGTTGTTAGAAGGAATCCTATTAAGCAGGCTTTTTCACTACCCTCAAATCAGAGGTGATAACACAATTTTAGTCATAAAGAAGATTGCTTAGTTTTATTTATTATTTTGAGAGAGAATCCATTAATCTGCTCCTCTGCATATCACGCATCTCTTTACATAAGACTGAACTCAAGCTGCCCGTTCTCCTTGCTGTATTGGATTCATTTTCATAGACTGTCAAAGCCAGAAAGGATCAATATGATAATTTAATCCGATCTGCTGCTTAACACAAGCCCAAGATGTTCATACGGTAATCTTTTCATAATAAACTCAGTAATTTATGCTTTAAAATACACATACCTCTTTCTAAAAATGTATTCTTGTATTTGAATGAATGATATTCTTGTATTTGAATGAATGAAATCTCTCAATGTGTGAAGCAAAAATATTTTAGAGACCCCCAATTTTAGCATGTTCAGAAAAAGTGTAACTCATATGTAATAATCTTCTGGTTCATTACATGAGCATCTAAAATGTTCAAGCATTTTTAAAACTGTCAGGAATTGCTTTTATTTAGATCACAGCTGAAGAAAAACACTTTAAAATCCAAGATTTCTTTACCAAGCAGATTCTAACTACTGCCTTACCATTTCCCTAGGGATGCTAATGTCTCTCTGAGGGCCTGTATGAATTCTCAAAAAACCCAAGAAAAGTAATGAATGAGAAGTATTGAGGGCTACTCATCGAGCAGGGCAAGTACAACATGCAAGCTGCTCTGCTGTGATGGGAAGTCACATCAAATCATCACTGACATCAAGTCAGCACTGCCAGATTAAAAACTCAGAGAGTTTCTGATCATTTTTAGAGCCTGTATGATGGCTCATGTACAAGCAACTGTGAAGGTTCACAGACACAAAAAGGCATATTACTGATTTCTCCACAGCACAGATTGCCAAACCTTCCAAATGAGAAGGAATCTAACACAGCTCTAAGAGCTTCCATTAATACTTGCTGAGGATCTGGTTTCTCATTTGTAATAGCAGAACTAATTAAGCTGGAATTTTGTTACTCTGCCTATTCTAACTGGGTACCAAGTGACTGATGATAATTTGTAAAGGCCATCCATTCCTAAGGAAAATACAATCATACATACATGAAGCGACCCATGCCATTTTATTGTAGTATACTTTACTTTTCATATAAACGTCCATTTTTTTCCATGTATCACTAATTTAGGAACTAGACTTTCTGAAAGAACAAGCAATTCAGATCAGCCACTGCACACAGTCCATAACAAATTCTGAAAACACCCAAATAGCAGAAATAAGAGATATGTGGGAGATGTTTTTGGTATCAACAGTTCTGTAAGAAATACAAACTAGTACTGCACAGAACTGTGAGAGGTAGAACAGGATACAGTATTCCAGAGGGTCTAAAAGCAGCATTAGTACCACTCAACAGATTCCCCTCTGAACTGTAGTTTTAAACCTCCCTACAATACAGGGCTAGGTAAAACTGAGGCTAAGGCTTTGCCTCTGTGGAGAAAACTAAAACATATGGAATAACCTCTTGTAAAAACAGTTATACAAATGCTGCATCTGAAACAAAAAGTAATTTTATTTGGAAAAATACTCTATTGGAATTATTTCACGAGCAAGATCTGTCCTATAATAAACTTGGAATATCTTCTACCACAAACATATGCTAGTAAATAGTCCCACAAATATTATTAATAGGCAGATAGTACTAATTAAAAATTAGATGTTGAATTCTACTCAGATCACCTAGCAATAGAAAAAAAAGTCAAATATCTATTTAATATTCCCCATACCATCTTATGTAGTTCTACAACCAATTTTTCTTCTTAGAAAAGAAAAAAAACAACCTCTTTTTCTCAATCCAAGGAGCTGTATAAAAAGGGAAATAGCCAAAATATCCAGTCTTGCACATGAGCACAGATTTAATTCTACCACCTGAAGGCAAATAAACACTGGCTTCCAAAGAGTTTTAAAGCCAAATTTAAATAACAGATTATAAACCAACAAAACTGAAAACAAGTGAATGTCGTAAAAATGTTCATTTTTAAAAATGGCAAAATACATGTCTCCCTGCACCCTTTTAGCAGTTTCAATATTATTTCAAGAAATATCAAGGGATACATTTGAAAAGTTTCTCCCTAGACTATAAAAGAATCTTTAATGTTGTTTCAGCTGTTCTCATGAATCTGAGACAATTCACAAAAATAAAAGAACAGTCAAAGAAACTGCATTTTGGTAGAAGAATCAATTGGGATACTTGAAAACCTTTTGTAACACTGACACAAAATTAAATATAGAAAAATGCATTTTTTCTTCTTTGAGTGCAATGTATTCTGCTTTGCTGCTACCAACCCTTACCTAGAAAAGTAAATGAAAACACAACATCCTCATATTTGTCCTGTGTCTAAAAGTTCACCAGACTCTGCTGAATGCTACAATACGAAGTGTAACATCCTCAAAACCCATCCATAGACCCAGACATGTTTGCAAGTAACAGTCCATTGGCTAAACCAAAATCATGTGTTCCTCCAGATCAGTCTGTACAAACTTTCTTATGATACTAAACAGGAGATGCAGCCAGGGCCTCAATCCCACTCCAGCCCAGCCCAGCCTGGCATTGCTGTAGCATTCCTTCTCTGGCTCCTGGCCCACATCCTAAAAATTATTAAGAATCTTGATCTAGGTGCTGCTGGTTAAGCCCCACAAACATCCATGAGAATATGTACAGAAAACGCCCACTCCACTTTTTACTTCATGTGACCAGAAATCCAACTCCTTCCCAGGATTTGACCCCAAAACACAGCGTCACCACCCTAACACTGGGTCTCCCACAGAAACACTGGATGCTTGATGAAAAACACCATTATCTTGTCACATAAATGATTCAACATGCAGATGTCATAAGGGAAGCCACACTATACATTTGTTATAAGTGATGTTTGGACCCTGCCCTAGAAGCCAAGCTAAAACTCAGACTCTTTTTCCAGGTACTGTGATTACTACCATGAAATTCATATGACAATTCACAAAATGACAATGTAGTAAAGTCCTTTCCAACGTGAAGGGAAGCACAATATCTGGTAATTGTTTCACTTTGGATTACACTTTAAAACTGTTTGTTAAGGATAAATTTCTACAAGAAAACTCCCTACAAACAAGGTAAGATTTCTGGAGAGGATGCACCCTGACAGATGTGCTGTTCTTGTAAGGAATGTGATGCTCCTCTCAAAGCTGCTTAAACTTGATTTTATTTCAGGTCTGCAACTAAATTTTTTTTGTAAATAGATTTAGGCTGTCAATTTCCAGGCATGCTGTGCCATCAGCATGTAGAGACTGCTGTGACAAACGTGGAGGCTGCAGCAGCAAATTTTATTACAAACTGGTAATTGAATTGAACAGGTTTACATTTGAATAGATTTACTGCAGCATGATCTCTGACATGCTGCATGGGACTGAAATCCTCGTCTGTACATAAACAAACACTTGAGATACAGCAAGAATAATTTCAGCTTATTTGAAGTCTGTGCTAATCAATAAATTTATACCACTTTACAAATGCAAGAAGTCATATCAGTATATTATCTTTCTTCACTTTGTATAGAAAAGATATGGTCCAAGTCAAAAAGTCATCTCCAGACTTTTTGACTACCTCCAAAACTACCTTCCAACAAGAAAAAAAAAATCTTTACTACAAGTAGAGTCTTACAAATGTACTGTGAATCAGTATGATTTAGAAAGTGTCCGTTAAAGGGGGAAAAAATAAAATGCCCTAATAGGTTCTTGCAGGTTATTATAATAGGTGGTAGATAAACAACACTGTCTTTTCAATGTAATTAGTTATTTTGCCATTTAGAAAAAGGTATGTACTTTTAGAGTAGAAAATTCATGCAATTCTTATTAAGAAAACTTCTGGGAATAATTTGAATCCATGGACACTCAACATTCAAACAAAAAATATTACTCACAATGTACATCTGTATTATCCAACTAAATTAACTCAGTTAACAAAATTGTACGCAGAAACAGTAAATCTGCACACAAATTTGCTGAGCTAATTACTCATTTGCAGAGGAGACAATTTCCTCTTGCAGTCCCAGAAGCTGCACACAGCTTAAGATTTTTTTAAATATATGTATGTTAACGCATGCACAATAGTGCCCTCAAAATTCAGAGGAAAAGGATTAAATCAATTCACCTGCATGTGCTCTTGGTAGCACTGTTTCATTTTCAAAGAAGTTGCTCAATATATCTGTATATTAGGTAACTAGTGATACAGGGTCTTAACTTACTAAAAAAAGATGCTAAGAAGCACAGTCCTTTTCAAAACGGTGCCATACCCAGTCATCCCTTTCTTTTTACAGTTTATCTAAGCATCATAATTTCACTTTCAAGTAACTGCTCCTAGTGGTCAGTTTATGAGGATTTTGGCAAGTAAGAACTTTCCCATAACCACTGAAGAGAGGGTCAAATCCTGCCGTTCTTACTGAGGCAAAATGTCCATCGAATCTGACAGGAGTTTTGCTCAAGTAAGACTAAGGACAGCAGGATTTGGCTCACAGGATCATAGCATCTGCCAAAGCAGTTGCACAGAACAAGGTTTATTCTTAGTAAGTATAATCCAATAAGAATATGTCTGTAGGTGCATGATAGACCTAATTTGCCCATCATCTCACCACCGGTCTATGTTGTTTTTTGGATTTTTTACCCCGACAGCTGCATACTTAGCCTGTTTTGCATTACCACCAACTCATTTACAAAATTCAGCCAGTTATTAAAGCAGAGTTTTCAAGCACTGACAAAGCAAAACTGAATAGGATTGTTTTGAAGTGGTTGCTTAATGCAAAGTACTCTCCACTGGATACAATACTTAGAGAACACTATGCTGATTTTATTTCAAATGTTTATCTAATTCAGAAGTACACAGCATCTTTCTTGGTGGTGATAGTGCCCTAAAATAATAATGCATGTAATGCATGCACTTACAAGAGTATTCTTGCATATACATTAACAGCAATGTAAGTTCATAGCAGGCAACCAAGATTTGAGGAATCACCTTTTTGTGTCACATAGATGAAGAAGGTTCCAGGTAAGACACCACCATTTCTTGAGTATATTTTCTTGCATTCAATATCTTCAAAATGTAATTGGCGAATTAAAACATTCAATACATACTTACAGTGAGGGGCAGGGGTTCTCAGACACTTTTAGGAAAAAAAATGGGGGGGGGGGGTGGATTCTCCTCTTCTGCATGCCAAAATTTGCTCAAGTGTAGTTACAGTAACTTCAGTACACACACACACAATACTTACACTTGTTTAATTTAGAAGTAATCCTTTTCATTTGTCCTGATGGAATGAAGACTGAATAAAAGGAAGGCACAGTGTGTGTTTTGGTTTTCTGCCAGAACTGGGACAGAGTAACAGTGGATAAGGAATGGAGGAAAGAAATCTTTGAGAATTCTGATGGTTATTCTATCAGTTACTTACTGGAGGAGATTGAATGCTGAGGTACATTTTGCTGTACTACACAAGATGATGAACTCTATGTGGATAAAGCACGATTCAATAGCTTAGAAGCAGACATCAGAAACAGCAAGTATATATGAAAATTGCCTTTGCAATAACTGATTAGAACACTCACCAGTCTCTCTTCTTTCCTGATTGCCCTACAGTTGTAGCAAGTGTTTGCAGAGAGATACAGATTGAGGTGGTCAGTCTTACCTTCTTTCAGCATGCCAACTTTTAGACATTTCATGAAGCGGCAGGCTTGGCAGGACTTGCGTCTGCGCTTTGTGATTTCACATTCATTCGTTGCTGGGCAGCTGTACTCTATGTTACCTGTGATGGAACAGACAGAGGAAGAGGTGCTCAGAGCCACTGACTAACCAACACAACAAAAGATATACAAAAGTACTCATACAAGTGCCTGTGTATTTCATTTTGGAACATATCAAGAGTAAGCAGTGCTACAGAAAGAAAATGCCTCTCAAAAATAAATAGCTGAGTTAAAAGATGGTTTTTTTCACCCTTTTTTAAAAATCTAGACATCTATATGAAAGAAATATAAAACCGTAACTAATGTGAGTCTGTGTCTCACTCCAAATATGGTCCCTAGGAAAATCCTTCACCCATGTTATTCCTGCTGACAGAAGAAAGACAATTTGTCATTTATTTTCTGTACCAAACCACAGCCTCAGGCTCCTTCTCTGAGCACTCTTTATTTTCCTTTTTAGCCAATTTCATTAGTCTCACTTTGCCTAGAATTCAAAAGGAGGACTGCTTTACTTCATAATCAACTATTACAGGTACCATGGAGTTTCACCCTTCTTCCACTACAGCTGGCACAGAGGGCAGGACTCACTGGGACTGTTACCACCATATCTAGCATGTTCTACAGCTACCAGGCCAGATTTCTGTTCCAGGGCATCTCCTCTTCTCTCTATATTTTTGACCAAGTTCTTGTACTGAGAGGCATCAAGAGTGTGATCATTCCTGCCAAGCTGTCAAAATAGCAAAAACTAAAAGAGATGCTTGCTTTTGTCCCTGCTTCTCCCAAATCCCCTCTTAAGGCTTACAACAAGCTGATCCTTAAATGTGAGTCCTTCTCACAATGGGCAAAGCAGTCTCTTTTTTTCTTTGTTGCAACTGCTTAATTCATATTATTTCTCCTCAAAAAATCAGAAAATAATATCTTGCAAATGAACGAGTAAAATACAAGCGTAGTTAACTTTTTTAAAATCACATCTTTGGGTATCCAAGTCCAAATGCAAGAACATCTGCTCTCTTTTGCCCTGATATCACTGCACTTTTCATAAAACAGCTTAGCTCACCTTATTCTTCTGCCCAGCCATGCATCCTGTAGCCCAACACTACGTCCAGTATGACAGACTTTGCAACAGCCAGAAGTTACACTGGGAAACTGACTTTTAAATAAAGTATCTTCCCAATCAGTCTGTCACATCTTGCTTTAAAGGTATTTCTTTATTTTCTGACCCCTTCCCCCTGTGAAAAAGTGCATTAGTATCTTAATGAAAATGCATTCCGTTTATTGCCCTCTTGGGAAGCAAGAGGTCATCACACCAAATGCATAAATTGTCATCAGAGACAGTCCGAGCATAATCGCAATTTTGCTGCTCCATGTTTGTTGCACTCGGGGTCCATCAAAGTCCCCTGAAACATGCACAGGTTCTAATAATTAGCACAGAGTCTGCCAGGGACCACAGCATTGATGAAATATTTCAGAGTTAATCACACTTTGTAAACACTGATTTATATTGACTACCTTTCTCCAGACTGATGTCTCCTCATTAAATATCACATTAGTGGATTGCAGGATTGCAAAAAGACTCAAATGCTCAGCAACTGCTAATTCAACAGGAAGTAATACTTAAACCACTTACATCTACTGAAAATTGGTAAGTACTAATGATAAAGGAGGTCTGCATGGCAAAATGTGCACTCGGCCAACACAACCAGCACATTTGGCACAACCTTTTCAGGCCTTTGCAGGCTTTCTTCCCCCTGGACATTGCTGCATGAGTGAGTTATCAATGCTGGTGAGTAAAACAGATCTTGGTATGCCTGAATGCTAATGACAAAAGTCAAAGCAGTTTAGTCCTTTTCCCCTTTCTTAGCTGCTGTGGAGAAAGCTATTTAAGAAACTGAAGGATATGGTGGGAATTCAGCACAACAGTTCCTGCAAAAGCTCTTTCCAATACATATTAGAAAAGTTAGGAAATAACACTTTTGGAAGGATAGGTAGAAAATTATGGTAAGGCAAGCTTAAAAAAGGATTCACATTATCCTGTCCTTCTAACGAGGCATTCTTAGAAACGCACAACCACCACACAGGAAGACCTTCAAAGCTTTCACAATTTGTACCCAATGAACTTCATTATACTACAGTAATAAACGTATTACCACCCCTATTAAAAAAAAAAAAGGAGAAACAGGGAATCAGAAATGCTTTGCACAAGATCAAGAAATCTTTGCACAAGGTCAGAAACAATCTTGATCAAAAACAAGATTAAGATTGTAACAGAGAACTTCAGGAGGCAAAGCTCTCCACCAGGGCAAGTGGAACACTCTCACTGTATCAAGAGATCCTGCCCCAAGATACAAAGGTAAAGGTGCCAACACCAAGAAGCAGCATTCAGAACCAGAAAGATAAATGCAAGATTGCTCATTTCATTATGCAGACACTTCTAATCCATATCCTGACATTTCACATTTCTGCAAACTATGCAACAGTCTGCAGCAGGCACAGTGTAACTTACTCTTCCTGAAAATTCTTTACACCTAAAGAATGCTAAAAGGAGCTATTATTCTAGCCACTTGGATTCCAGTATTTTAGCTTACAGGGGGAATCTCCTTTCAATTTAAACTGCTTTTCTTTAATGACTTGTATTTTACAGCAGACACTCAATATTCATTTTTGGTGTTGTAAAATAAACTTGGAAGACACTGCAAATAATTCCTCCAACGAGCTCAGCAGAGTTACAGGAATAGAAACAAAAATCCACACCTTACCAATGAGGACAATAGCTGGTCCTCATAAAGTGGTTCCAGCATTTCAGAACGTGGCTACACTGCGCTAAGGGTTAATGGAATTAACATTTTGTCTCCAGTTCACATGTAGATGCAGTGGATATCTATATCATACTATATCTATATCATAAAATGTGTTTTACCTAGCACTCCAAGCATTAGTGGATTTAATTTTGTTAAAAACCTGAATTTGCTGCACATTCCAGGTCACCAGAGCTTTCATAATTTCTTATTTACTTCTAGATATGAATTTCCATTCAAGATACTCAGATCTGCATTTTATTTCAGAGGAAGATCCAAAAGGAATCTTTACCAATTCCTTACTTACTTCAAGATGCTAGAGGCTGAAACTGAGCAGCTAGGAAGAGTAAAAGCTGAGTTTGCCCAGTCCTGTCAACAGCTGGAGAGGAAGTTGTGTTACACAATGAACAAAATCAACATGGCAGCTCGGGGTCTTTAAACTGGGCTGACAAGAGCGATTGAGCGATTTATAATATCTCCTGGCTGGTTTTCAGAAAGAACTGGGCTCTGATTACTTATTTCAGAGTCTTTTGTACAATTAGTTTGCAGGCAATATAATTTTCTCACTTACTTCTTAATAGAATTGTGCAGCTAGCTGGCTGCTAGCTAGCATATATGTAAAACTCCTGCCTGAAGTGCCAGGGGATAATCTGTATATTCCTTTCAGTAGCATAATGGACTTTTACAGTTTGGCAGTTAAAGGGCTGAGTAATATAAATTAGTATCACGCTTGAAAATAAAAAATATATGTCAAATCTTCACTCCCCAAACACATTTCCCTGTGCTAGAATAACATAATGGGATCTATACCAGCCTAAGCCCCTTTTCTTTCTTCAGTACTGAGGAATGTTATTTACAACCAGTTCTTTTTTCTACTGATTTGTAAATTTTAATATCTCAGCTGAAAGATGAGAAAATACTTCTAAAATGCTGTGCTTACCAATAGCAGGTGAAAAACTGAAAACAAGATGCCATTTGATCCTGAGATAGCAGGTGAGCTGCTAAAACTTACCCCGTATACCCAGCTCTCCAATTTTACATGCTTCAGACAGTCACATCTTTACACACAGCTCAGGATAAATGGACCAAGGTACCATTTTTTTTTTTTTACCTCACAGATGAGGTTTGGATGTTACTTGAATGAGGAGTGGAGAAAGAAGAATTTGTGTGGTACAGGGACTTACTCAATGGCTTTACAAGTCAGGCAACTGAGTGGATTTAGCCAAGATTCTCAAAACCATTTTGGCCATTTTTTTGCACAGAATTGACAGTGACACCAAAGGTGGCAGGACAAGCAAGAGCCATGGCAAAGAGGAAGTCACTGAAAGCACTGGGCCTTCTGCCTTGGTAGAAGCTATTGTCATCAACAGTCACATTTTCAGAACCTCCCAGATATTAAAAGTGAGAAGCTGGCTCTAGAAACAGGCTGGAACAGGAGTCTCTCTTCCACCAATATCAACAAAAGTAGAAGCTGCAGACATCAAGTCCTAGCAGAAGCTTTATTTCCTTTTTCATACTGCAATATTAGACATTATAACACCCAAATTTCTACAAGCTATTGATGTATGCTCAGGAAATTTTTGGACAAGTAAAAACTATGAGGAAGACTTAAGCGCAGGGTGAAAAGGTGTTTGGAAAGAATAGCCATGAGCCACTTAAAAAACCAAGAGGAATACTGAAGATATCAGTATCAAAACTTTTACTGTGTGGCAATGTAGGTTCAGAAGAAAAAAAGGAAAAAAACCAAATGAACCAACTTTCCTTCAATGCAATAATTTTCTGCTATAATCAGTTCATGAAGCTGCATTTCAGTTTAATAAGGTTTCATTTTTCTCCCAAAGTTTCTCTTTCACATTCTCTAACTTAATACCTTTCTTTCAAAAGCTTGTATTTCAAAACTGAAGTGTTTGCATTCTTCATAGAGACTACTGCTTAACTGGATTTAAGTCTTTCTGCAGTGAGGTTTATCCCAGGTATCCCTTCATGCTCTCTTTTCCCGGGTGACAGACCTGAAGGAATACACCTGCTTGCCTGTGCGATGCTATGCATCAAAACTCCGAAAATGGAAAGTAGCCAGAATTTCAGCCATAGGGCTTCTGGGACTTAATAGAGAGACCTCTTAGCAAGAGAGACACAGGAGAATCTAAGCTAACAAAGAGAGTGAATTTCACTATGTTGGGTTACACCTTTATACATAATCCAGCCAGAACAGAAAAGAATAGTTCCTGAGAATCTGAGAATGAGGAGCTCTTGGAAATCAAGACTAACGGGCTAACTGAAAAGAAGGACAGAGAAAAAGTCCCAGACTTAAAAATCCTTTCCATGTTTATAGGTCTTAATGAAGCTGAACTGAGGAAAGTAAAAATATTTTCTCGCAGGTTAAAGTTTCAGTTCTTCTGAACTCTGCTCTCTACTTCGCAGTCACAACTTAGCTGAATTTAAGTTTCAGTAAATATTTTCACATGTAAAAGTACCCTCATCGGTAAGGTTTCAGAAGTAGGGTCGGGCTGGAATGAGGTCAGATTTGAACATAAATAACTGAATCCAGTTTTGCCTGCCAAATCCTCAGATTCATCTGACACTGTAAGAAAGCTCTACGAATTATAGACCTACTATGAATTCTGCTACAGATCATCTGGAGATGATTAAGCATAAAGTTGACTGTATTCACAACTTTTCACCTAGGTGACTTCAGAAACAATAGTGTACACACAGAGTAACAGAACATTTAAAAAATTTGGTTCCCAAATGTCTCAAGTATCTTTTCAAGGTGACAGGATCATGTATGAAGCGTTATGTTTCATCTCTTGCTTATGTTGCCTTTTCTGTTAGAGTAAGTAACTAAGGAGGAGCAGCTAGTTTTTGAACATGGTGTTTGACAGAAGGGCATGAACAGCTTAAAAGAACATTTTTAGTGAAGTCACTACATTGAATTGCTTTGAAGAAATCAGTGTACTGTGTTACAGAACTAAAACATATTTAGAACTTGCAATTTATTTTAATTCTTAGAAAAAAACATGGTGATTTAAAGCAAAAATGTAAAGGTGATGCTGGCTAGTCTGACTACATGACAGTCTTGTATCAGACTCTCACTTAAGGTACAATGGTTTCCAGCATCATGAAAAGTCACCATAATTTTCAGTATCAGACTGATATTAGGGGGTGTTGAATCTGTAAGGGCCCACTTACCTTTGAATCCCCCTGGACTCAACTTATTCATAAGGAATGAAGGGCATTTAGGTCACCTTAAAAGAGAATCAATGCTTTGAAGGCACAGAGAGAACTGATCCCCTGCTACCTGGAAGTCACTTAAGAGCTGTTCAAGTCAGAAGGACTGAACTATCTACATTTGGTCCCTACTGGTATTTTATCTAGGTCAATTTTGATACATTCTACTATGATAGCATGAAGGATTGTCATTGTTTGTTTATAAGCACACAGAATATCTCAGTCTGTAAAGCTGCGAACTGAATCATTTTCACACCAGAAAAAAAGGTCATTAAAAAGTTATACAAACATTAACATAAATCACTTGCTGGCTGAGACTTCTCATGTCTCTGGTTTCAAACAAGACAGAGCTTTGTAAGTGGGCTGGAGGCTTTCAGAGATGTTTATAACAAAACGAGATCCAGACCTAATTATAATGGCATTGATACACACTAGTGTACCAGCACTATTTGTAAATCATACCTCTTTTGCAGTATTTCTGATGGGTTCAAAATAGCCACGCACCAATCAGGATGCTCATCCTTACTCCCAAATCATCTAAATGCTTATTACAATCTTCAAGGTTGTAAGGAAAGCAGAGATAGTAAAAAAGATAGAACAATCTGTATACTTTTCAGCTTCTCTCTGGTTCTGAGATTTCAGCATGTTTATATTTTATTGTCTCATCCTGTTTAGCTGCCATAGCTACACAATGACATTATGACAGGAAATAAAAATGCTCACTTGCTATTCTGGCTGGCCCATAGGCACAGAGAAATTGGGGAAAAGGGAAGATATCTATCACTGCTTGCTTAAAATATTCTTTGAAAGAAGTGCTGATGCACAGACTTTCACTTCTTATATAAGGAAGGTGAATGATTAAATCAGGTAATGATGGATTCAGGTGACATTTAGTGTTCAGCTGACTGGAGGGCTGCCATCTTTGCACCAGAGCCAAGGTCCATAGGCCAGTGCACCAAGATGTGAGCCTCCACCGTACCCTTCTATAAAACAATAATCTTAGCTATCAGCAAAGAAGCTGAAAAGCCATAAAAATCTTGTTTAATGTTCTTGCATTTCCTCCTCAAAAATGTATTACAGAAGACAGCTTTCAAAAATGCAAAATACCCTTTGGAAGCCACTTCAGTCACGTGCAACTTCAAATCAAACTTTATGTTGCCTTATCTGAATGCACATAGCTAGTTCTGTCTTTCTTGATTAAAATTTCCTGACTGAAAAATAAAAATGTATTTACTGTAAAGTGTTTGTACATTTACAATTCAAACTGGCTCAATAATGGGTCAACACTCTAAAGAAGATTGAAAAACCTGAACACTAGAGTGATTAAAAACAACTCTGAGTAACTAAAGACTTGAACAAAGTACAAAGCAGTTTGGGCAGGATTTGGAGACAATAGGAACAGCCCCACAGAACTGTAGAGCTGAAGGCTCTTAGCTGAGCAGCATAAATGAGATGGCAGAAGACAACAGCATTTCAAGGCTAGATTATTTCCTGTTTGTGTTAGGAGACATGGACAGGCAGCAACTCTCAGGGATCTGAGACTTTTGTGAGAAGCCTTAGGAGAAATGTGCAGGCTTTACACACTGTCTTTTCAGGCTAGTTTAAAGAGTCCAAAGACAACAGCCTGGACAATTTGGAAGGAGGGAGGATAAAAGTCTTCTAGATGCAGGCCATTATTTTAGAGAGATAAAAGCTAGCATAAAACAGGATAATAAACTGTCTTTGAACCTGTAAGTCTTATCTCACCCCTCTCCTGAAAGCAAGAATACCAGTTCAATCCACCTCCTGAAATGTTCAAGTTATGAACACTGAGTAATTACATATTATTAATGAAAATGTGTACTTACTAGCATGTATGATAACTGACCAAATAAAAATTATGAGAAATATATTTACATTAAATATTCACTACAAAATATCTAGCAAGTACAAGACCTCTATGTTGAACACAAGACTTTGCACCCAGCTGTCAACTGAAAATTCTTTCTTCCCCCTCTCTCTTTTAATGAAAGCTCAGAGTTTCCAAGATATTACAGCGCACAGCAAAAACTGTGAAGAGACCCTAAAAATCAATAGACCTGTAACTATATTTAGATGTTGCTATTTTCTACTATCCCTGATGTTAAGCCAATTTTGGGAAGATTTGGCTGTGTGTGTATTTCTGCGAGACACTTGCAATCAGCCACCATGTAAATTATCCCAGAAGCAAGCTGAGAGCTGCAGCTGAGTGAGTGCTAGGCTGAGCAGAGAGAACATCCAGTTCTTCCATACCTTATATCTCACAAAAGGGGCAGAACATCACTGCATTCTACTATGACCTAAGAAGACATCAATTTTATATATTGAGCTCTTTTTTGGTGGGTTTGTTCTCTTTCATTGTTTTTTTTAGCCAGGAAATTGCTTGTTTCTATTTTTTTCTAATATTATTGATTTTTATCATAATTATACACACTTTACCAAAACTGCAAACATATTTTTGGGCTATGTTAAAAATATATATTCTAAAAAGACAAAATTACGCCTTCTTATACACCAAAACAAGGTTCATTTAATTTCTTAATATTTAAGGAAATGAGCAGGAATTGATTCCAGGAAGCAGGAATGGATGTTTTTTTAGACTAAACTGCTAAATTGGAAAGGGAATGACAATCTCCATTACCCTTAGAAACAGGTGCATACTCTACATTAGAGTGATATTTGCCTTGTATAGGAGCTACTAGGTGCCCTGTGAGGCTTTTGTCTTGTGTGAGATGCTGGTGGTGCACAAATAACTGTGCTGGCTCTCTGAGCAGCTGCCTGTGGCCTCCACCTACTGAGACCTCTGTAATGGAAAGACTCCCATTGACTCAGTGGAAAGGACATCATGTAAGGAAAGGCCTTACATGAACACGGGATGTGCTTTATAATCTGACTTTATCAGCTCAGTCTTCCTCTCCCTGAAGTCAGGGCAGTTGTGCCCATGACTTCAACAGGAATAGCACTGAGGATCTACAAGTCAGAGCTAATTTAGTAAACTGATGAATGATCAACAAAGGTTTGGGAAGTCATATGTTCTTTTTCATTGAATCTATAATAAAGTACCCATCACAATTAAGCTATTAGCATTTAAAATAAGCAATCCTTTGAGCTGAAACATGCTACCCCCTTCATATGCACAGTTACAATATTTGACACTTCAGACAGCCTGGTTTTCTATTCTGTATTCGAAAGCCTGTTGTGTTTATTTCTGTTTTCCTGTTTTCTTATTTGCAGTAACGCAGCAGCAAACTCATTTTAAAAATAGGCAGAGAGAGAGAAGGAACATGAAATGAACAAGGAAATGAAACAGTGCAGGGAAGAATGACCTCCAGAGCACTGGAACTAAATTCTATCAATTAGAACAAAAAACCTCAGGGGAATTATTCTTCATGCAAGTCTAAAGGTAGAATTTTCCCATTCAAATCATGAGGAAGCACCTTTTTTCTCATGTACATTTTGGCACCTACCAAAACCCATGGTTGATTCACCCAAGTAGCTTCCATTATTTTGGATGGTACCTTTCACTCTAAGTATTTATGCCAGTTTAGTCAGGACCATTGCTGAAGATGCCACCATGACATTATGATGGGTAACGTACTTCCTATTCTTAGTTTCTTCATTATGGATTTTCTTTTCAATGCTTGGTTTTGCCCTGCTGCATTTTTTTTTGTCTTCACAGCACTGTCACCTGCTGATGCAGCTCGTGCTCTAACTGCACTGAGACTTTTTGCACAGCTGCCAGTTCTAACTTGAGCTGCATGGCCAAGTCCAGGTTGCTAATCTGGAGGATGACGTCTCTGCCTTGTGCTCCCATGCCCAGAAACTTTCTGTCTGTTGTGGTGTAAAATTGCAGGTTACCTATTACTGCCAGAAGTCAACACTTCAATCAGTTTTTGTTTCTGTAGCAGTTTTTTTGGTGCTCAAAATGCAACTAAAATAATTGTGCATCAATTCAGTCCTGTAGGACAGCTATTACACAGCAATTAAATACCATTTATAAAAAGAGAGCTGCTAGCTGAAATTGGTGCTTGAAGTTTAGCAACCACAAAATACAAATTGCTTCAGTAAAAAAAATTTTTGAGCTTTTGGGAAAATGTTCTTGAAGGCCAAATGAAATCACCTACCTCTTCTTCATTTTATTTCTTTTTACTTTTTCCAAGACAGAGACTTGAAACGAGCAAACTGTCCCAGTATGTATGCTTATTTTACATATAAACCCAGGCTACCACTACAAATCTTTGTTTACTGCTAGCCAACAGTGTAACATTCAGCTCCATTAGAACAACTGAAGTATAATGTTTCTTTTTAGCGTCTGTATGGCCCTTATAAAATGGGCACTTCATGCTGGTAAAAGGCCCAAATCTCCCCAGCAGCAAAATGGAAGAGAGAAGAATAAAATGGCCACTGCCTCAGCAATATATAAATTAAATTAACTTTCATTATTTTTCCTTACTAATTTTACATTAAATATGGAAGTATTATATTTAAGACCAAATGTTTTTTTTTAATTTAGGGTAATGCAAAATTACAAACTGAAGCTCACTTTATGTTCATTCTTAAAAAAAATAAGTATATCACCAGATTGCATTGCCTGTCGTGAGAATTTCAGGTGCTCAACATGTATGAAAAACAAGCAGGTTTTATTGAGGAGCTTAAATTTGGACTTAGCAACCTAATTTTAGTCTCTGAAGTCTGAGTTTAATTTAATGTGACACTATATTCCTGCACAGGCCAAGCTTAGCCTCATGTTCTTTAAATAAAGCACCTTCAATTTTACTTGAATAGATGATATCTAAATCAAAGTAGAAGGTTATTTTGTCTCCATAGGTTCTGAAGCTAGAAGAAGCAGTCATGCAAATTTTCCCATTTGTACTCATTTATGCCAAAATATGTGGCATATTTGTAAGAGGTATCAAGAGCAGATTAGTAAAAAATACTGAGCAGAGACCAAAAGCTGCCAACTTAGTCTCCTTAGAAGGTGATCTTACAGCTATTTGACAAACTCATTTAAGGCCACTGTATATAGTGGGTGAAAGTCCAGTTATTGATACACTGATATGCACAAAGCACTACACCACTGCATTTTTGTTCCAACTTCCCCTACACTGGTTCTTTAACAAATATAAACTAGATTTCTGTAACAATTTAAGTACAGCTGTGGTGTATCTAGGAGCAACACACAAGCACAATCCTGTGTGCCAGCTACAGGGAGTGTTCAAGAGGAGTCCATGACAACCTTCAGAAAATGCTCCACCTTCTTCGCAACAGTCATTTAGGGGAATCCAGACAAATTCTCAGAGAAAACAAATCTGAACATCCACTGGTTAGCTCCAGTGTTTTTCCATTTTTTGGAATAAAAATAAACATGGCACTGGGCTAAACGTGACAGACAGAACTCCCAAAGAAGCCCAAAGGGGCTTTTTCATGAGCAACATCTGTAGGACCAAGCAGTACGAAAAATGAAAAGGCACGGTCTGAAGTCCTAACAGGCTTCAGCCAAAGACTATACATTTTCATTCTGAGCAAAAGAAAGGAAGATTAGCAAATAACCAACCTTGAATTGTCCTCTTGAAGAAAGCCTTGCAGGCCTCGCAGGAGGCCACTCCATAGTGGTACCCTGATGCAATGTCACCGCACACCAAACACAGTCTTTTGGGCATCGAGTTCAGCATATATTCACACTTGGTCTGTGAGTCTTCAGCAATGGTACTGGAGCAGTCATCATACCGTTTCCTGACTGGCCCGTTGCCCCCGAGCCCTGTGGCCGAGGGGTAGAGGGGAGGCGAGTCCAGCCCGTTCTGATGTCCATTCATGGTGGAACTGTAGCTCCCGCTGGCGTCGGAGGAGCCACCGGGGCTGTGGTGGTTGATGCTGTCCGTCAGAGAGGCGGGGCTCGACGGTTCCGTCTTGATGTACGACGAACAGCTGGAATCAATGTGTCGATCTTTGCTTGACATTCTGCAGAGAAGCCTGCAGTGGGGACAGAGAGAAAGAAGAATGTGTGTATTAAAGACAGTGCTCTTTAAGGCTGCTCTGGAAGGGTTAGGGACTGCACATCATTCATTCATTAGTCAATACTTCTTGTTCTACATGAAGGTAATCAGCATAAGGGCATGACAGAGCTTTGTCAAAGCTCCAGACAGGCAGTAAACAAAAACTTTAAAGAGACCAAATCCTTCTGTTGTCCCCTCCACCTGCCCTCTAGGCTACATGTCAACTTCACATCAACTCTAATTCTGAATTTGTCATCAAGCAAGTAAAAAAAATTCGTAATTCCTATTAGATGGCTTGGCTATTAAATGTCTTCATTTTTCCATCTATACTTCCTTTCTGTAAATTCCACCATTATCAGAAACAAGTATTTTCAAGTTTGATCACATAAATGCTCTGCTCTGTAATTAATATTTGTCAAGACACTTAACTAAAACACATATCCATTACCTATTGATCTGATACAAGAACTGAAGAGCGGGTCCCTTGCAATTATTTTTTCTTCATTAATATTGCTTTATTATAGATACAGCTATTTAGTAACGAAGTAGCACATCAACGGGGTACTCTAACAAATAATTACAGCTGAACTCCATTTTCACAAAATCTAAGTGAAATGATTCATCAGCTGTGGCTGCAATTACTTTCTAGCCATTATCCTCAGACTAACCAGTAATAACTACAGCACTATCCCATATATCTACAGCTCTATAGGATCTGACATCTTATGTGCTCGATTCTTGGATTAAAAACATATATTAGAGAAAATTTTACAAATAAGTTTTGTCTTTCAGAAAGTGAGATTTTTTTTCTTCTTAGTTCTCACAGTTTCAGAATTAAGCATCTGAAATAAAACTACACAATATCTCATCCAACAAATTACTGCTTTCTACAAGGAAGACTAGGGGGAGAAATCTTTGTCTATTTCCATCCCCAAGTTTTTTACTATTAACACATTTTGGGGTGAACAAAGGACAAAAATAATAATTAGAAAGCTCTGATTCAGATATTATCTTCATTTTCTCCAGCTGTGATTATGAGACCACAGTAGCAAATGGCCTATCCAGCATTTTCTTGACAGTACTCTCAGAAGCTGCCAAAGTCAGATCATAGCTATGAACGTTTCTTTAGAAACACTAGCTGCAGAAAAGCAACTATCCTATAAGACCACCAGGAGCTATGGATTTGTGTTTTCAAAGCAAATATGTTAAGTCCAGACAATTTGACTGACGTAATTTTCTGAAGTAATTTTTGAGATCTTGTCTTCATTTTTCCACTTCTTTTTATTTAAGAATAAAAAAAAAATCATCAATTTCTACTTTAATATCCGGAATCAAATTCACCAATGGAAAAAAGACATAAATCAAAAAATCTCCATCCTTCCCAATGGGGGTAATGGAGATAAGAGCCTGACCTGTCATTAAAGACAAGAGTTTAAGATGAGATTCACCCTAAAATCAGTGCCCATGGATTTTATTCAGACTTCTCAATTGTTGTGATTTTTACTGTAAAATTCTATTGAAAACAACTAACGTGTATATTTGGAAAACAGCCAGATTGATGCACAGAAATGTTACCATCTAAACTTAAAATCAGGGCTTATTTGGGGAGGTGGAAGGAGCAAGCTATCTGGTGTCAGCAAATAAACCAAGGAAATGGGAAGGTTAAAGCCGTGAAAATATCCTATTACAGTGGACCACCTGCTTGTGTTGTCCTTTCCTCAAGAACTGGAGGGGGGGAAATCCCCTTGCCAGCCTGCAGTAGCGTGTGCCTTTTCTTCTGCATCTGCTGCCTTGTAGCCGTCACTGTTAATGAGTGCTGTAATTAATAGATAGCTCTCTCTTGTCTTTCTACTTGCACTCTGGGCTAAGCACTTTTCTCAAGTCAGCGTTTGAAAGAAAGCAGGTCGGCTCTGACTTACAGCAGCTCTGCGAATTCCTTTTAATTTAGAGCACTTACACCACCACTCCACTTATTACCTTATAATTACTGGACCGCTCTCACATACATTACGATCTTAGACTAGAGTTAGAAGTTATTAGGGTACTAAACCATGGTGTCTCTCTGTCTCTCTCTCCCCTTGCATTGACACTGAATTTTACACAGCTGTGATTAAGATTATCAATTAACTTCCACATTTTACCAACTGATTTTTTTATATTATTTTTCTATACACTAAGATCTTTTTATTGACTAAACATGTACTTAGTTCTTTTTTTACCTCCCTTCTGCCAAGACTCCACATGTAAAGTCTCAAAATACAGCACTAGGAATCACTGCCTATAGTCTGTCATAACCAGTTTGATGGCACATTCTTGTATGAAACTTCCATTGACAATTTTTTTAATCTAATTTGTGCAATAATGACCTCAAATGTCACCCTTCCCATTCCTGTAAAAAAAAAACAACAAAACATTTGTAACTAATTAGCTGCTCAACTGCATGTTGTTTTGGCCAGTATAGAAGCGGCTATCTCCCACTCCAAGCAGTCCAAACCAAAATACCATCTCAGTTCTAACAAGCACTAAAATCTGGTCACCCGTGCTGCCTGTGCCAAAGCCAGTTTGCTGATGCAGCTGAAGTAGCAGGTTCTGGTACTAACCAAGGCAGAGCTGCTTTTGACTCCAGCTTTAACAGTACAGACCGGATTGGTGCGTGCTGGCAAAGCGTAAACACAGTTAAAACATTAACTATTCCAGGGAAAAGCAAAAACAACGGCGCCTGACTCTGAGAACAGAAACTTTCTCAATCCCCAGAAGGTGGAACACAGACTGTGGGTGGGCAACAGACACCTACGGCTTTCAGTCCTTCCTTACTGCACCACTTCTGAACAAAAGTAATTCAAGAGCCATCTAAAATGGATGGCAGGTGTGACCACCATCAAATTATCATGCTGAACATTTGGAATAATGCCTAAGCTAGATCTCTGTAAAATCCCTCCCTCAGTTCCCTCCTAATTACTACTTAGCTCGTTACACTGAAGAATTCCTAGACACCATTGCATTATAGTGTAAAACTACAGTTGGAGTTTAATTCTCTCTTCCTCTCTGTGTCTGAAATTCTACAGCTCTATTATTCAAGCCTGAAATATTCACAACTATCTATAAATTCAATTGTCAGCCAGTGGGTTTTATTCTAGACCTCACTTCAATCTAAAATTAGAGGCACTAAAATTCACATTAACTCTAAGAGGAATGTAGTGAATAAGACTTTATTTCAAAAGAACACCTTTTTGTCAGAAAGAGCTATTTTCAAGATGATGGCTTTATCTGCATTCAAAGAGAATAAGCCCAATTCCACATTGTGCTGTTAATGCAAAATTTTTAGGTCACATTGGATTAATAAAAATCTAAATTTAGTTAAAGTTTATGAATAGAAATAACATGTGTCATATAAAAACGTACAGTATTTATTTTAAAGCCTTGGTGGGGTTGTTTTTTTTCTTTACTAGATTTTAAGTCAAATAAATGGCAGTTCCATTTGTGGTGGGCTGTTCTGAAATAAGTTTTCTAACAACTGGGAAATCTCAGGTAAACTTTCCTTTCAGTACCCTCAGGAAAAGGAACAACAGGCTCTAGATGCATTTCCATGGTCAAAGACAAGAGAAAATACATAGGGTGCTGCAAGCCAGGGCTAATGTGCAATATACAACATTAACTCTTCATGTCTACACTAAATTTACTTCAAAACTTCTTCATTTAAGAAAGACCTGAAGCCAGGATCTACTGGCAGAAAGATAGAGTGACAGAGCACTGCAAAAGGCAACTTCTTCTTTAAAACGGTCTTAAACAATAGCGAATAAATTGTAATGTTTATGAAAGGCTGCATATATTAAGAATTTATTAATGCAATCACATTCATATTTCCATCTACCTGCCACATTACTAATGATATTGACAGTGCTGACACTGGCTAAATCAGTATCAATATACAAGTGGAATGCAAAAATTAACTGCATCTGATTACAGTATATAGCCCTAAGAAAGAAAGCCTCATTCCAGCTACTGGGAGCTCCTTATATTCCATCTATATAGATAACTGGTTCACAAAGTTACTTTTCTCTCATCTCCCTTATTACCAATATTCAAAGGAGGTCAAAACAACATGCCATACCTCATAATCCATAAACACATTTCACATTTGTTTTTCAAGAAGGAAAAGCTCTGCTTACAGCATCATTCGCTTTTTCAGAGCCGCACTGGTGGTACCAGTGGCAGTAATAATTAGCTACAATAATTAAAGTGACCACTTTTACTGCAAACCAACACTAAAGTCCACTTTTACCTGCACATAAACTATTTTCTTTTCTTGGGGAGAGAATTGCCCTACTTCTATAAATACCAGAACAGGTTGTTAGCAGTTGACATCTGTAATGACAGCTACTACGTAGGAGCATCAGTAAGGTAGGTGTTATTATGCACACCTAGGTACTTTTCACGCTAACAGTACCACCCATCTGATTTTCCTCCAATACCTTCCTCTCACATGGATGTCTACCAAAAAGGTCTTGCGATCCTTAGACTTCAACTGTGAAAGCCAATGCATTAAAGAATCTCTTTGTCTAAGTGACACAGTAAGTCTGC